>NW_009953935.1:1024482-1049829 GCF_000747805.2 Chaetura pelagica
AACATTTCCAGAGGGTTGATAGATTAGCAGAACTCTGGCGCCTTCTTTCCCCTTGCTGGCTGTGCAGGAAGATTAGCCAAGTGAGGCAGAAATGCTGCACAGCAGCACGTAGTGCAAGCACTGGCTCTGCTGGGGCACATGTGATGCTGGAATGCTTTGTTAATTCAGTAAAGGTAGTTAGTAGGATAATGTAATTAAAACAATTACAATTCCAAGCAAAAGCTAAAAGCAAGTGATGTGCTGTGCCTTGTTGCTTTTTTCAAGTACTTTATGGGGCTTTCTTTTATTTTTGCAGTGATATTGTTGTCCAGATCGTAGATGCTAGAAACCCCCTTCTGTTTAGATGCCAAGATCTGGTAAGTAAACCTCTTTATTGAATGCTGTCTTCATTTTATTTCTTAGGATTTATGACTTGTTTTTTTTTTAACACATTAAGCCACCTTGAAGTTGTTCTGCTGTTGTGCCTGGATATCTTATTTATTTGTGCAAGTATTCTGGCATACAATTATTTCTCTTCAACAATTTTTGATGTTTCATGCAGAGTGTTGTGGATTTAGAGGCAGTTCTGCAGATGTTATATTGCACATACTGTATGACTCCTCATTACTGTATGACTCCTCATTACTCACAAGAAGTGTCCACACTTAAAGGAATGGTACCGTTTAGAAGCTTAGTGGGTTAAAGATGGGTGAGAATTACTGTGCTGGAAGCAAAGGATCAAAAATTATTGAAGCGACAACTTTAATGACAGGCTGTGGAACACTGTGCATCCATGAGATACAGAGTTGCTCAAATAGTTGAAGTTAGGAGTTCCTGCTGTGAGGTGCTGATTAGTGTCTTCTTGTAGCTCTAAGCACACAAGGTGTTTGCACACGTGGCCAGAAACAACCTGTGTTTGAGTTGCATGCTCCAATTTGTCTTTGTAGCTGTCTGCTAAACACGGGTTCCATCTAGCCCTGGGGACAGTAAGCTTAGCTGCACCTGTATGGAGCTGGATGGGATAACTTGTCTTGCTGCTCTTATCACCTTGAGGAGAGGAGGAGTCCAAACCAGAGTACAGGCTGATCCTTCTCTTGTTTTGTTCAGGAAAGCTACGTTAAGGAAGTCAGCAATGACAAGGAGAACATGATCCTGATAAACAAAGCAGATTTGCTGAGTGAGGAGCAGCGGGCTGCTTGGGCCCGGTTCTTTGAGAAGGAGGGCATTAAGGTGGTGTTCTGGTCAGCCTTGGCGGAGTGCAGGAGGCTGGCTGGAGAAGCAAAGGTACTGTATGACCAGTTCCAACTGGGTGTGTGCTTTGTACTCATGCTTGTGCTATACCTGAGTGCCTTTCTAGGAAAGGCACAGTCCTTGTTGGGAAGGATTATTCTAAGGACCTGTGTGGCTGTAAACCAGTGTTTTAATGATTGATTCAGAGACAAAGTGAGGAGAGTAAAATGGTTAACCCAGTGGTACACCCTTTAGTCACAGTAGTGCTTGCCATTTCAATTTCAAGGTTAATGACAAGATATATAATACTCAACTAGAATGTAAATTTGTTCCATGAGGCTGTGGATGAGTAGCCACAGAAATATACCTTGTAGATTTTTTTTGCAAACTCTTTAACTCATTGGCAGGATTGGAATCCTTTCCAAGAGGGATGCTGTGAGGGGTGTGGTTATCTGTAGAGGGTTTTTCTCTCCCAGGGTGGGGAGGTGTTTTGTAGAGAACCTAAAGTACCTGAGAGCCTTTCTTTGCCCAATGAAACAAACTGTGCTGCTGTCACAACTTACACGTTATCGATAGATGCTGCTTTCAGGTTTTATTGGGTTAATCTGTTACAATCATCACTGTTCAGCTATGGAATATCCCATGTCTCCTTCCAAAAATACCTGGTCTGTTCACGTATGGAATACTCTTCACACAGGAACTAGAGACTGAAGATTTAGCAGAGGACCTGAGTGATTCTGAAGATGAAAGCTCCAGTCAAGAAGAGGACACAGCACCAGATAGTACAGAAAGCTCATCCACAGGCAGTGCTTTGCAAACTGTAAACCAAGTTCTGGTTAGTGATGATGACAGTGATGAATATGAAGACTGTGAAGAAGATGAAGAGGAGGCCTGGCAAACCTGTTCTGAAGATGAAACAGGGGACCAAGTAAATGCTGTTGCTGCAGGGAGGATGGAAAGCAGAACTGATGGTACTGCAGTGCAGCATGTAGTGCAGGAGCAGAACAGGAACATCAGGAACTTCAGCCATCTGGTACAGAGAAATGAACTGCTGGAGATATTCAAAACCATGCACAATGGACCAAGGGTGAAGGATGGGGAAGTAAATGTTGGGCTGGTGAGTTGGATTTCATGCTTAAATGGAACCTGCTGAATCTAGATTTTAATTCCCTATGCCTTCTTTGGGAAAAATGAATCCTGTGTCCTGACTTCCCATAAAGGTAAAAAAAACTAGCAAGCACAAATCACTGCAAAGATTAATTCATAAGTTCCTGGGGCTCAGTGTTCCCCCCTGCTTGTCTTTATGTTTTTAGTACATTTTCTTAAAGTACTTTTGTTTCAGAGCTCTGCCAGTCTTCTGACATCACCCTGCCTGATATCACTGTTAACCATTCCACTTCTTTGTCATTTAGGTGGGTTACCCTAATGTTGGCAAAAGTTCAACCATCAACACAATCCTTGGAAATAAGAAGGTATCCGTATCTGCTACACCAGGCCGTACAAAACACTTTCAGGTATTGCTAACAAAGAACATTGATTTTCTTACATTTATTTTTTTTCCACCGTGGAACAGAGCTTAATTATTACCTAGTTGTGACCAGACGAACTCACTGAGAACTCTGTTCACCACCTTGAATTCTGCCCAGCAGAATTAGGTTAGAGAGGAGTGGGCTTGGTGTATATAATTTTGGAGCTACAGTTCCTGCTTCCAAACTCTAGCTACAGTTTGAGAGTCACTCATGAGAACTGCTGTGCAATGGGAGGTATTTTCCATCTCCTGATTTTATGTAGGTAGCTTGGCCCTTATTTTTTAAACACCAGTCAGGAGCAAACCTCTGAAAAGTGAGTGGTTCTGTGAATAGCTCAAGGTCAAGCTTTGAAACCATTCTTCTTGTCCACAGTAACTGCTATGGATAAGTCTAGTTATGCTGCCGTGTTTGAGCTTTTAATTTTGAGGTAGCAACTCCAATGCTGTCATGAGCCCTGTGGGATTTGTATTAGCGCAATCTTCTCCTACCTGTTTAAACAGGTCCAACAGAGTTAAAGGTTTCTGGAGTGCTTTCTCCTCTCCCATCAGACTGGAGAGCTGAAGGTCTTGCTGCCCCCATCTGGACACCTTAGTTATGAACCTTGGAAGTGCTGCTGTTTCCACATCAGATTTCTTGGTTGAGGCCAGCAGGGTAGATGTCTGTGTTAGTAGAATTTCTGCTTATTCTCATTTGCATCCTTGTTCCATCTATGCATTTGATTTATTTGTTGTTGTTGTTGTTGATTTTTCCTCCATGGACACTGACTTGCCTTGGTGAACTCATTGGTTGTTTGTTGTGTAGACCCTGTATGTGGAGCCTGGCCTGTGCCTGTGTGATTGCCCTGGTCTGGTGATGCCGTCTTTCATCTCTACCAAGGCAGAAATGATTTGTTCTGGAATTCTACCTATAGACCAGATGAGGGACCATGTCCCACCCATTTCTCTAATATCCTTTGCATGGGATTTGTGAGACCATCTGCAGGCACTGGATCTGGGGCATGCAATGTAGCATGTTCCAGTCCAGCTAGAGGCACACATGCTCATCTCTTGAGGGTGGTGGGGACACACATTTGATAAAACGGCCCTGCTGTTTCCCCATTTCAAGTTTGTCTTATTGTCAGACTTCCATTGCTTTTCTGGTGTGTGAACCAGTCCAGAAGTCATTCTGAATGTGTGATCTTGGAGTGACTAGGGCAAGGTTACTTGTGTAGCTGAAAATCACCACATGGCTTCCTTCACTAGCTTATGTTTGCCAGCATATCCCACGAAACATTTTGGAAACAACCTATGGAATAAATATCATAAGGCCAAGGGAAGATGAGGATCCAGATCGAAAGCCAACAGCTGAAGAGCTGCTAACAGCATATGGATGTGAGTGATATTCCCTTTAATACCTCCTGCCCATTCTATGTGCATGGTCCTGAGCATGGCCTTAGGAGAACTTTTCAAAGTGAGGCCCAGCTCAGGTTTGGTGTTCATTGAAGCTCCCCATGAGGTCTTGCCCTCCCCTCAGGAAGGATCTTTGTTAACATCTAATCTCGTCTCTGCATTGCAGAGGTGCTTTGCCAGCTTTGTGTGACTGATGTAGTGAATGTGTTGAAGATGTTGGTGAAACGCCCTGCCAGTCTGTGTTAGGGTGGTGTGAGGCTCTCATCCTTTTAGATACCTCCCTTCAACTGTGTCTTGAATTAGACTTTGAAGAATGCAGTGGTTTATCTCCCTTGTCTGGTTCTCTGATGCAGTTAATCTTCTCTGGCCTTAAGACAACCATAAAAAAGAAGCAGGTTTTCTGGTGGTAGAGAGATGTCACCTCTCATCATTCCTTTCAGGTTAGAATGCTTCTGCAATCAACAACGTTGCCTTTTTCTTCTGCTTTCCCTAACAGAAGCCTCTTTCTAAGGGAGCTTTTTTTGAGAAAGGAGACAAATATGCAGTTAGGCAGCAGAGAAGAATGTGTTGATTCTCTTGTTGTGTTGGTACAGAATGCACTTTGGATTTATCTTCCAGATATGAGAGGCTTTATGACATCACATGGACAACCAGACCAGCCAAGGTCAGCTCGATATATCTTAAAAGACTATGTCAGTGTAAGTGCTTCCCACATCTGAGTTTTCTTTCCTGCTAGGACATGAATCAGAGGTTTCACTGGAGCATGAAGGAGCACAAGATAGTTAATTATATTTCTCTGGATTAAATCACTATATATCAAAATACTCTTTAAATCAGGCTATTTTTATGTTCTGAAAGAATAATTCAGTTTCTCAAGCTGCTCAGTCTTAAAAAGATGGTTGCTTAAAAATATAGTGCTGGCCCAATAAATTATCATCTATATAAAATTGGCATCAGTCAGTCAGGAAACAAGCCCATATTATATAGTTGGATGAGTATTTGGCACTAAGGCCTGTAGTTTTGAGTGTTGTAATATTGGAAGCTTCTACAGAACCTTTTGGTGACTTGTTGCTGAGCATTTCTCAATAGAATCCTCCAGTACTCCTGAAAGTTTTGCTCTGTTTTGTTTGCAGCTGGATTTTGTAGTTGGAAATGGTGCTTTGAAGTAGAGGTGGAACAGTACTTGAACTCAGAAGTTGAGCCAGTTGTTGCCTGGGAGGAGACATAAGTGTACTGGTACTTAGTCTGCCAGTGTGAGCTTCTGGACTTCCAGGGCTGCCCTTAGCTTTGGAGTTGTTTTCATTTCTCTCTGGATCAGTCTCTGAGGTTTTTTGTACTAACTGTATCCTACTGCTTTCACAGGGAAAGCTGTTGTATTGCCATCCACCTCCTGGCATTGACCCAAATGATTTTCAACACCAGCATCAAAGGTGCCCAGAGAACAGAACCGTGCAGGCCAGTGGTCCTGTGAAGCCTGAGAAGAACACAAAAGCAAAACAAATTGAAAATGTGGTGGACAAAACATTTTTCCACCAGGTAAATTCTGGAGATTTATTCTAAGAGTTTTTTTTCTGCAGTGCTGGTGGGGGTTGAGGTGACTGTGTTAGATGCAACTGGCACCTGCATGTAGTTTTTAGCCAAGTGTGCTCTGTTCTTTTTATTATCTCCTAAATCACTGGGAATGTCTTAGGTGACCGAAAGATAACTAATGAAGTGTGTGTAGTTGATTTTTAAAAGGTCAGTGGGGAGATCCTTGTCATTATGGGCCTAACATCAATCTTGAGTAAACAGGAGAGTGACTGGGAAGAAAGTTAAAGCAAGGACAGTGGCATGACACAGCAACTGGCCAGGCTTTGGACTAACAGGTCCTTCAAACTAACTTTCCTCTTTTGAGATGATGTACTTAGGAGTCATGATAAGCTTCTTTAAAACAATTGATTTAGTCCTAGGTGGCTGTTTGGCTCAGAACCTGAAATCAGATGAAAGGAACACAGAAATAGATTTAAAATATAATTGAGACATCTCAGAATTAATTGGGACATAAAAATTTTTCTTAACTTACATGCTTCTTGTTAGGTTCCACAGGGATCTTTTTTGCCCCTGCACTACTGAAAAAAACTGACTTATTAATGACTCATAATTAAATGTCAAATCCATAACTGATTACGTCTGCATACCTGACAAAGTTCAGAACAGGGAGTTAGCAGTGAAGAGGATGGGTCATAGGTTGTGTTATCCTTTCTGCTTGGTTAGCTAGATATGAACAGTATTTGTTTCAGCACTGCTAAAGATGGTCATGCATTTTGAAAACAAGAACTCGGGCTCTCTGCAAAAAACAGTGAGCTGTCTCAGAAAATTAAGACCTGAAAAGAATTTTTGGGATTACCAGACTCTTCTTCTGGCTGCCTTAAGAGCTGGCACAGGGAATGCTACCCATGCTCCAGACTTGAGCAAGTTATTTTAGTCTCTGGCTTTCACAGATGCCGGATGTATTTGCAAAGACAGTTTGTTGTGTGCAAAGCAGAGACTGTGGGAATCCACCCTAGCACCATAGCTCATGTCTGTGGGAGCCCAGTGTCCTCTCAGTGCTCTGCCTCTGCTGTAGTGGCACAGCCAGGCCTGGCTGCAGACAGAACTGGAGTGTGCTGGCAGGCTTGGGCTCAGCTGCGTGGTGTGACCTTTCCTGCAGCTCTGGAGATGCGGGCTGAGCAGGTCGTGATGGGTTTGAGCTTGCCTGTGTCTGGTTTTATTCATGTGTCACAGGCTCCTTGTGGTTAGATTGGTGATTATGTCTCCTCTTCTAGGAGAACGTTCGTGCCCTGGTGAAAGGAGTTCGGGCTGCAATGGGATATCGGCCCGGCAGCGGCCTTGTGCCTGTGACTGCACCCAGTCCTGGGAATGTGGTAGGAAAGCCCTGGAAAAAACATGGGAACAGGAACAAGAAGGAGAAAATTCGCAGGATCACTAAGCACCTGGAGGCTTAGCTGTGGCACCAGTGTCTGGCATTTCTGGGGCAGGGATTGAGTTGTCCTGCAAACCTGAACTGAAGGGGGGGAGAAAGAGTAAGTGAACATTGCTAGCTCACCTGGGAGCTCCATGGTATGGATTGGTCTGGGCAGTGGGTAAGAGTGGGCTCTGATAGCTGGAGTTCATCCCTTCTGAGAACAAAAGAGACCTGGCCGTTCCTGGTATTTGGAAGCCAGCCAGATGTCTGACTGCTGCTGAAACATCCTTTCAATGGGAGTAGGTGAAGCCATGTGGGAATGTTTTTTCCTTCCAAAAATGATGTATTTTATAAAGCAAGCCCTGTAAAACTGACTAAAATCTGTAAACAGTTGAATTTCAGTGAGTGATATTTGTTAGAATTTGAGACTCTATTGCTCATCTCCTTTTTCCTTTTTTTTTTTTTTTAAGCTTCTTTGTTGATTTGAGAGAACACTTTAATGTGTTGAAAAGTGAAGTAAAAGGATCTTTATTGCCCTCTTGGTTCTGTGCTATACCAGCTGTATTCTGTAGAATCTGGTGCTGAAACCACTCCCTGTCTGCCAGGCTTCAGGCAGAGCACGGCACACTGTGCAAGGAAAATGCTGCTTTATGTCCTTCACACTGAGCTGGTATCAGTTGTTTTTCTGTGTGACTTCCCATTGGTACTTTAAAACATTAGCTCCGTGTGACTGGCCAAAAATCTGGTGCTAATTTGTCCTATAATATATTTGAGATTTTACTACCTTTGTGTGGTGTCATGTTCTGTCTGACTTGTCAAGCATTGATCTAGAAGTGTCATAATGACAGATTTCAGTTAGTATCTTAGTATTTGATAATAAAAGTACTGTATTTACTTAGGGACAACCTTGGTTGCCCTGCCCTTGGTCAGTGCTTTTCATTCCTAGTCCAGCACAGGACTGGGAAGGCTCTCAAAGACACATTGTGCTTTTTTTATTTTTAAGATGGTGAAGTAGAGTAACAGGACACTGGTCTCTGATACTAAAAAAGGGATTGCTGTCTTGTAATTTTGTACTTTCTAGGCTTTAAGTATGGATGGAGAGATGAAAGCAGCTGCTGAGCAAAGCCACAACAGATGTGGGGAGTGCAACTGAACTCCCCACAACTGGTTTTGGCTTTTTGACCCTTTGTGTGTATGTCCTATAGAGCCAATTTGCACTGTGTATGCAGAGGGTCCCCTGACAGCAGAGCTCTCACCTTGACTCCTGCTTCCCCTGGAGCCCCTGCTCTCAAGTTCTTAATTACATCACTGGAGGGAAGATATTTCCCTGCTATCTGTAAAACTAAAACATGATTATACTGAGTTAATATAGTATTTAAGTCAGTGTACCATAGCAGAAAGTACATTCTCAGGAGAGAGTATTTAATCCTGTTCTCCTAAGGAAGATTATTTTTGCCTTAGTTTCCTGAAGAGGTTGGGTCCTAGCTAAACTGGTCTCTGATCAGACTTCCCACTCCTTCAAGGGATGGCTTCTGCTTTTGTACCGTACAATGCTTTAGGGACCTGATTGCTCAGAAATGCCCACTTCTTTGTGTCCTGTCTTGTGTGAAGCTATTAGCTGTCAATTTGAAGCTGGGGTGACCTTAACTGAAATTTAAAATATTTTTTCTATTCTTTCAAACCTTTTAAAATTCTTTGTTCATTTTCTGTTCTCAGCCCTTTCCTGCCAGCTGGGTTTCCTTGAGCCTTCTCTCTGGACATGTTGTGTCCTGGGATAGACCCTTCCATATCTAGGGAATAACAGAAATCCCCAGGGTCTGAGGCTTGAGATGACCTTACTTGTTGCTTGCAGAAACCTTTGGCCACAAGACCTGCTGAACCACTTGCAGTGGAGTTTGCCTGAATGGATGGAATTGTTCATTCAGGCAAACAAATACAGTGTAAATATGACCGAGCAAATAATGTTTGATCAGGTTTGTTAAATGCAAACTACTCCTTGCTGTGTTAAAGGACTCTTGCCTCGATAGAAGAAGGACCATAAACATGAGTTGAGGACTAAAAGGCTTATTAATATTTAATGCTGCTGCTGAGCATTATGCATACTGGGTAATGGGTGAGGATCATGGTTCAATTAATGCTTTCCTGTGGTGGTTTGGTCTGTTGCTGAACCACATCCGTCCTGCCCTGCCCTTGCTGGGGAACGCCAGCCAGGCTGTGCTGACAGCTTAGTACAGCACAGAGGAGCAGCTGGCGGGCGTGAGGCAATGTGGGGACTGCTCTGCTGTCAGGAGCCTGCACAAAGGAGATGTTGTGCTTCACCCTGGCCATCTGCTGAATGAGCCTCTTGGCTGCCCCTGCTGCTTTCTGCAGAAAACAAGTTTCCATTTTTGAGTGATGTATTTCTTAAAGAGCCTTGTGCATGTGGAAGGATCGTGCGGGCTGCAGCCAGCCCCACTCTGTTCCTTGGGATCCACAGCACTTCCAGCACTCCAGCAGTCTGCCCACCCTTTCAGGGGGCTTTGCTTTATTCTGTAAGCAGTTTGTTTCCCTGGCTGATGTTTTTACTTGAGAGCCACTTTGGGAATATAGTTTACAGCTGATCATCCCTTTTAGGACATCTTGTGCTTGCATCATGAACTACAATTCTCCTCCCTGCAGGGCTGGAGCTGGAGCTGCAGTTCTTCTGGTCTTTTCCCAGTTTAGAGAGTCCCAGTCCAACCAGAAGACTGCTCCCAGCAGCACATGTTGCTTTTGACCCCAGGGAAGCTGTTGGGTACTGTGCTGGAAGGTGGTGCTGGGTGCTGTACCCGTGGAGTGGTGCTGGCAGGCCATGGTGGCCCTCCCTGCTCAGAGATGCCCAGAGCCAGCCATGCAGGGGACACTGGCCATGGGCCACAGTGGCTCTGCCACCTGGCCAGCACCTTGTCTGTCCGAGGAGCTGGGCTGCATGTCCTGGGGGCTCTGGATGCTGGCTGCACTGTTCTGGATCACCACCCACTCACTGTAACTCCCGGGCCTGGGCTGGGCCATGGGAGGCCATGGGGTGCTCAGCTCTGACATCTGGCAGTGCCAAACATGGCTGGAGCAGCCTGTCCTTCTGCCCTAAGCTGTCCTGTGGGTGCCTGGAGCAGGGCCAGTGGCAGATGTACATCCTCTGCCTCCTGTACAGCTTCTTGGGCCACATCTGCACTGTAGTAGGAGCAGTGCTTGCCAGCCAGCTCAAAATCCATGTAGGCAAGGCTCCCTGTGTCAGGGGTCACCTTGCAGCCTCCTTCCCAGCCTCTGCTGTGGCCTTGGGGCCCTGTGCTTGCATGCTTGAGATGCTCCCCTGGGGTACTGGGCCTGAGAGCTTGAGATTTTGGCAGCCTGGCTCAAGACATTGCAAATACAGCCCCTCATATGGGGGGCTGTGAGCTGATGCCTGAGGTTTTGCATTTCTGGGAGATTCGGCTTCCCTGTGCTATTGTGTTTCTCCCCAGATCCTCAAAGATGCCTACATGGCTGTTGCCAACATCATCTGTTTCCTGCTTATCCTCTTTCCCCCATGGCTACCCGGGTCTGAGAACACAGCAGGTTTGTGCAGAGATGCTCTCAGAGCAGGTTGGCAGCAGCCTGCTCAACCAAGGGTTTCAGGGAGCACCACATGCCCCTGGCTGGGCAGCCTGGTGTGGGCACCTTGGGGACAGCGGTGCCCAGGGTAATGGCATGGCACCCTGGATGAGCAGGGGGTGGCTGGGTGGCTCCTGGGACAGCTGAGGAGTGGGGGACCCAACACAGCCCACAGGGCATGATGGGGCAAAGCCTGTCCACAAGGATGATGCCCTGAAATCAGCCCATGTCTTGTGCAGCTCTGCCCCATCAGCAGCAGAGGCAGCTGTGGGATGGCCTGCTCACCATCACCTTGCTCCTGTCCATGGGTGCTGGTGGGTCTCTGCTGGCACCCAGCCTCCCTGGGAGCAGCTCCATGGAGCCCAGCAGAGCCTGCTTGGGGCAGTATTCGAGGTGAGCTGCCCCCTCTTCATCCTTGCTAGGGCCACGGGCAGTGGGCAGAGCCTGTGTGAGCACAGGCAGTTGCCAGATTCCAAGCACTGCTAAGTTCCATTTGGTTCCATTTTCCTGTTTAGATCCCTCAGTGCTGCCCAAGCTGGCATCTTGGCTTCCCAGGGTTTTGTGTGCCTGGGGTGACCCAGACTGGTCAGGGGTACTTTTTGGTCCCTCAACCCCTTTATCCCAGGGATGGGGGCCGGGAGAGGCAGCATCTGCATGCTACAGCACTCCTGGTCTGGCCGGAGAGGGTTGAAGTCCCTGGAATCACCTGCTCCCAGCCCGGTGTGCTGGGCTTTCCCTGTCCGGCTCTTCTGATGCTGCCTCCATCAGCTTGGGGCTCAAGGTCAGTGCCTGTTCCTGGCTCTTCAGATGCTGTTTTCCTCCTGCCCTCACCTCCCCGTGGGGCTCTGCCCGGCTGCAGTGTGTACATTAAGGCATCCACCCTATATAGAATGATAAAACCATTCAGGTTGGAAAAGACCCTTGGGATCACAGAGTCCAACCATCATCCTACTCTACAAAGTTCTCCCCTAAACCATATCCACCAACACCACACCCAAGTAACCCTTAAACACATCCAGGGATGGTGACTCCACCACCTCCCTGGGCAGCCTATTCCAGTGTCTGACCACTCTGTGAAAAAATTTCTCCTAACGTCCAGTCTAAATCTACCCTGTTGCAGGAAATGGGCAAGACTCATACTTTTTCAGAGCTTCCCTGCTACTTCTCACTAGTTTTGCTTAGTTTCTTCTAAGGGTGTTTTCCCCTCAAGCTCCTGCTGTTGGCTGCAAGAGGGTTTTGGTGCAGGGAGAACTGTGCTGGTGCAACGTTGGCCCCACTTCTGCCCTGGAGGTTCAGAAGGCTGGGGCTGTCCTTCACCCAGTGAATCCCTAGGCTGTCCATCTACTGGAAAACGTGCTTTGCAGAGTCTGTTTTGGGAGACAACAGCATTTTTTACTCTATCCTTGATAATGGAAGCATGGTGGGTGAGCAAGTAAGTGGGATGCCAGGATGCCCTCACCAGCTGTAAACCCCGGAGTTGTTCTGCATGGGGTGCTGTGGCTCTTACAATGCTGCAGTCATGGCAGGTGCACCAGCCTCACTCCTCCCAGCTTGACTGAGCCAGCACTACACAAAGCGAGTTCTTTTCCCATCACCCCACAGCAGACCAAGCCATGTGGCTGTCAGGGTCGAGTGTCTTTGATTTCCTGACATCTCAGCTCAAGGGTTGGTGGGAAGATGACTTTTGCACCAGGGAGTCCCACAACAAGGGGCTGCCAAGTGTGCAGCTCACCAGCTTTCTGCAGTCACTGCCTGGTCCAAAAATACTTCGTTACTTCTCTG
Organism: Chaetura pelagica; assembly: GCF_000747805.2. Lineage (NCBI taxonomy): Eukaryota > Metazoa > Chordata > Aves > Apodiformes > Apodidae > Chaetura > Chaetura pelagica. The sequence continues at coordinate 1,036,944 of NW_009953935.1, forward strand.
GAGGAGGCTGAAATCCTTCTCTCCTGCCGTTAGGGGCCGGCCTTTCCAAGGCAGAAGGAGAGCAGCCCTGGCCAGGCAGGCAGCATATCTCCAGTGCAGCACTTCTGGGTCCTTCTCCAGTTCGGGATCCCAGCAGTTGGGGCTGCCCCAACACACACTCCTGCAGAGTGGCACTGGACCAGCCAAGCCCAGCCAGCTTGTTCAAGAAGGTGGTCAAGAGGACCACAGTGGGCAAAACAGCTCTTGCCCTGTCCTGGTGATGAGCTGGGTCCAGGGCCTTGCACGCTGCCTCTGCTGAAGTTAAGCAGCTCTTTACTGGTTGTCCTACAACACTGTTGCTTTAAAGTAAGAATCAGCCTCCCCCTCACCCTCTATCTGCTCACAGCTCCTTCTCTGCTCTAGTGAGCTTCGTGCCATTGCCTGGTCCCAGCAGGTTCCTCTGCCCCATGGGTCAGTGAGGAGCAGTGTTGTGCTCTGTCACCCTCACTGCATGGTGGGTCTCGCCCAGCTTTTTTATTTACTTTTTTTTCCTTTTACAGCAGAAATATTGGGCAAAAAATATCATTGAGCTGCTGAGAGAGGCAGGGAGCAGCTCCCCAGGACACCTCAAAGTATAATGGAGAAGTGTTTGAGGTGCCCAAGACATCTCGGGACATAAAGAGAGGTCATTGTGAGGACAAGAGGATAAGAAACTGCTCCTGAGTCAGAGGAACTCTGCCCCAGTGTTTTTTCTTGCTGCAGTTGTGGGAAAAGGGTCTGTCCCATGAGTAGTGCCAGGGCAGGAGGGCTGGGTGGAGCAGACTTGGGTTTCCACTCCTGGAAATGTTGTCCTCTGATCCCCAGCCCCTTGTCACTTAGGAGTCATAGCAGCTGAGGCAAAGAAACAGGAACGTTGTCATGTCCCTGACGGGAAGTTCCCACATTCTAGCCAGGCTTTTGCTGCCTGCACAGTACAAAGGGAAACTGGAAACTTCTGCAGAACCTCTTTGTGTTGGCCAGTGTTGAACCAGCCTGAGTTTCATCTGAGGCTTCAGAGATTTTAGCAAAGGTTGTCTCTGCTTGGTGGCTCCCAGAACTGTCTGTCTTCATGGTACTTGGAGGGATGTTCAGGAGCTGCTGCTGTGTAGGCCCCAGGGAAAGGGGATTCTTCTTCTCTTGATACACCCCACACCTCACTTGATCACCAGTTTGTGTGCTCCTGAGCCCACTCCTCACATTGCCTGGGTGGGGAGTGAAGTGCATGAGAAAAATGAAAACCAGCATTGCTCGGGTTTGAGCTCTGCTTGTGTTGTCATGGAGAATGGGAGAACCAAGTATTTTCTGGTTTCAAACATAGCCAGTTCCCCTTTCTGGAAAGTGGCAGTGGCACAGGCCCTGTGCTGCTGGTGGGGAGCAGAACTGCCTGGGGCACAGAGCTGCCCAGGGTTCCCTCCCACCGGCTCTGGCACTGCCTGATCCTTTCTCTTTGCAGTGGGACATTGAAGACATGATGGTGTGGTGGAACCAGCCCAGTGCTGCTGCTCAGCCTCACTCCTTGCTGTGCCCAGGCACTTTTTGACAACTTGCAACCCCTCCACAGTGCTCTGAGCATCCATCCAGGATGAGGGTCCAGGAAGCCCAACCCTGCCTGGTTTGCCTGCAGCAGCAAAGGGAGCCTTTGCAGGGCTCCTGCTTACAAGAAGTGCCTGCATTCATGTTTCCAAAAGCCCAAGTGAATTGCTGAGTGGCAAAGCTCAGAAATCCAGACGCCAGACAATAGAAAGGCTGGAAACATAAAGGAAAGGAAATTCTTCTGCTGTATTGCCTTTCCTATGGCGATAAGATAACCCAAAGTGAAACAAAAGTCTCCACTGCAGACAGTGGGGTGGGCACCTCAGGCACTTTGGGAAGCTGCAGGAGGATGTCTGCAGGAGCTGGGCTCTCCTCAGCTAACGTGTGCAGCCCTCGCAGGGTGTGCAGGAGACAGCAGCGTTTTTGGTGCTTTGCTGTGAGTCTTGAAGCAGCAGGTGACCTGGCCTCCTACTGCTACATCCCACTGGCCCATTCATGTTCTTCATTTACAAACTGACAAGATACATCTTACTGTAAATGCTGTTGGAAGAGCTGAGGAAAGCAAGGCTATTTGCTAGTGATACGGAATAACTGGGTGTAGGAAATCCCAGAGCTGGACTTGTTGAAGGAATTTAACACTGTTGAGTGGCTGAGGCAGAGCAACAGGTTGTACTACATGTCAGAGCAGTGGAAACAGGGGCAGAGAGCGTGTCTATGTGGGCAGGACCAGCAGCAGAATTTGCCACTGCCACAAAGGCTGCTGGTTGTGGGAATGTGGTGTGTGTGGGAGCTGCTGGAGTATGGGATGCAAGTGAACCCATGCTGGTGTGTGGACAGTGCTGGGCATCCACCCTAGCACCCAGAACTATGTAGGCCACTGGAAGAGGAACAAGGAGTATAGAGGGCATCCAAGTAAGGAATGACTGAATACAGTGGGCATCTGTAGAGGTGTCCTGTCTCAAGGAAGGGATGTGGTAGGGTGGGTCCCATTTGGGCAGCAGAGGAAAGGACAGCACAAGTGCCTCTGCTGTATCTTGGAGCACTGGGACAGGGAGCTCTGAAATGGAATTGGCCAGAGGCAAGTTCAGACTACAGCCTGCATGCTTGAAGAAAGCCCACATTAACTGCGGAAATCATTGTGGGCTATTTTGGGCAGTGAGACCAGGATGAATGATGAGCAGAGTTCAAGGAGGCAGGCCAGGGCTGCCCCTCTGGCTCAGGAAGCCCCCGGGCTGTGGCTGCTGTGGGTGCAGCAGGGTGGGCTGCAGGAGGTCACCCTGCACTGCCCTGCTCCACCTTGGCCTCTGCCCAGCCCCGAGGGCTGCTTGGGTGTCCCACCATTAACAGTGAGACTGCAGGCAACAGTGCAAAGTCTTCTGGAGTGTTCCCAGCACCACTGCCAGGCCAGACCTGCTGCAGCCACACACTGCCAGTGAGGTTGGCTGCACGTACCTGGTGTGGTCTCTGCACTGTTGTCCCACATGGGCAGGCAAACTGAGTGGGCCAGGCTGTCTGTCCCCTGTGGGACATCATCGTGGTCTGGTGCTGGCTGTCCCCATGGCCATCACAGCTGTCTTTCAGGTGCTTCTCTGCCATGTAGCTTTCAGCAGAGGTGAGCTGAGGACCCGCTGCTCCCTGCTGTGCCAGGGCACACGGTTTGTGGAGTATCTGGAACAGTTTTAGAGGCTCTTTCAGCCCTCCCATCTCTGCTGGGGAGGGTGCCCAGGTGGCCTCACAGCAGCGAGGAATGGAGAGACGTCAGGACCCACCTGCTCTCCTCCCGACAGGGATGCTCTGCAGGCAGAGGTGGGCTTGTGGGGCTGCTCTTGAGGCTTCCCGGTGAGACCATGCAAGCTCTTCAGGAGCGGATCCTCTTTGCTCTGAGTCTGGGAACTATGTGCCTCCTGTTGCACCTGGTGTTTCGGGAAGCGCGCTGTCCTGGGGCCGGGCTGAGCTCACCGGGGCCGGGCTGAGCAACCCGGGGCCGGGCTGAGCACCCCGGGAGCGGTGCCGGGAGCCCGGGGCTCCGCGGCGCTGGGCAGGGGCCATCTCCCCTTGCAAAAGAGTTCAAGTCCCTGCTCCCGGAGGGTGATGTCACCTTATCAGCACTTGAAGGCTCCCGACAAAGGGACCAATCTAACTCCGACTGCATCCCCACCGGGGCTGCAAGCGCCATGTACGGGGCACAGCCAAAGGGACCGGTCGGGCTCCACGTGCTCCTTCCCGCTGGGGAGGGTCCCGGCTGCCCAGACCCTCAGGGCACAGCGCCAGGGCTGGGGACAACAGCAGCAGTGGCATCGCGGCCGGGCTGGGCTGGGTGGCTGCTCCAAGTCATGTGCTCACCCGGCCGCGACAAAGGCAATTTGTCAAAAGTCCCATTTTCCTTTCCCTGATAAGATAGGGCTCACGGAGCACAATAATGCTTTCCTGAGATACAATTGTGGCTCTTCTACCCGGCACACACATGGGGGAAGCTAATTTTGGCCTTGCTGGGCTGGCAGGGGCTGAGAGGAGGCATTCATCTGTGCTGGGGATGTGGTCCGAGGGGCAGAGTAGCTTTCTGAGCCCTGAGGACCAGGACATCCCCACAGGCTGGCATGCTCCCTGCCAGCAGGCCTGGAAGGTGCCATGGCTGCAGACAGAGATGTCACCACCACCTTCATGACACGGAGCAGCACGATGCTGTAGTCCTGCTGACATCTGGTAAAACATGCCTGGGGCTGGGGTGGCTGGGAGCAGCATTGCTCCACCTTACCGTTGCAGGCACCCAAGGTGTGTAGCTGCATCCTCACACACTCCCATGCCTTGAATGTTCTCCTGTCCTACAGGCAGCGTGGTGATGCAAGACAAGTGTCCACGCCCTGGCCAAGGAAAGCTGCCTGTTCCCAGCTGCCTGCACTGTGACTTGCTGGCCAAGCATGGGCAGGAAGGCAATCTCAGCTGCTTGTCCCTCTGCTGGCAGTGCCAGTGCCACCACGATCTCCAGAAGAAAGCAGTAAATGGCACCACTGCAAAGGCCAGACCTTATGAAATCTCTGGTCTCCTTGGGAACCAGACCTTTTTAATAATACATGTAATACTTGTAGGTGCTGGATCTGGCCCTCTTTGGGAGGATAATGGACAGCACACCCCTCTGGTGGAGCCAATGTTTCCATTTTGGTGTATTGCTTGGGATGCACTTTCTGCACAGCTTGAAATCCAAACATAATGCTATCTTCATGAACCACATTCACCAGGCTGATAATGTGACCCGACAAAAGGTCAATGGAAAAGTTAATATAATTTATTGGCTGATTTGAAAAAAAAATCTAATCATCAGTTTTTCCTTTTTCCTGACCCCCCACCCGCACCCAGCGCCCTGCTGACATTTTCCAGCCATTCCCAAAACAATGGCCAGGGTGGGAATGCTCCAAGCAGGCACAGCTTTGGAGGAGGCTTTTCCTGAGGGGCTGCAGCTGCATCTGTCTGCTCAGCTCCCCCTCCCTGAAAGGTGCTCAACCAGTGTCACTGCCCTGGCCTAGGGCTGGCAACACGTCAGGTTTGGGCAGATCAAATGGCTTCAGTGTGTCTGCTGGGCATCCTCTGACCCACAGGGTGACTTGAGCTCACCTGCTTTGAGCTCAAAGCAGGACCTTCACATCTGCTGGTTTTGTAGCTGTGGACAGGAGGGAGGGAGGGAAGGTCTGGCCAGGTCCCTGGGTGTCAGGAACCTGGAGGATTGTGGCCAGATGTCTTGAATGAAGCTCCAAGAACACCCTTTCCATGGATGCGGCTCTTTGGGGAGGTCTCCATCAGTAAGTGCTGTGCTGGAAGGCTTCGGGAAGCCCTTAGTGCAGTGCACAGGCATGTGCATGTGGGTACAGTCCTTTGCACACGTGTGTGAGCAGGTGGGACATGCTGACATGCAAGCACCACTCTTCCTTGCACGGTCCTCCCTTCAGGTTTTGCCAGGCACTAGGAGCATGCTGCTGCTCGCTCAGCCCGGGGCAGGGGGTTGAAAGCTGCTTCACCTCACAGCCACTCAGCAACCACTTGTCTTCTCATGTCCTGGAGCCTGCACTGTCTGCAGAGCCTCAAGAGTTGTCTGGAGCAATCAAGCAGCCAGATGGTTGTCAGGGCACAACCTGTCCTGAGGAGGCAGATGAGCTTGCTTCATTAAGGTGGAGCTGCAAGAGTAATTAGTAGTTTCTTATGATAATACCTTACAGATAGAAAAGAAGGTACCCCAGAGGGCAAGGGATAGTGGAAAGTATCCAGCTGCTACTAATAGAACATTAGCTCCTGCTTAGAAGTGGTGACTTTGGAGCTGCTACCTTGCTAAGCCATGGGAGGGAGAGCATGGGGAAACCATTTCCTAGCATGGGAAGGAGGAAGCCTGGAGATGGCCCTTTCTGTGGGGCTGGCTGTAGCCCAGGGGCTCCCCAGCTGTGCAGCTCTGCCTGGAGCCCTGGGTGCTGCTGCCCACCAGCCAGCCCAGCCACCAGCTCTGCGGGGCAAGCCGGGGCCAGTGAGGTGGCACAGGGCGTTGCAGAAGCACAGCAGCTCAGACTGTAATAAACCCGTGGGCTTTGCCTGCTTAGCTGAAATAATGGAGATGAAAAAGCTATTGATGAGGATAACTGACGGAGGGTGAGCGAGCAGGCAGTGCAACCTGCCAGGCATCCTTTCCCAAGGCAGTGTGCTGAGGAGGGGAGAGGCATGCAGGCTCCCTACCCTTCTACTCTTTGGAAGCAGGCAGGGCCCAGCCTTGCTCTGGAGAGCACACAGTAGAATAAAATTTTCCCAGTGCTCTGCTTTGTTGTGACAGCACTGACAGCCGCTCTGCCAGGCAGTTTCCCAGGAGGTGCTGCGGGAACAAGGTTGCATAAGTCACTTCAGGGGTAACTCTGCTCTGTCCTGGACCACAAAAATCATGTTCTGCCTCCATGCACATCAGGACTTAGAGGAGTTGTTGCTTACTGTGGCAGGACAGGGATGTTCTTGTGGGGACATTTGTGATAAACCCCTGGAGAAGCTGTGGATGCCAAATGCTCCCCCTTCTGCCTGTGCTACTTTCCCTGCTGGAATGGCAGTAAAAGGGAGATGTGTATTTGATTCCCTGATGGGAACAAGCACAAGCTGTCTCCTCACATTGAATTTCAGTGTAGTTCAGCTCCCTAGCACATGCTTGCCTGCTCTGGGCCAGCTCCTGCCAGAGCTGACTAGGATGGTGGTCTGCACAGACCTTCAGCCTGGCCCAGGACAGCTGCAACACCTGCTACTTCTGTAATAATAAAATCTAGGGTTGTTGTTGGTTGGGTTTTTTTGTTTGTTTGTTTAGTGGGGGAGCTTTGCTATGATAAATGTGTTTCGGAAACTGGAAATCCAAACAGCAATAGTTCAAAGACATTTTTCCGGTGCTGCAGAGTTGAAGCTGCTCATCACAGCCCTACTCTGGCTGAGTGTAACAGGCATCGTGTCCTCGCTTCCCACCAAGGGTGGAAAAGCAAGGCACTAATTTGCAGATCTTGAAGAATGTGCCAGTGGTATTTCAGCAGCTCTAATGCTCTGCAGCCTGTGAAGTCTGCACGGTAACTGAAAGGAAATATCTTTGTTTTTATTCACTTGGCTTTATTCCTAATTCACTCTTTGATGCCACCAGTCTGGGATAATACATTTTCAGAGATATGCTTGAAATTAAGGAAATGAGCCTGATTAAGTCCTTTAAACATACTTTTGATGGAGAGAAGTACAACAATAGAGGCATTAAAGACCCTATTTTCAAGCAATTCTAATATGAAATCAAAACATTGCTCTGCTAGATAGTGAGATCCATCAGCGGTGTGTATGTATTCTTCAGCTGGAGAGAATACCTCCTTCTCCAGCTAGGAATGTTGCCAGAGAGCTTGAATCTGTCCTCTGTGCTGGGTGGGCAGTGAGAGGCAGATTTATTTCACAGTCCCCTTACTTGCAGCCAAATAATAAATGCACAAGCTCTTGCCCTTTACCAGTTGTACTCTGCTAGGTGGAAGAGATGGTTTCTCAGGAGTCTTGCATTTGAGGTTTGCCTGTGTATTTTATTTTTTTTTAATCTGATTAAATAGCTGCATTATTTTCCTTAGGTGTCCTGGGGTAGTTTATCTGTAAATAGGTTATCTGGTATTGCCTTTATACTGCCCATTGGTATGGGAGGAGCTCCCTCCATTTGCTGGAATACACCCCAGTGAAGTTAGTAGTTTTGCAGGTACCTGCTGGGTTCCCTTGACAACTTTTTCCCTCTGGCTGGGACAACTGCTGCCAAACTCAACCATCCTTCACAGTGTGGCAGCTTCTGCTCTGCTGTTGCCATCACCAGTGCTGATGTGGTGTCCAAGGACTTCAGGGGCTGGATACGACAAGCCCTATGCAAGCCATCAGGAGGCCAGTGTCCTCAGTGGAGACAATCCATCGGTGAGCTTTTGGGTGCACACTGCATGGCAGCATTAAATAATGTGGTGGAGGTGAGAAAGGAGGTAAAAGCACTCGGATCCCACTTTTCTTTAGGTGTCATACAGGCTAGGCAACGTCTGACAGGCCTGTTGGCTGGAAGACTTCTGCGTTGGGAAAAATAAGGGGGTGGAGGGAGGGGCCAAGTACCAACAACATGAATGTGCCAAGTAGCTGCACAGTGATTCAGTTGTCACTTTGTGGCAGCAGGGAGCCAGGAGGGGAGAGGGGATGATAACTTATGGGGAGAGAATAGTCTTTAAAGAGCTTGAGAAGTAACCTGGAGACAGGAGTGACCTCCTTGACTGCTTCCCATGGTAGTTGTGGGGCTAGTGAGAGGAATGGGAAAGCACAGTATTATTTATTTCCGTCTATTATAAAAAGTGGCTATTTAAGATCTTGTTCAAGTAAATGGAGCAATGAATTCCCCTTTCACTCTGACTGCTGCTGACAGCATGTGACTTATTAGATATGCTGCTGTTGTAATGGAAATAACAAGCCAAGCTATTTTAAACCAAGAAGAACTGCATGTCTGGGGAAAAGGTGGGAACAGGATTGGGTGGCACAAGAGAAAAGAGAGGCTTCATCTGTGACAATCTTGAGCACTTTGTACAATTTGCTCTTTAAGTTGTTTCACAAACTCTTCTGGCAGAGAAGTGATAATAAATTGTTGAACAGCTCAGGCTTGCTAAAGTAGTTTAAGGAGCTTTCAAAGGAGACTTTTAAAGACTTGTGGCTTTCAACTGTGTGTGAATCATCTTGAAGAGTGAAACTGTAACTGCAGATTGCTAACCACCATTTCATGGGTCTGTGCATTCATGAGCTCTGGCACTCAGAGTCTGACGTTCCCATGGAGACCTCATGCCCAAGAGCCCAGCATGGCAGCAATGCCGTTGCTTTTGACAACTTTCTGAGCTTTAAAATCTCAGCTGTCAGAGTCTGCAAACAACTGTGGTCAGGGAAAATGAATAAAGGTAGGAGGAGGAGTGTCATATCCACCCACAGACAATTCCTTCCCCTCTGTGACTCAGGGAAGGCATGGAGCCTTGTCCACTCTCAGCCCCTTTTCTCATGAGGCTCTTGAATTTGCATAAGGACGTATGGGGATTAGACAGAGTGGATCATGGAGACTTCATCTCATTGTGTATAACACCATTGCCAGGCAGGTCAAACAAACAAGGCCAGAGGTGTCCCACAGGAGGTCCTACAGATGTCCCTGGGAAGGGCTTGGTGGCACAGAGCTAGGAGAGGTGTGTTTGAAGCATCTGGGATGAAATGTGGCCAACTTGGCACCTGTGCACGGCAGAGGTGGGGCCCACAACCTCCCCTGAGCTAAAGGCATGTATTTGTACAGAAAAAGGCCGGGTGGAACATGCTACTATATACACATTAAAGTGACTGAATAATCAAACGGTAGGTTTTGATTTATTTTCTCTGCTACTTGTGTATCTTTGTTTTGGCACAAGATATATTTCATATACAAATGCGATCTCCAGATAGATTCTTGTACTGGCTGATTTAGAAATCATGTACAAAGGAGAAAAAAGCTTTGCAAATGTTCTTAAAGCAAAAGGAGTTTCATGCTGTGTACTGCATATTAAATCCTTCACCCCCATCAGCTGCATAATACAGAACAGGTAACAAAGATGGTGTCTGCCCTGAAGGACTTACAGTTTAAGATGAGAGATAACAGTGGATACAGTCAGACTGAGAAAGAACATGAAATGGGATTACTCAGCCTAGACTCACTGAAAGTCATAAACCTAATGAGCATTGTTCAGCACATCGGTGTCTCCTTCTGGGAGTATGCAGGGTTTGGTGGGGCAAAGCTGGACGTGGAACACAGCGTATGGCCTGGACACTGGGGAAAAGGTGGTGGCAGGGAGCAGCTAAGAAACACCACCAGTGAAAAATGCTCTAGTCACAGAAGGTTGTAAAGGAACTGTTGGGTGTTATCATGGGACCTGTACCCAGTTCAGGTTCAGATGACTTATATGTGATTAAGAAATCAATATAGTCATGGGAATCCTGTTAAGAAAGGCTGCTGGAAGGGATCCAAGCAGGCTCCTCCTTCCTCCAGCCCCATGCTGCTTGCCTGCTCCCACATTACTGGGCAAAGTCTAGAGGACTTGCACTGGCTGTGAATAGCCATAACATTTCCAGAAGAGGTGACAGTGCTGGGTCGTGTGTTCTGGCTCATTTCCTGCTGTTAACCAGTCTCACTAAGGTGATCTGAACAGAGAAAAAACTTCTTTCTCCTGTAACATGTTTTTTCTTCTAATTTCACCTAGGTTGAACAGCTGATGTATAAAAGCAACAAACACCACGATTTCTATGTAAGTCATAACTCATGATCCCCTGTGATCCTTTCCCCTAGAGAAGCTGCAGGAGAGAAGAGCTTGCCAAGCACTTCCAGAGGCACAAACCGGAGTGATGCCAACAGAGCTGGAAAGCAGCTGAGAAGCAGCTTAAGGAGATGGGTGGAGGGAACATGCCAACCACAAAATTAATCTCTGAATTAATAAAAGCCTGCATGGTTTGAGGTTTGTGAAGCAATAAACGAGTTCAAATTTGTCGGAGACTGAAAAGAGAAGTAATTAGGTGTTCAGAGAAACCTTCTAATGGGGATAAAGATAATATATGAGAATATGCAATGGGTTGAAAAATGTGATGAGACATTAATCTTTAATTGAAAATTACTAAAGGAATTTAGATGAAGAACACAGAAATGTATGTATCAAAGCAAATCTTTTTATTCTTATTACTAATAGGGAATGACAGAATAAGAGCTTCCATTTAATAGCACTAATAACTTCATAATATTTTTCCTTTGAGTCATATGGTAGACTCTCTTTACCAGTCAATAATTAGTCTAAAAAAAATCTCCTCTTTGGCTTCTGCTCATTGTAGTCATGTTTCTGGGTCTGGACGGGTATCTGCTACTTCTGCTTATGTGCTTTGCCTCTGTTTTTCTCTTTATATCAATATCCAGGCAGCATGGTACTCATTTCAATCTGCCTGCCCTCATATGACTCTACCGGGGACACAGCTGCCAAGTTTGCAAAGCTAAAAGCGGTTCTGAGCAAAAGGGAGCCTGAGGAAATACTTCACTGCAATCTGAATAGAAACTGGGGGAGTTCTTCACCAATGTGTTATTAGATGACTCAAATGCTCACAGTTTCAATGTCACCAAAGGAGGCTTCTCTGGTTTGAAAATGAAATGAGACCTCCTGCTCTGAGGGGAGGTGTAGGCAACAATAAAGAATTGTATATAGGTGGAAATTTGGTAAGCTTGATAGCCATGGGTAGATCAACACTTTGGTAATGAATTAGGGCAATTCAATGAAACTATATATATGGCCAATATGATTGATCACCACCAGTTGTATTTCCTTGAGGTATAAAGAAAATCCTAGCAGTGATTTATGTTGGACATTAGACAATGGCAATAACAATTCTGTGAAAAAGAAACAAAACTATTTGGTAATTTTTTCTGTTATTTTTCTGGAACATGGACAGAATGATGCCCCCATGTTTAATGGAGGTTCTTGTTTTCCATGTGTAACCAGAGTGAATGAAAATCGCTGGTTAATACGTGTCTTTGAAACTTGTAGGCAAAAGTATTTTTAAAATTGCCTGAGAAGATCACCGAACCCTTACTAGTGATTTCTCATCATCTTACTAGTGTTTTCTCATCAAATAGTGCATCACTGAATTTCCAGAGAATCGGGGGAAGTAGCTGCTGAGCGACTGTACAGAGCCCAGTAACTGATGTGTTCCAGGTAAGCAGGAAGAGCAGCTATGCTGACACCAACCCTTGGCCAAAGTGGGAAGGAGAGCAGTGAGGTGTGCAGTCAGCACAGAATGAAACTGTGACAGTACCAGTGTAACAGAATAGAGATGGTTTGGGGTTTTTTGGGGTAGAGAAAGGCGAGCACTCCGATTTGAGTCAGAGCAGCTCGGTGTTATGTCTGATCTGTGGGTGGCTGCCAGAAGAGGCAGTTTTGTTTCTCCTTTTCTTTTCCTCTCATTCCCTTAAATAGTGTTCACATGCCTGCCTGGTGAATCAGTTTAACTCACACGATTGAAAGAAAACGATGCCTTTTCTTTTTATAATGGGCAGAATTTCCTGCTGGATCCCTGTGCTGGGCTGACTCACCCTGGGGCTGTGGGGGCACTGGAGGTGGTGTGGGAAGCTGAGCACGCTGCTGGGGTGATGGGACCCCCAGAGCATCTGAGGATCCTGTTGTCACTGCTGGGGTTGCATGTGATGAGACACAACGGTCACCAGCTGCCTGACTTGGCGATGGAGAACTATTGGGAAAAAGATAATTTGCAGACCCCCTAAATGGTTGACGTCACTCCTCAAAATCTTTAACTGATGCCTCTGAAAACTTAACCCATCATCCACCTAAGGCTGTGTTTCGTGAAGTCATACTGGTGTCCCTTCTTGCCCCTCCAATATTATCTTTATATGTTACCTGGAAGAAGTAACAATTAATTTCTGATGGTGCCTGGAGAGCTGTGTGTGTGTGGGGCAGTGAGGGGCAGGCTGTCAGGCAGTGATGGTCAGGCTGCCAGGCAGTGAGGGGCAGGCTGTCAGGCAGTGATGGTCAGGCTGCCAGGCAGTGAGGGGCAGGCTGCCAGGCAGTGAGGGGCAGGCTGCCAGGCAGTGATGGTCAGGCTGTCAGGCAGTGATGGTCAGTCTGCCAGGCAGTGAGGGGCAGGCTGTCAGGCAGTGATGGGCAGGCTGCCAGGCAGTGAGGGGCAGGCTGTCAGGCAGTGATGGGCAGGCTGCCAGGCAGTGAGGGGCAGGCTGTCAGGCAGTGATGGGCAGGCTGTCAGGCAGTGAGGGGCAGGCTGCCAGGCA
>NW_009953935.1:1051139-1057873 GCF_000747805.2 Chaetura pelagica
GGTGCGTGGGGCCGTCCCGCCGGCAGCACCGCGCCGTGCCTGGGGCAGGCCTGTCCGCGCCTTCCCGCCGGGGCGAGCAGCTGCCGGGTGGAATAAACGCTGGGAGCGGAAACGAAATTGACGGGGCGGTTGCAAAAACAGCACCGGTGCTGAAGGTGAAGAAGAGGAACTTGAGCGCCTGCGGGGAGGGCGGGGGCCGCCCCCAGCCGCAGGGACCGGTGTGTCCCTCCCGGCAGGTGCTGCGGCTGGAGGAGGCGCTCGGAGCCCTCCCGGACGCTGTGCTGCCCCTCAGCTGGGGTGGCGGGGCCTCCAACAATAGGAGGTGATTGACTCCGAACTGTTGTAACACAAGCACCAGTAGCTGACTGCACTGACTGACTGGCTCTGAGCCCGCTGGAAGTTTAGCTCCCGATTTAGATTTCATTAGTGTGTTGGCTTTGCTGTATGCACTTGCTAGAACTGTACAGTACTGTTTTAGCTCGGGAAATTAGGTTTCATTCATTTAGCCTATTCATTTCCCTGTGTTTTTTTTTTTTATTCTAGGTGACTCAGCCGTTGTATGTATGAGATTTATCTACTCACTGGCTCTTCAGACAGGTTAGCTATATTTTTCTGCCATCAGTTCCATTATATCTGAAAGAGTTGCTACTTTTACATTTTATTAAAATAAAACTGACTTTCCTACAACCCTGCTGTGACCTCTAGAATACTGGTTTTCTTGAACCTGTGGAGGAGCAGGGTTTTTTGGCATTAAGTATATTCCATGGTATGAGTCAGGCTCTCAACCGTAGTGCCCATGTAGCAGTGTCCCTGGTGACAGCAAATAGACCTTGCCTACATGTACACTGAGGAATTGTTTGTCCTGGTTTGAAGTGTGACAGCAAGGACCATGAACTGCTGTTTTCGTAAGCTGTGTTTCGTGTTGGCTAATTAGAAAGACCACTTTGGAAGCTTTGAGCTGCATAATTGACTTGGAAATGTATTGGTGCTGATTTCTAAGAAACATATTGTTAAGATGGCTTGGTGAAACGAGAATGTGGTGTGTTGTTGGTGTGGTCACCAGTGAGGAGGAGCACTGGCTTCTGGCAGCATGGTGGGATCCAGTGTGAGTGCGTGTGTCAGCTAGGAAAATCTGGTGCACTCCAAAGTACTCAGCTTTCAGAAAATGGCTAAGAGAGCATCTCATTAACTTTAGGTTTGGCCAAAGCTGACTGTCCATGCCCCAAGGAGGAGAAGAAGGTGGTGGAAGGGATCTGAGTGTTTCTGCAGGGGCTGTCTCCAGTGGAGCTGTGGACAGCAGCAGCTGCCTTCTGGAATACCTTCCAGGAGTGGTGGTGGTGGTGGGTGCTCTGCTTGGTCTCTTCCAGTAGAGTGCTCTAGGCTTGAAGCTTGTTACACTCTCATCACTTCATTTTTTTGTTAGTTGTTTTTTAAAATCCAGTGTCTATTCGTGTATTTCCTTCATCCCTTTCTCCTCTAGGGACGGCTCAATGACTCAGGCAGGCACTAGTTCCTCCCTAGCCTGAAGAGGGAGGAAGAAAAGTCTTATACCAGGTGAGGGAGCCTGGGGGCTGCCTAGCAAGGGGGAAGTTGCATCATGGTGGCTGAGTATGATTGAGAAACTTGGTGATTCAGTCCTTCTGCTAGTGTGCCATGTGACAGGCATGGTGCATCAGATAGGCTGTTTTGTTTTGGTCCTAATAAATGATTTTAAAAAAGGAGTTTAAAAAGTCTGGTTTGACACCAAGCCCTCAGATGTATTATTTTCATTTGCCCTGGTGAGATGTTGTCACTGTCTTCTGTGTGGAGTATAAAACAGTCAACAAGACACAAGATTTCCAGTGGTATGGAGACAAATTCCATTTACATGTGGGAGTGAAACACCTTTTTATTGATAAAGCCAGGTCCAAGTCTGTTTCCCAGGTCATAGAGGAAATTTGTACTAGAACTGGGAGCTGACATGGAAATGGCAGGTTTCTGTCAAGCATCTTAACCATGGCACCCTTGTTCCTTTTTCTGGCAGCCCTCAGATGCTTTTTGCCTTATTTCAGTAAAATACCAACAGTGAGTTACTTTGATTTAGCTTGTCCAAGGTCTGTTGTAGGAATTACCTGCTTCTGGCATGAAAAGTGGTTGAGTGATACACTTAAGTATCTTTAACAGCAGGCCAGGAAGAACTGTTCTAACACTTTCCTTTTTAAATATCTGTCTGGTATGAACCTGTTGGTAGCTGGTATGGATGGCAGAGATTTAATTCCTTTGATAGGTTATGAAACAAAGCCCTTCAGTTAATTCTTCTAGGACTCTGGAGTTTTGGAAATTAGCAAAAAGGACTTCCTTGAATTTAATTTTCTCAGTGCCAAATAGGATCAGCATAATGTAAAAATGTTTGCCTCTGCAGTGTGTGTTTAGACTCTTCTTTTGAGTGGCTTAAGGGCTTGCAGTGAGGAACTGAGTGGGCAAGGATTATTGGTCTCCACAATGTGGCATCTAGTATGGCCAAGCCTGCTTTGGGCCTGTAGGCAAGGTACTGTGAAAATTAGTATGTTTTGTGTAGTTTCAGTGGCAAAAAACTCCCAACATTCTGACTGGGGCTTGGATCTGATTACGTTTAGCTTGGGAGAGTTCATGAAAGACAAATCGTGGTTCAAAAATTGAAATTTTCTGATTAGATGTATAAAAAGGTATTTTAAATAACTGTAATGCTGAAGTGTTTCCCTTTCACTGTTACACAATGAGCTAAAAATAGTTTTCATTCATAAAAAAGGTACTTCCTTTGTTAAATGATCTGCTTAGCAGAGAACAAAAGTTCAGTTTGTAGTAAACTGTAATTGTATTATAGCTTCAGGCTTTATTCCTGATTGAAAGAAGACTGTAAAGTTTAATCTTTGGTAGCTGAAAGGCAGACTTTAATAAAAAATTGACAGTTACTCTTCAGGAGTTATGGATGTGCTCTAGACCAAAATCTGAAGTGCTTTGTGTTGCTGCTCCTTTTCTAAGATAAGGAACTTCAGCACCATCTGCACAGAGCTCTGTGCACAGGTTGGGGTTGGGAAGGGGTCACGCAGTCCAGCTGCTTGCTCTGATGTGGTGCAGTGTTTGTGATCCTTTCAGTCCTACCAAAATTAGCTGCGTTTTGCCATCATTCTGTATTTTCATTTTTTTCATTGTGTATTTTTCCTTTGAAAGAATTTAGGCCTTTTTTTTAAAGGTTCTGGTTTATTAGAGTTGTGGCGTTGTATTGGTCACTTTAAAGCAGCTCTTTGGAAGAGAACCAGGTACTGGAAATGGTAGCAAGTCCATTGCTACTTTAATTGGATTGAGTTTTTATGTGTTACTGAAGACCAAAAGACCATGCTTCAAAATCAAAGTGCCTAACTCTCTTTTTTGACCTTTATCAAAGTTATGTCATGGTGATATTTTCAGTTTAGAAAGTACATACAGCAGCAAAAATGGCAACCCCTTTAGATTTTTTTTTTTCTAGTTAGAGGACGGCAAAATGAAAGGTGATAAATGGCAGTGGCTCATGGTCCTTATAAAGGATAGGAGACAGAGCAGTAAAATGGGATGGCTTTTGAGTAAGAGAAAGTAGGAAGACTATCTTATATTGTGAGCTTCTACTGACTTTGGATGCAAGAAAAAAAGTATGTTGAGTGTTAAAGTGGCATTTTGAAGAGCATGTACAAAAGAAGAGTAGAGGCAGATATTAGAAAGGCCAAAGTGCAAATGGGATTGCACCTAGCAAGAGGCATAAAACCTAGCCAGGATCCTGTAGGAGAACCTTTACAGTTGGAAGAAGATTGGAAAAATCTTTTTGATTCTGTGAAGAATGCAGGTGTCTGCAGAAGGTGTAGAACATTTGAAGTGCTCAGTGCCTATTTTGCTTCTATTCTCTAACACAGTGTCATGCAGGTGCTTAATCTTATTAATACTTGTGATGAGGTAGTATTTTACACTACAGTGTACTTGATGTTCTTGTGTCAGCTGACCCTGATAAGCTTCACTGTATGATTCTCAGAACAGCTCAAAAATGGAAAAATATTACCTAGAAATACTCAGAAGTACTAGAGGATGGCAGAGGATGAGTCTTCAGAGAGTTATAATGGAAGAGAGCTGAGGGAGAGGAGTTGAAATCTTGTAGTTCACTTTATCTCTTTTTTTCCATCAGTTGAGATTAAGAAGCAAACATTCTGTGTTCAAGTGCTTGGAAGATAACTATGAGAATAATAACAGCATGAACTGATTTGTGGGAAAATTAATTGCATCCAATGTATAGTATATTTTTACTGCAGAGCAGAAGGCTTTGTGGCTATCTGGCAGTGGAGGTATTGTGTCTTGATGGATTTATTTATTTAATAAGGTTTTCCACTTTTTAATGGCCTCATAAGTAAATGGAGACATGATCTGGGGAAAGTAGTCTAGGAAATGTGCAAAATTGGGTGGATGAGCCTATTCAGAGAACAGTAATTATTGATTCAGTGTTGACATGAGAGGTTATATTGAAGGGTTCTGCTGTGGGTACAGTTGCCTTTAATGGAAGCATCAGTCAACTGCCTGATTAAATGTGCTTATTAAATTCTCAGGGACTATGTGTTGGAGAACGTGATGAGAGTTCAAAATGACCTGAAAAACAGGATGAAATTCAATAGGGACAAATGCAGAGCACTGCACTTAGGCAGGAGTTATCAGCTGTGCAAATGCAGGGTGAGGAGTAATTGTTTAGGTCCTAGAAAAGGACCTGGGGGTGTACTGGATCACAAGCTGAACATGAGTCAGTGTCATGCAGCTTGCAGAAAAGGCAGATCTCTCGCTTGGATGTTTAAATGGGAGTATTGTCTGTGAGAAGTAAAATTTAAATCCGTCGGCTTGATTTGCTGTTGGTTTGCTCCGTGTGCAGTCAGCATCTGTGGTGGGTGCCAACACTGCAGAAGAATTTGGACCATTTGGAGGTAGTTCAGAGGAGAGAAACGAAAATGATTGGAGTTCGAGGAAACAACTTCATAAAGATGGAGGAAAATCCAAGTTATTTTGGCAAGAGATGAGGAGGTTAAGTGGAATGTAAGAGATTCCAAGTATTTAAAAGCTCTGTAAGAAGGAAATGCTATTTTCAATGACCGTGATGGGCAGATTGAAATGGGATTAAGGTTTTCATCAAAGAAAACACTGATGAAGCTTCTAAAATTCTCACAGTAAAAATGGTACTTTAAGAAGTCTTTTGGCCATTAAGAATAAGTTTGTGTGTTAAGAAAGACTAGTATAGTTGGTTAAGTTTGGGAAATAGACTAAACTATCTATTGATGTCTTCTTAATCTCATAGGATTCTAGGTTTAGTTTGTATGATATTTGGGTAAAGGAGAGGGAAATACACAAGATTCTTTTTGTCCATCTCTTGGTCATATCGTGCAAGTTCAGACCTTGCACAAGTTCACACTGCTTGATCATGATGATTGTATCAGTTTAGAAATGTATGGTGCTCTGGATGTTACTCTCTTCTCTGGGATCCTGCCTCTTGCAAATGCATCAATTTTTCTTGTGCTATAGGGATGTTCTGAACCTCTGTGCTCAAGGTACTATAGGTTGGCAAGGTGTGTGTGACTTGAATGTAGCAAAGCACTGAGGAATTTTCAGTCATTTTAGTAGTCTTAGTAGCTTCAGGTTACTACTTAAAACCCAGGTGGTAATCCTCATGCTTCTGATCTGTACTTAGAAAGGTCCATCTTTGGCTTTAAAGATCTTTTTGAAGGGCACATACTTTGGTATGTTCACCGGTGTGGGGAGCCTAAGTGAGGACAGACAGATTTTGAAGTGGGAAGTCCAAATGCAAGTCTAGCCAGGCTATTGTATTTATAATTATTCTCATGCACTCTTATAATTGCTTTTGATTGTCTGCAATAGACTGCATGACAAAACAAAGGATCCAACTATTCCTTCTATTTCAGAGATTGTTTTGTAAGATAACTGGAATGTGTGGGAACATAAAAATTAATCCTATGCATTTTGCTGTCATACCATGTCTCCAAATCAATGAAGAAAAGTACAGTTACCCTGGTGAACTCTTGCCTTTAGAGCTGCCACAGCGTTCAGTGTCAACAATAGCAAGAGCTTATCTTCTGGAGGATGCCCTTAATGCAGCAGTAGATAGCAGGAGCTGAAAGTTCAGTGATGTAGAAGAGGGTTGGCCTCCAACATGGTGATTGTACAGTGTGTTGGCAGTTACGTTGTGTTACCTGCCTGACTTTACCTTCGCCCTGTAATAGTGTTCATTGAACTGTATAACTTCTGAGTACAGATGACTTTCCTGAAGAGTCCTGTTACTGTTGAATTGCTAGAGTTTTTTCTCTGAGCAGAGAGATAAGCTTTCTTACCTCTTGTTTCTCAAATAGGAACTGTTTTTATCTTAGAGGAGGAATCTTAACAGATCTGCAGATGTCACTAAGTTGTGAAGGCTTGATCCAAAGGC
The DNA here is from genome assembly GCF_000747805.2 of Chaetura pelagica. NCBI lineage: Eukaryota > Metazoa > Chordata > Aves > Apodiformes > Apodidae > Chaetura > Chaetura pelagica. The sequence goes on from NW_009953935.1 coordinate 1,057,600, forward strand.
TGAGGGTGCTGCTGTCTAAAGCTTCTCTTTCTGTGACTAGAGCAGTACTCCAGATCTGACAAACCAGCAGAAAGTTCTTTCAGACCAACTGGTAATTCAAACAGTAACATAAAAGGGCTGTCAAATGTGCAGTCTTGCAGAGCACATTCTTTGGTTTAACCCTATTTTCAGCTGGTCCCTTTGTTGAGGACCACAGAAAAGTTGTGTTTCAAGAGAGTGGCTGGATGTTACTTTCCTGTATCACAGCTGTGCTTTATTGCTGGAGAGCCTGCTG
>NW_009953935.1:1058083-1074061 GCF_000747805.2 Chaetura pelagica
GCTGAACCTTCATACGGGCAATATCGAAGCCCTGTGGTGTGAAAAGGAGTCATGGTTGGGCTCCAGTTTGGGCATCCAGGCTTTAAATGCCAAAAGTGTATGGGTGAAACACAGCTTCTGCCTATTTGTTGTTCTGTACAGTTGTACTGCTGTGACAGTTATCTAGTGCTTGGGTGAGATCAACCTCTGGTGAAGGGCATGTGTCTGGAGCAAAGGCAGACATAATGTCTGAGTGAAGAGAAACACTTGGAAAACCCCTGTTGTGCAGTCACTGTTGGTTGAAAGTGTACTTGAGCTCCTGACTTCCGAAGTCTGGTTAGTTCGTCTATACAAATCTTATTTTTTGTTTGAAATATAAATTGCATTTTTTTATGACCGTGTGTTTTCCAGCAGAAATAGCTTCACTGTAGTAATTAACAAGCAAAAATGTAGGAACACAAATAATGTTTCATCACACAAATGGGAAGCCTTTTGTAGGGGCAGAGCCCAAAGAAAAATAACCTAAGGTCTTGTCAACTTGACAGAATCCTTACTCTGTTATAACACACAGGTGTAGGTATCCTCATAGCACTCTTCCCTGTGCCACCCTTTACTTTATTCAGCAACATCCCCTTCCCAGAGAGATAGAGGCATGTGGGAATAGTCTTTATGGGGAACTTCTAGTGTTTTAGAGATGGTTCAGGCATATGAGACCTGATGAGCAGGAATTTAATACCTATATAATTAAAAGTTTAATTCCTTGATGAGTTACAAAAAGTCATTAAAATGTTTGTTTTAAATCTCTCATCTTGCAAGCCACCATTGTTTGAATCTTAATGAAAATGTGCTGGGTATGGTAAGTGGAATCTGAGTCTCACAGGGTGGTTGAGTTTGAAAGGGCTGTCTGAAGGTCATCTTGTCCAGTCCCCCTGATCACCTAGAGCCAGTTGCCCAGAACCATGTCCACATGCAATGTGTTTTTTTAGTGATACAGGTATTTAACGTTTCTATTCCATAGATGATTTTTTTTAACATCAGCATTTAGTGTGACCATCAGGTGCTTCTAGGAATGTGTAATTTCTGTTACACTTACCTGTAAAGACTGAATATGTATGAGACAAAACAGACATGTCTGTTCTTGAAACATGGTTTTTAACCAACCTTAATTAACTATTTGTTTGGTGTGTTATTTACCCATTTATTTGTAGCATTAGTGTGTTATTTGCCATGTGCAAATTCTTACAGGGGATGAGACATTGTAAGAAGTATATATAGCAGAGCACTGGAAGAAGCTGATGAGGATGAGCAGAAGTATGGAATGACCTCCATAAGGGAAGCTGTTAGTTGTTTCTCCATGAGTAAAAATGAAAGGTGGAGGATAAAATGGTTAATAAAATAATCACATGTGGCACAGAGGAAATAAATAAGGCATGACTTTAGTTGAAACAAGCAGATGGAGGGTCAAAATAAGGAAAGAAAAAAAAAATCCTTCCTCATGAACTCAGAATTCTTTGTTGCAGGATGTTAGCATGCTTAAAATGTGCCCCTAAATAATTTTAAAAATTAAGAAAATCCAGTTAGTATTAAATAAGATGATGTGGTGTTTGGCAGACCAAGCTCTTGAACTGCAAGTCCCTGGGATTGGGGAGTGTCTGCAGGGTAAGTATCCTTATACGACTGTACTCATGATGCCACCTTGCCTGCTGCTCCTCAGGATGCTGAGTGAAATGCGCATTTCATCTGACCTTCTGGGACTGTTACTCTGTTGCTTTATTAGCCTTCAGCCAGGCTTTCTGTTCTTTGTTGCTTTCATTCAAGGGATATAGAGTAAAAGCTCCTCATGTATTTAATACAAGTGGAAGATTGTGGAAGTCCTTAACATTGCTTTACAAAGCTGACCTCTGTTTTCACTTTATGAAAAAACAAGGGTGATGGGAAAAATCTGAGTGAGCATCTGGACCAGAGGTATCTGAGAAGAGGCTGCTTTGAATATTTTACTAGACAATGAAGATATTTCAGATATTAAGGTAAACACTTGAGGAAAGAGTGAAAAAAAAAAGTGCTCCTTGATACTTTTAAGGTTCATACTTAAAACATTTCAGTCTTGGTTTAAGAAAAATAACTTATTCTTACAGCAGGGAAGACAGTCAACATCTCTTAGTACTCTTATAAAATAGTTTATAGGCTAAGAAATAAAAAATAATCTAAAAAAGGCAGCTCAAACACAGATACAAATAATGCTCTAGACATGATACATTGAAGGAGGATATCTCCTTTTAGGTAAGTGTGCAGGATAAAAGTTAACTGTAAATGGAGTGATAACCCAAAGCTATTGCTTACTGGAAGAAGCAAGTCTGAAGACCTTTACTGACTGTCAGTGATGAAATTGCAGCAGTTGAAGCAAGATCCTATGTCAGATTTTTGCAGAGTCTGTTCCCGTTCTGCAGAAGATGTCTCCTACTGCTGATGCTGTCGAAATAATTCCCAAGAGATCCCCAAGTGCTGCAAAGGATCTATTTAAGATGAGAGTTACTGTAGTTGGGTGCTGTTAGTGCATTTAATTCCACAGGTTGTCCAAGCCATTCTCTGAGGGATAACTGTTTACTAAATTGCTAAAGCTCTTCTAGGTTTGTAGGACTACTCTGAATGACTGGGACATAGTAGCTAGATGGATGTGGGCCAAAGTTTACATTTCAGGCATGAAGGAATTGGGTTAAATGTTAGTCCTGTACATCTGTTCTCTTTTTATCTTTGTTAGACTTCAGGTCATGGAGACAGGGTAACTTTTCCCCTTTGGTTTTCTCATCTTGCCTCATATGGTAGTTCTGAGAGTAAATTAATCATTTTCAGGAGCTAAGCTGTCAGGTTGTATAAATTCCTGTGCATAAATTGTCTTCTGCAGCAGTCTCTGAATGAAACTCATTTGCAGACTTTTCCTGTTACTTGTTTCAGTTGCTAGAATTTGATCAAGGCAAATAAATTGTCCTGCACTATATCTTAAGTTATGTTGAATTCTTTGATACAACCTTTTAACTTAAATTTGCAGTGTTATTATATGTTACTTAGAGTTCTAGCAATTTCTGTCATGCAGTCTGTTGATTGGTGGGTTGGTTGCTCTTTCCTTGAGGTGTTTCTGATCTAAGAGTGAATGTGACATTTACTTAGGGCTTTGTATGTATTTATTATGGCTGTTCAAAAAAATTATACTTTAAGAAAACATTAAAACCCCCAGATTTTAGTGCTGAAGTTTAACCTGTTTGCATATATAGATCTTAAATAATAAGAATACCTTTTTAAAAATGGGTGCAACTTGGTGCTATTTCTGTTAATCTGAACTACACTCTGTGTGTGCATTTAGCAGTGCATAGTTGAACTTTAAGAATCTTTAAGTTTTACATCATGATTTCAGGAAATTGTGAAGAAATACTGCTGCTTTGTCTCAGTGCTGGGCTGAAAGCAGTGGAAGGTACCAAGTCAGTAAGAAAGAAAAGAAAGATGCTAAAGCAGATGGCTCTTGTGAGTGCAACTGGTTCTCAAACTATGCTTTAGCCATAGCTGTATGCCAGCTATATGTGATTGTGGTGAAACAAAAGTTAAATGTCTTAAACTTTAGAGGAAAATAAATCGCTTGGGCTAGTCTGGTTGTGCTTGATGATCTCCTTGTAGGAAAACAGAAATATGATTCCAATGTTCTTATGTTAACCTCAAAACTATTTTCCAAGAATTTAGGGGAAGAGGAAAAAAAGTCATTGCCTCCTTTTACTGAGCATCCATACTACAAAAGCAAATATATCCCAGGAAACAGATACTCTACATTGCACAATAAGGCGGCAGCCACACAGGAAAGGTTGGGCTCTTGGCACAGCCCCTGAGGGGAAATGCTTCCTTGAAAGGACCCATTGTTGCTGAATGTGGGTCTTCAGACTCCCAATTCTCTGCCAGAAAACTTGTGGTTCTCTTGGTGCTGGGATGGGGCATCTTTGCCATCTCTATTATCTGACCATAACAGTCTTGGTTATTTAATCAGATAGAAGGACTGAGTAAAGTTCATGCCCCATGTGAGAAAGGAATGTCTTTTTGGAAACGTGTGACAAAGGAACATCTTTTTGGGAACAGCTTCAGTGCTTAGCTGTTCAAAACTTGCTCTGGGTGTAATGGCACCATGCCTTGCTCAAGGTATTTGAAACAGTTCAACTTTCTCCTCCAAGATTAAATAAAACATTTCATTGTAACTGTTGTCAGTGTGTGAGTTCTAACCCGAATGTCTGGTATACTCTTCCAAGAGAGGAAAACAATAAACATCTAAAATAAATATATGCTTAATTGGATTCTCTGACTGTGGAATAGACAGTCTTTCCCTCATGACAACCAGGTAGGAGATACAGAAATCTAATTAAAAAAAAAAAAAAAGAAACATGGAAAGACTGTATTTCTGTGTGTATTTAAGTGTGAACAAGGTTTGGGCAGTTTTTACTTGGTGCTTGATTTATCAGTTGAAATTTTTTTATAAATGTGAACTGATGCTGCTTGAAGTAAGATAAATGAGGAAGGTTAGGTGGTGAACTGCTTGACTAGTTGTCCTTGATATGAATGACTGCTTTCCTAAATTTTCCTCTAACATGTCTTTAGCTTGTGCATGTTTATTACATTAATGGCTAATTTTCAAGCTGTCTGAAAATAACAATCTGAAGACCCATTAGAAAGTAAATTTTGAGTATACCGTTGGCTATAATACTTCATTATCATGATCAATTGTGATACTGAGTTTATTGTTAGATGTAGAATTATCTTTCCTTAATGTAGCACGAATTCTACTATAAACATTGCAATTGCTATTGCAGCCTGCAAAAAGTATACTTTACAAAGAATACACTCCACAAATGTAAATACAGTTTTGGTTTGGTGATTGTTGGATACAATGGTCTTCCTTAAGCCTAAACACAGAAACAAAAGCTTGTATTATAACAGAAAGCCCAAGATGGGAAGTGATAAAATAGGTATTGAGTGGAGGGCTTTGTTAGAATTTAGCTCGTGTACTTGTAAAATTTCCATGTATTCATTAAACTATTATGTCATTCTTATTGTTAGAACTTGGTTAGTTGACTAAAGTGTTAAGCTTTGTTTGTAGTACAAATTATAACCTGAACTTCCTTGAAAATATAGTTGGATAATTTTTGATCCTCCATAGTTCTTTTAGTTTATGGGTCTTATCTGTACATTTATTGTACATTTCATGGGCAAGGTCCCATTTAAGGGTTCGTCTGCAAGGTACTGGAGAACTGTACATCACGATGGCTTCCATTAATGTGAGGTGCATTTCTCAGATTCAAGGTGCCTCTCATGGAGAGTACCTTTGACATTTGTGATGGAGACTACAAACTTAGAATATATATTAAAATGTTAAAATAATATTGAAAATGTTACAAATAATGCACACAAGCTCATCCTAGTGTAAGTTGAAGTGAAATGTGGTAACCAGTTTATTATGATAATAAAAATGGGATATCCCCAGTTTATTAGTTCACTTGTTTATCAGATATAAAGTGAACTGTTTCAGTTTGTAACTGATCTTTGAGTTACATGGTTTTTATGTTTTGGGAGCAGGCAAGGACAGGATCTTGCACATGGTGTCAGGCTAGGCGGGTGGTGTGAGAAGACTCTTGTGTTGTGCTGCAGCTCAGATACATGGATCCCTCTGAGTCCAGGGTGTCAACGTAATCCCAGCTGCCCCATGGTGGCTCTGCTCTTGGATACTAGGTGGAAGTTGTCACTGCAATGGTGATCAACATTAGAGTTGCAACAATGCTGAATGCAGCTACACCTTTGTTCAGAGGCTACTTCCACATCTGTAATAATCCACAAAAAGGAGCTTTGAAAACTTTCCTATGAGGAGATACCAAGACTAATGAGTGAGGGATGATGAATCCTGATAACAGAGAAGATGTCATAATGTGGATTTTAGCAGGGCATTCTTACAGCCTTTAAAATCAACTCCTAGCTTTTCTAATTGCAAGTCTGCTTAAAGATGGTCTTTTTTTTACTTGCAAGGGCTGCAGGTTCTGACAATCTTTTCAAAAGCAGCCAGTGGAGAAATTTTTTCCAAGTAGTACCTGAGTTTTATAGATGCTAAAATAGGATCTCTTATGTAGAGGAGGAGGACTGGAAAGTAAAAAATGGAACTTATGTCCGAGACAAAGACACTGTGGGCAGAAGCTTTCAGCTTCTTGAATGCTTGAAGTGTTATGTTGAAATTTGCTTTCTTTTTGTTTTTTATTGGATCGATTAAAATGAGCAGAATGTTATGTGATAGAGTTTGAGAAGTATGTTCTTCTAAGTATTTTTTTTTTTTTTTTCTGATCTTTGTATCTTCTCAGCCTTGTGTCCTTGTCCATTTATTTCTTGGTACTGTGCATTTTAAATGAAGTCAGTGTTTTAGACTAAGCTTTTTAGGTATTGTATGTGGAGCTCCTTTGCAGTTGGCATGGGCAAGCTCAAGTAGTAAAAGCTGATAAGACTTTTCCTTCTATTTTTGTAGCTCCATTGAGCAGTGTGCTTATACTAGAGTATGGACTCTTAAGCTACACCTAGAACTTCTTTCCTCCAACATGCTGCTGGCAATTCTGAAATCATATTCAGTATTACACACACTTTGAAAGTGATATATTGAATGCAACTTGGCATGGTCAGTGCTGCCAGGTGTGCAGACCTCTCATCAGCTGGATGGTGAAGGAGATCCTGGGTTAAACATTTTTTTTTTTTTTTATTTTTTTTATTTCTGCTGAGAAATCTTTTTGTGTGTCTGAGGAAGGAGTTCTTAACTTTTCTGGAATAATTTTGAAGATGCATTTGAATTTATTTATGTATTTATTTTTTTCCTGCTAGTAGCTGGATAAGAAGTAATTCTAAATACATGTGTACGATCATAATATAACTTTCAAATTTTGAAGTACACATAACACTCAGAGCAGCTTCTGGCATTCAACCTGAGGCTTGAGTGCAGAACTGTCTTCCAAAGCACCATCTCCTTGGATGTGCGAAATGCTCCCTGCAGCACCTGACAGACAGCCCTTGCAGGGTGATGTGGAAAGCTCCCTTCCATGGAAGGACAAAACCATAAACTTTCCCTCTGTCATTTGCTTGGTATACTTACCTGCAGTCATCTTCTGCTAATGCCATCTATAGCTGAGGCTGTTTTCTTCTTTCCTAAGAAGCTGTATTTTGAAACAATGTATTCTGAGAAGATACATTAATAACCTCCTCAGGCCTGTTATTGCTCTTCTGAACTGCCACTACAGCAGAGGCTGAGGATTAGTCGGTGTTTTGTATATGTGAAGAAGCTGCTTACCTCCTGTAGGCCATTGCAGGTGTGCCAGAGAGCTTTGCCATAACACGAGGGAAAAACAGACTCAATTTGGTAACTGGAATGTGTGGGAATCACGCCCTGGTGGAAGATGTTGCTCAAGGTCTGTTACTTTGCTAGGTTGATTCCTACTCATGGTAAAGGGTTGGAAGTATGGCCCTGAAGTGCTGAACTGTTTAATTTCTGAGTGACTGAAATAATGTTTGGCTTTCTAGTTTCAAAACAAAACAAGGTTTTTCTGTGTTTTTGCAGCTGGTTGGGATATAGTTGAAGATGATGTTTGTCTGCTACAGGCACTATCTGGAGATCAGAAAGGCTGTTCAACATTTTTCTTTTTAATTCAGAAATCTGAGAGGCTTGGCATGACATCAGGCCATTTGTAAATTTAATTTTCAACTCTAGAGCTGTGAAGTGTCTCTTAATGAAGGATATATTGGTTATAAATAAGTTCTTGAAATGGGTTGGAAAGTCTGTCAGTACCTCTTCAAGTGATCATAATAGGTTCTTTTGGACCCAGGAGAGCCAGATTGATCACTTAGTAAGACATTAGATCAGATGTCAGGAATATTATTCATATTTGAACTATATAATAATCTTCTTTTTTAGACAGGCCAATTGTTTTGGGTTTTTCAGTCTTAGTTCTCTTACTACAGAAATTTACAGTGCTTGGTTTGTTCAATGACAGTGATTATGTAGGGAGTTGAGGAAGATTGACTTGTATTAATGTCTGCACATAGGTGGTTTTATAATTTGGCCTCTTTCATGTATGTCTCTCACATTTCTTGTCTGCTTTGCTAGATTTTCCATTTGCCCTCTGTGTTCTGACCAAAGAAGTGTTTGTTCTTGTCTTGTACAGAAAAAAAAAAGCTTATTTCTGCATCATTCAGATAGTGACCAAGTTACCTGTTTTAGCTTTGTAGCACCTGACCTGTAAATGTCATCTAATTTGATGTATATGATTGCTTCATTATGACCTGTGATATGTTGTAAAATGCTGAGGGAAAAGTGTGTATTTCTTAACTGCCACCTGTACCATCCATTAGCTCCTCCGAATGAATGTTGTTTTCTTCACTCACAACAGCTGTAAATACAAGGAAGGGTTTGGCCAGCAGCATGTGTGCTTTTAGCTGGGCAGATAATATCAGGACTCGTGCATGGACCTGAAGTTGTCTCAGGCTCCTGGTGAGGCATTTGTTGTTTGAATAGAAGGAGCTGGACCAGGCGGCTGATGCTAGAAGTGCAGCCTCTAGCCTGGCCACAGGCTTCCAATTGTTTGGCCACACTGGAGGGAAGAGGGGGGGGGAGAAAAAAAGGCATTCCAAGCAGTGCCAAATTTTCTTTGATATGTTAATCTTTTGATAACAGTTTGAAAAGCCCTTGGAGACTTTTTTTAGATTTTAAACAAAATAGTTCATTTGTCAGGACTTCCCTTGTAGATAGGGTCTCAGTTATTAAGAACTGCCTCGCTAACTCATGATAACAAAAGCAAGAGCAGAGGACAGCTGCTGGACTGCTTGCTGGTAAGAGAAACTCTTAGTTATCTCAAGACTTTTGTGAATATCTGAAAGAAGAAAATAGGGAATGTTTAAGATACAAGTTTGTATGATTATTTAATTGCGTATTTTAAGCAGACGAATTATGTCAGAGCATAAGTATATGAAACAACTTGGTAATTTTTTATGCTTATCCATACATGGATTTTACTAAAGACTAGCTGTCAAAATTATATTTATATCTGAGAAATGTGGTATTTAGATTAACCCAGTGACTGCAGCAGATCTCAAAAGTTTCTTCTTTTGGATTTGTAATCTTTCCAGACCTTGGAAGTTTTCTCTTGAAATTATGAAACTTGAGCACTAGAGGAATAATCTGATGGCAGCAATGTATGTGTACTAAAGCAGAATGAGTCTTTAGGGATTCTAGACTTGGGACAAATGTTGATGAGAACAGAGGGAAGATCTCTTCACTCCCCTAATCAAACTTAAAGGGTAAAATTTGCTCTGAAGTAATTTGTTAATTATAACAGCTATTAGAAAACTGACTTCAGATAAGCTAGTAGTCCTTTGAAAGTATGGCTTGCAGGACTTGTCAGATATACTGATTGAGACTTACTGTAGTTCTTCAATGACATTTTTCTGAGTTCACTTTTACCTTTTATACTGTTGCTACAAATGTTTATTGCCTATAAATATTTTGGTGGAACTGCTTGTTATCCTGGTGGTTCAGTCAGGGTAGATCAACAAACAGATACAGGTGTAGTAATTCAGAAAAGGTGCAGCATTTTCTTCGCTGTGGGGATGCATGTAGTTTTAAGATTGGTGCACTGCTATAATTTCTCTAGTGATCTAATTTGCGATGTACTTTGGCTCCAAAATAATATTGACTTAAATCTGAAACTGCAGGTGTTCTCCAACTCATAGCTACGTATTCTTGAGAACAGAGGTGAGTAGCGAATGCAGTTTAAATTCATTTTAATATACTTTTTTTACAAAGTTGCAGATTTGCCCTTTAAACTTGTGGTTCAGATGTATACTCTTAGAAGTCATTACAGTTCAGACACTGTTCTGCTCATTGCTGTACTGTTTGTCAAATGTTGTGAAATGCTGCAAGTGGTTTCATTCTCTCAGTTTTGGTGGGAAACAGCATTTCTTTTACAGACCTTTTTGATACTTCCTGCTTTTCTGACTCTAGAATATGCTTAGCTATTCAATACTAGCTCTATTAAAAATTATGGAAGTGGAGCAACAGTAACTTTCACTGTTTATTTTCTATCTGGCCCCTTTCTTTGAAATGAATAAATTCTGCTTTTTGATTGCTATTTTCAGTTTGTTAAAGGTGGAAAGGACTTATCTAGCTGTTTACTTCAGGGAACTTGTGCTGGAGAGTCTGAGTGGTAGCCCTTGTACCAGAGGCACTTTGTATTTTAATATTCCTGAGTCCACGTTGCTTCTTGTAGGTGGATTTCAACCTTACTTCAAGTTGAGTAGTAGTAAAATGTCCTACTCCCTTGTAGTCAGAGAAGTCCAAGGCTTATATTTAAATATTAAGTTTTTAAAGTATTGAAATGTGTAATTTCCCATCATATTATAGAAGGAAGCGAGTCAAATGCAGATTGCTAAAGTCTCTTTGGAATTGGTGAGATGCTGCAACTTAGTTCTTCAGACTGACCCAGCAGCCTGAAGTCACCTCCAAAGAGAGCAGTCCATGGGTGGTGGTGGTCAACCCCAGCTTTTAGCAGGAAAGTGAGAAACAAACCCAAAGCAGTTACGCATTTGAACTCTTGATGATGAGCTTGGGCTAATGATGAACCACAAAGGATAAGACTGAAGAAAGATTGCTGTTCTTCATTGCTGAATACTAATGATTTTCATGACCCATCAATTAAGACAAGATCTCTAATGTTTTCTAAGTTTACAGATTGGAATTTGAGTTTAATATGGAAAATTACAGATAGTATTTGAAATACTGAGAGTGTGTGCGTTACCTGAAGGTTGCTTAGTAAATGAGTCTGTATAAAATAATGCAGATGGAGCTAATGATGTGAGTCAAATATAGCCTCCTAATTCTCCTCATGTATTCCCTGTGTGATTTTAACCAGCTGCTCAAAGAACTCATTGAGTCACAGGAGTTACTGCTGGTGCTCGCAGTGCTGAGATTTCCCTTCGTGCTTCTTCAGACAGATGACTTAATGCTCTTTCCTAACTATGGAAAAGCCCTAAATTAAGGCAGTTGTGCTTCTCTTTCATGCTGCCGCGGTGCCCCATTAGGTACCTTTTCTGATGTGTTGGCCATATGGAAATCTCAGTTGAGATTTATTGATCTTGAAGCTGTTTGCATTTATTTTTCCGCCCCATGCTTCCATGTATGAAGTATGGTTGTTGCTAGACATGCCCATCAGGGTTGGAGTTTTGCCTGCTGGCACAGTTCGTGCTGTTGCAGTAAACTGCAGCAGGGAAAGGCATGTTTGTTTAAGAACAGACCAGTTCAAGTATGATAAATCTTGTCATTCTCTCATGGAGAGGTGAACTCTATTAGTAATAAAGTATCATTCTGTAAATACACAAAACTTTTCCTGGCTGCATGGCTTCTTGATAGAAAATGTGATTTGTATGGTGTACATTAAGTTGTTTAACATTATTAACTCAACAGTTGCTCTCAGGAGCTTTCTTAGCAATCCAGTGTAGGTTTAGGACAGACATTAACTGGTTTCATAGATAAGTCTTTCCCAGGATAAAATGCTGTTTAGAAAAGAGAAGTGGCATTTTAAACAAAAATGTGGTTTAGAACTTCTATGTCGTGGGTTACAGATAAGGAATTATCAGTGGTGTACATCTCTTGGCTTAATTTCCAAATTAATCTGCAATAAGAAATGTATTCATAGATCAGTAATTGGGCAGTAATACAAAATCTTAATCTTAACAATGCAAGGAGCGTGTGAGCTGGTGTTTCCATCAAAGGAGACAGCTGTTACCAAGTTAGCTTCCCTCCATAGAGAACAAAACACAAACTGTTTCAAGCACTTGGTTTGTGAAGTGCTGAGTTTTTTTTCACCTGTACACAGCCCAGTTCTTTGCTTGGAGTGTGCTTCTTCCACTAGGACCTTATTCAGCAATGGGAATAGATTTCTGAGGAGACCCAGCTTTGGGCAGCAGCACAAACCTTTTCTCTTCAGTTCCTTCTTCATTTATTGGCTTAATTGGAAAGGAGGTGGTACCTTGCAGAAACCATGCAAGGATGAGATGAAGTTGATAAATAGTGGGAACTGGGAGGGAAGGGCCTTTTGAAGTTGTTGCTGCTGAGTGTAAGTTCATGGATCCAGTGGGCTGGCTTTGGGAGGGTCTGAATTGGACTCTGATTATTTGATTTGTGAAAATGTTGGGGAGTTATTGACAGCAAAGAACTTGGTAATGGTTATACTTCTATCATAAAGCTGTCTAATACTGAGTATTTTGATTAGTGGCATCTTTTGTCTTCAATGAACAGCTGAGATTAGAAGGGTGGCTTTCACTTAGTTGTTTTTATTTCCCAATAGCCTTTTGTCTGAAAAATAGCAATTACAGTATCTGCTTGTTCTATGACAGTGAATCCTTAATACTCAAGGACTGCTTATATGCTGTGGTAGTAAGTGCTGTCTTCAAAGAGATATATATAGGTGTAGTAAGTAAAAACAATGTACAATGTCTGTGCAAAGAATGAGTGTTATTCCATGTCTTGGCAGGTGAGCACTATGGTAGGTGGTCCTCTGGAAATACATTATGGGTGCATTCATTATAAATTGTATACTATTAACATGTATGGGGGGAAACCAGTTGAATGTTAGATGCAGTTTTAATTTCAAAAGTTTAGGTTTTTTTACTGATATCTTTGATTTTCTCTGCTTGTGATGTTTCTGATGATCCTCATAGTATGTTGTAGCCTTTTCTTTATAGTTCTTCCTTCTTGGAATAGGGATCTGTGTGCACTGTGTTCATCTCATAGACAGCTTCATATTTTTTTCATGCCTTTTGCTATTCATGAAACTTGTGATCATAATAATCTCTCCTCACAGCACACTTCAAGATTTGCAACTATGAGAGATTTACAGTAAGAAATGGCTCCATTGGTACTAATAGAATGGTAAAAGAATTGGAAAGAAATGAAAAGACTAACTGACCATTAAGCATGTCTTGAATTAGAAATATTAAACTGGGGTCTCAACTTTTTTTAGCATGCACTTATTTTTGTCCTCATATGAGAAATGCACATCTCAGGGGTAGAATGTCTTTGCTCTTGAAGGGTAGCCTGGCTTCTGAAACATCTGATTGAAACAATTAAATACACATTCATAGAAATGTGTAATCTTGACCTACTTTAAATTATTTTTTTTTACATGTTTAATTTATGTTTCCATCATGAAGTTTGAGGAATGTACCAAAACCTACTTGCTGCATGTAGAATGTAACAAAGTTAAACTGGCACATGCTCCTTTCCCTCCTTCAAAGGCTTCTGTTTCTGCAGTTTCACTTGTATTCACTGTGTTCAATCTTAAAGCTGTACTAGAGGTCCTTTGGTTGCTACTGCTGGAAACCAGTAACAGTGCAAATATAAGATCTGTATTAATGTGTTGTCAGTGTGTTTTATGTGTATGCAAAACAAGCTAATGCTTATGTATAAAATCAATATGATTGCTTAAGTTTTTAATTCTTCTATTGTTAAAGGTCTTCCATATCTCAAGTTGAGAAGTTTCATATCATACTAAAAATGGAGAAAGAAGAAAAGAAATTTGTCAATAAAACAGAGGAAGATGAGATGGTAAATAATTCTGTTCTAATATTTTTAGATACTGAAAGAAATACATTTTCATGGTTTACTCTCTAAATGGGGTATATTACATCAGGAAGTGGACTGTCTCTGTTTAAATCACTTTAGCAATTTTATAAAGTTATCCTTGATAATATCTTTTGGTGTTAAGAAAACTAGTCTTGGGATAGGGAATGTTTTTGTTACAAGCCTTTGTGATCATGGACATTGAGGTCAGCAGTCCAATAGATAAAAGATTTTGGTACGTAATGACTTTGCCTTTTTGAAAAAAAGGAAAATGGAAGCAAAGTGACATGTCAGATTTTTTGGTCTTTGTTTTGTTCTCCAAATCCTGGAGCTTTATTACTTGTCATTTAAAATATGCTCCATAAACTGGCTGTACTCTGTGTACTCTTGCATGTTCACATTTATGCAGGTAAGACCCACTCCCTAAAGCATGGTGAGCAGTTTTATGGGTATTCCTTAGCACACAAGCTTTGATTCCTACTAGAGCAATGATCACTCTTATTGTTTGTCCTGGAAGATGCAGCAGTGAGCTTTGACAGGAAAATAGTGACAACTGATCTTTATATTTCTAGCCCGTTCTAGAGACAGTGGAGTATATTTGAGGGGTATAGGGATTTTTTCTTTACAAAATGGTAGATTCCTGTTAATTGAAGTTCTTGTTTCTTTGTGCAGACTGCTATGAAAAGCTGCTCTTCACTAGACCAGCTTTAATACAGAGAGTAGGGAAATACATCTTACAACAAAAAATTAAAGTGAGGTGCTTAAGCTCTGATCATTAAAATAAATAAGACTTTGGTGGAAAAAATTAGTTTTGCCCCAAAAGAAGCATTTACCTCTCCCACAATCTTTCACCCACCTGTTTTTTATTGGTAAGGAGTGAATAGTGGCTCCAGTGTTTTGGGGGTAACAGAGAAAGGGTTTTATCTCTGCTTTTTTTGTCAGCTGAGAAGGCTGCAAAACAAACCTGTTGAAAAGGCTTTTTTTGGGAGAAGAGTTTGAACATTTTCTAATACTGTTTAATGAGAAGTTCAAAAAAATTTGCAAAAAGTTCGTGTCAATATGAACAATGGGGGTGGGACTCAGTGGGAAGCTTCATTGCCATTTTGCAGCAGGAAATATAATCTAACGATGTAATGTGAAACTCAGGAATGCAACACAGCATCAAGAAAGCCACTGAATTATTTTCTGTTCCCGGCTGTCATCAGCTTAAGTTGGTACTTGCCTTTGACCAAGGCACACTTAATACTTTGTGGGTTTTTTAATGGGAGAAGAGGATTTTTCCAGCTGGTGCAAGTTACAGAACCTTTGACAGTGCAGCTTGCAGTTTCTAATGTTTCACCGTAGAATTTCTTGTTAAATGCCAGGCAAAATAAGCCAACTTCTTTACTAAAAAATAGGATTTGACAAATGTATGTGTCTGCTTGTTTAGAAAGTATGGAATTCTGCTATTGCCAGTAATTCAAAGCTATGTATGCTAACTAATCAAATGCTAATGTGGTAAAATCAACATTTGATAAAATCACATGCACTTCTGCTCTTGAATGCTTAGCTGACCTCTCATAGACAAAAATTCGGTTGTTTGCTGGGAGTTAAGGCAGATTGTGTTGCAACCTCAGTCCTTAGGGAGCAGTGAGAGAGGAGACTGGTCTTGCAATGTAATGTTTTAAACAATGTGGATGTTCTGCCTTTGACAGGCTTTTACTGATGTTTTTATTTCTGACCAAGTGAGTGTCCTTTTTGTTGCTACTCCATCCTGGATTATGTCTTTTAAATCTTTCCTTCACCCAGAAAAGAAAAAGGAGAAAATGGCCTTGAAATTTGTTTCTCTTTGAATACTGCATTTTATGAAAAATTAATGTTGGCTTTCTGTCACGATCCGTGACCTATTATATCTCCTTATTGGAGTGTATTAACTTATCAGGATTTGCTGAGAGCTTCACACGTGGATATCGCCTCACACAGAGGATACAGGAACTTATGTCCTGACTTTTTTGAGTGAATAACTCGCTCAGTGCTTACTTATATTTCTAACAACAGCAAGGTTTATTGTGGGGAAAACAAAGCAATTTGGGGCAGGAGGTTCAAAAGGAGTGGTTATAACACATTAAACATATATGGGTACACCTTAGTTACACATCTTATTCAAGTGCTGGAAGCAGAGGGGAGGGATTTGCCCGAATGGCTGGATTATATTTTCCCCTATAAGCTGGGGTAGCCGGAATTGTCTCACCACAGCAGTGCAGGTAGGATGAGCTGGGTAGCAAAGAAGCTGCGGGCACTCCAAGCGCAGGTCGCCCCCCCCCCAGAGAGAAGCGGCTCCGGGACTTTGGGAC
>NW_009953935.1:1074455-1105898 GCF_000747805.2 Chaetura pelagica
GGGCTGCCGGGCATCCCCCAGCAGCGGGGACGGGCGGCAGCACGCGGCAGGAACAATGGCGGCGGCAGGCTGTGTGTGTAGACGACCGCCTCGAACACGAGGAGAGAGCGAGAGAGCGAGGGGCGTGCCGCGCTGCCTCTCTCATGGGGTTCTTCGGCGCCAGTTTTGCATTTCCGGGCTTTTCAGCCAATCAGACGGGACCTAGTCCTGCCCCTGCTTCCGGCCACGGCTCCTCCCCTGCAGCAGCTGCTCCCCCCCACACACACACAGAAGGGGTTTCCTGCCGTGTGGAGACACCGTTTTAAGTCAGTTTTGTCGGCTGACTCAAAGGACATTTCATGTTCGTGTAAGGAAATACCTGGTCCTTCACACTTTCTGAGCCAGAATAATTAAGAGGGTCACTGTTTGCTATTTGTTTCCCTGTTTCCATCAGGAGATCTATGGCTATGATCCATGTCGCTGGAAGCTGGTGCTAGTTACTGTAGGAGTGATCTGTTCTGGTGGTTTTCTTCTCCTCCTCCTCTACTGGATGCCTCAATGGCGTGTGAAAGCAACATGCAAAAGGACTGCTCTTAAAGACTGTGAAGTGGTTCTGCTGAGAACAACTGTAAGTCTGTAGGAGGGTATGCTTCTCCCAGTTTGCAGCTGTTGCACATCCCCTTTGCTGCTTGCTAAAACACACACAGCCTTGGCTGCAGTGTAGGATTGGTTTTGTTTCACATCACTGCAGAACTGTGCTCCTTGGGCATAGCAAAAAGAAGGTATTTCCTTTTGGATTTTAAGAATTAAATACATAAATGGTGTTGTCATCAAAAGTTACAGAACATATACCTTGTTGCCATAACCCGACAACATGGTTTTCATATTTTCTGTCCCTTGTTCAGCAAATACGCATTTGTTGAATTCAGCTGTGGACCCAAGTATGATTTGGTTTCAAGGGATTTTCTTCCTTCACAATTGCTGTGTACAGTCCCTGGTTATGATCTTCAGTTATATGAAGTAGTTCTTTCTACTATAGAGCAACTATAGTAAATTGCTGAAGATGTTGAAATTCAAGTACCATAACTCATTGGTTACAAAAAAATACAAAATCTTCCAGTGCAAAAAAATATCCTTTTAGAATTGTGGACAGCAAATGTGTTCTTTAGGGAGCTGGTATTAACTTGCAGGTATCTTTTGTAGTTATGTGTGGACTGTGCTGTAATGTCACCTGTTGTTGACACATACTGCTATAGCTATTGTAGTAAAATGCTGTTTCAACCAACTAATTTTTCTCCTCTTCTTTAAGGATGAATTCAAGATATGGTTTTGTGCAAAGGTTCGCATTATGCCTTCTTTGGGAGCCAGTCCTTTACAGAATCCTAACCCTACTGTACACAAGGTTTCAAATGGCCATGCTGTTCATTTCTCTGAATCTGCTGTGGAAGAGAATAAAAATTATTTGCCTGTAAGTAAACCCACATTACACATACTAATTTCCAAAGTATCTCAACTAGTATCTAGAGAAAATACACACAATACAGTGCATGCGAGCTACTTCTTTTGTCTAAAAGGCTAACTCATGCTTTGGTTGGAGCACAAATCTTTTCCTCAATAACCTGCTGCTGGAAATTTTTGAGTGCTTGAAAGATTGTTTTGAAAGAAGACTTCCACTTTCACTGTTCAGAATGAAGTCAGTCAGAAGAGAAGTGTCAAGTGGTGCTAGTTTAATACCTATATCTGTTTCCCTTGCAGATTCGTTATTTCACACATCACAGCGTGAAGTATTTCTGGAATGATTCAGTTCAAAGTTTTGATGTTGTAAGGTAAGAATACTTTTGTGTTGTGCTTTAAACTGCATTTAAAAAAAATACAAAAGCATGCCTAAAAACATGGCGAAAATTGGCATCATATTCTGACCAGGTGCTTTAGCTAATTGAATCATTGAACCCTAGAAAGAGAAGGAACATTCTAACTTTGTGTGACTTTGGAAGGAAGGTATTTGTTTAATCTACCTATATCAAGCATGATTTGTATAGGGTGACAGGCTGCATGCCTCTGCAGGCTTTTTGCCTGTTCCTGAAGTGTTATCTGAGAATCAGAGCACCTGTTTATAGACAGTAGTTTTCCTTCTGTAAACTCTTAAACTTTCTTTATGGTGGAAAAACTTACGTATTTTGGATTGCTGCTGAGCTAGACCCAAAATGAGTACCTAGGAAGAGGGGAATTCACTGAATACCTTGTTGCTTGTCTTTGTGTAGGTCTTTGCTGCTACATTTTGTTTCAGTTGACCTGAATTTGATCCTTCTTCTGTTACTCTTTCTAACAAAAACTGGTCTTTTGAATTGATGAGCAGTGTCTTTTAAGTGGGCAGTACTAGCTGCACTTGCTGAATGTGTATTTTCTTTTATCCACAGCACTGTTGCATGATGTTAGGCTTGAAAAATAAAGTTCTTTTTTCTGATGCTGCTGAGAAGGCCTTCTCATAGTGCTAACAAGTTAAATGAAACAGGCTTCTCCACTTTTGACAACTGCTTGTTAAAATACGAAGTTCAGATCAGAAATATAACATCTTTCAAAATTATATCGATGTTCAGTACATTGAACCATCATGTGGTAAAGTTCAAGCAGTACATACAGAAAAAAATCAATGGCCAGTGACTGAAGGAAAGAAAAATAGCCAAAATTTCTGTAAGAAGAAATGTACTCTGCAGGTGTTTCTTATGTTTCCTGAAAAAGTGTCTGCAAATAATATGGAAAGGTATCAGCAATGACAACAATTTAAAGAAACTATCATAAAAACTGAGATCTCCTCCTCTGGGAGGGTGGAAGTGTCTCAGTTAATCTGTAAGTAATTAAAAGCTTTATATCCATTGTTTTGTGTTAAGCCTGCCATGAATTACAGTGGTGCAGGTAGTGATGCTTGTCATTTTTCATTCCAGGGTCCTGTTTCCATGCCTGTAGTGTTGTTAATTTAAAATCTTAAAAGGGAGTATTTCTCACAGATGAGATTTAAAAACCCTTCAAATTTAAACTATACATCTATGCTGAGAACAGATATGGGAAAAAAATTGTAGGACTCCATGTGTTTAGGAAAAAATGTTGTTCCTTAGTATTAATGCAGTGACTTGAAACTTGGCATTTGTTGGCTGTTTGATTGTGGCTTTTGATGTTCCTGTGATAACTCAGCCAATTTATAAGCCCTGGAAAAATCTCAGTTATGCCTGTGAAGTTATGTGAACATTTATTCAGTCACATTCTTGCTGGTATGCCAGACTTTGATTTGTTTGATGTATTAACAATGACTGAGCCTGACCACTTGTTTAGTCAGGTACTGTAGCTGAACTGAACAGTATTATTTAGCAACTGGATAATAAAGAAGAGAAACAGCTGGATCTGAGACATAACTGGTACTGGCAGAGTGCTAAATCACTTCTGCACAAGGTCAAATAAGAATGAGTTTGCTCTAATTTTCCTCTCAAGTGAATTAAGTACCATCATGTAGTGCAGTACTAGATGCCACCTGAAACAACAGCTGAACTACGACTGCTAAATATTCTGAACATAAATCTTAAGTGTTTGTCCTTCATTAAAATACTTTTTCCTAATCTGCCCTTCAGTTTATGTAAAAATCGGAAATTGGTATCTCCTAGTAACATGGTAGAGAATCAAGTTAATACTCGCAAAGAGGCAGGATTGAGGACTTCATGATAAAATCCATAAGGCAAAGCAACCCAGTGGCAGTTGCTATCTGAGCACAACTCTGTGCCATGAAGATGGAGTCTCTCTGTGCAGTCAGTTATGCAAGTATCCAGAGACGGAACACAGATCACATGAAGTAGAGACTTAGCACGATACAGAGGGGAAGCAAATTAAGATTTCTTGGGTAACTAATTCAGCTGTGAAAGCTTGAGTTCCATATCATTGTTCTTTTTATAACAGTGCAATATTAAGATCACTGTTTTAAACACAGGAAGTGCAAGTGCAATTGTTCTTAAGCTAAATCAGACTTGGTCACATAGCCAAAGAGGATGCAACTTTGACCTTATATGTCTGTTTTGCTTTAGCTAGTGTCAACTGTGTCTCTGAGTGAGTTGATGAGTGCTTTATGTAATAAACTGTGTGCACAGAAGGATTTTTTTTTTTTTTAAATGCCCTGGGAATTCAGCACTGTAGCAGTGTTGTAAAAAGCAGATAACATCCTGCTAGAAGCTTTGTCTTTGCATAGACTTTGCACACAGGTCTGCATGCTTCCATACAAAGCACTTAGTTTCTGGGACCCTTCTTAAACCCACTGTTACATTTCTTTGTGCAGGAAAAGAATAATTGAATAATTTGGGATAGAATGGGAGGAAAGGCAGTGTTATTAACAAATAAATGTATATTTATTAATATAAAAAAAATAATTTTAAAATCCTTGATCTTGAAAAATTTTAGGAAATCATTATAAACCTGTGGCCAGATTCACACATGAACATTTCACCTTCTGTTCTTTTATGAGAAGTTAATGGAATCATCCACCACCAGAGGTCCCAGCCTTTGCAATTGTATGGATGTTCAAAGGTTTCCCTGAGTTCTAGAGAATGGGAATAATTGTTACTATATATGTACAATAAAGAGTTTTTTCTTCACTGGGGCAACTCTGCATCCTTTTTAGTAGATAACGTAAGAGATACCCAATATAAAAAAGGCTTGTGCTGAATAGTGCTGGTTTTCTCATGTCATCTGTGAAAGCCTTTTGGGAGGTAATGATATTTTCTTGTGCATCCAAAGTATGTCCAGTAGAAAATGCCTGGATATTGAGCATTGTATGTTGGATTTACTGAGTTTAGTAGTTGAAATGATCCTGTAGCTGTTAACATAATGGTGTTTTGGTGTGCTTACTCATCTGCAGATCTGCTAAGTTACAGCACTTGCTTTCACAGTGGGTAGAAAAGTTCTGGGAAGATGAATCTTCTGATGATAAGGAAGTACTTAAACTGTAGGCTGTACTCTAGCTAGTCGTGGATAGTATTTTGATAGCAAGATGCTACAAAAAAAGCTTCAGGATAGATTTATTTGATAAAATGATTAATAATTTTTTTTCTAAAATACTTCCATTACTAGAGACAAATGAAGATCATTTGAGGAAATATTAATCCATATTTGAGTTTATATAATGTTTTCCAAAACTTGCTCACTTTTTCAGAGGCCTTTGAATAATAGTTAAGCTGTTGTTTTACTTCATTTTTTAAGTGTGTCTATTTTGATGGAACGTCAATGAGAGTGCTGCTTTTATTGTCTCATGGGTATCTGCAGTTGTGACAGCAACAGCTAGAAAAACAGTAATCTTTAGTAACCTTGTTCTTTTATAATAATGCACTTACTCTTGGCAAAGCTCTAGCTCATCAGAATATTAATTTTAAGTGTCAGGATTGTTAAATAACTCAATGACTTTTCCTTTACTTAGAGGTCTAGATGAATCTACATTCTGTTCTTCACTTCACAACGAACACAGCACAGGATTGACAAAGGGAATGCATGATTACAGGTAATGTTACAGTCTTTGAGGGAAGAATTGTTTTTGTTCCATTACCTGTGCTCAAAGTGTTAACTAAGTTGGAAGACAATGGAGTGATTAGTGTTTACAGACAGGCTCTTACACTTCCTTCAAAGAAAGCTGTTAGATGTATGGAAGTCTTGTTTTTTTTACCTATACATTGAGTGCAAACTAGACTCTGATACTGTGTTGACTTACTTTTTCAAACTACACTGACCATGAAACTGGGGCTATTGCTTAAAGTAATTTAGAATATATTTTTGAAATTGTATTTACTACTTAACATTTTGAAATAAAAAGAGTATAGAGAAGGAATAGCAAGCAGTTCAGTTTTCAACTGCGTTGGCAGGTACACAGTGAAATGTGGCAGTTGATGTAAAACAAAATAGTAATGTTTTCTACATAACTCACCTTATTATGACGTGTTACCATAACGTACTGTCATTGTTAGAGGGGGTATATGGGTTCAGAGATAATAGACTGATTCCCAGTGGAATAGTCCATCAAGAGTTCTTTAGCTGGAAAGATGCTCATTTGTGTCAAGCTGCAGATTGCTGAGGGCTTGAAAGGAACGCAGTGGGAGATCCCTCTGTCGCTTCTTGTTTTCTTTCCCATCCCTGGCCTAGTGGTCATTGTGAGGAGGGATAGTGTGCTAGATGGGTAACAAAGAATATTGGATACCAGGAAGCAGCAGACCTGGCCTAAACTGTAACTAATTTGTTATTTTAGGAAGATTAGGCAAAATCTTGCCAGGTCTCCAGACTGGCTTTAATTGTAAAAGTTTAGTTAGTATCACAGGTGTGTCCCCTGGCTTGCATCGATTTGTCTTTGGTTGATTTGGGCTAAATGTATTTCACACTTTTCATTCTGGTTAGCAAGAAATAACTGGAGGAAAAAATATTAATTTTTTAGTATGCTCTTTTAGACTGATGGTGTAAATAAGCCTGGCTCAGCTGAAGTGCATAGGTAGAGAAGAATTTAGTCTAGAAAAATCCTTTAAAATGTGACTTTAATGATATATAGTTCAGGGGTTTCTTCATTCTCAATTGTGAACAGCAAGCTGGAATATAAATTGTGAGTATGGAAATATGTACTCAATTATTGGTATTCTAATTTATTGATACAGTATTGATACAAACTAGAATAGTTTGAATTCTGTTGTGCTCCTGGCTTTTTTTTTCCACCTTAGAGTTTAAAACATAGAAACATCTACTTAATCATCATTCAATTTTCTTTCAATTTCTTTTCCTACAGTAAAACCCTTTTGCTTAAGAACATCCTGTAAGGCCTTCTTCATGTCAATGTCATTTAACTAACTCAGATCCCATCACAGCTTAGTTTCTTGTTCTTCTTTTCATTATTTGCTTTTTTTTCATGCTAAGAATAATACAGAACCATGGAAATAGTGTCTTACTGCAGAGTAAGGGTTAGCACTTGTTTGAGCTTTGGTTAAGGAACCCCATATTGGCTTTCAGAATGACCTATACACAGTTTTCAGGAAAATCTTATGAAATAACCTAATGATTAATCTACAGTTTAAATTAAAGTATAAAATAATTATCATCATATTGAAACATCTCACTAGATAAATGTATTCTGATAAATGCTTTTTGAAACAATATGATAAATACATATTCTATGCTTTCTCATATTAATGGAATTACTTTAGGGTTAATAAGATTTCTGATACAAATTTCAGTTGTCTTTTGATATTTTTTTTTAATGCAGAAAAGCATTCTATGGAGTAAATGAAATTGCTGTGAAAGTGCCTTCCATTTTTAAGCTTCTGATTAAAGAGGTAAGATCTTTTCTTTAAACAAATGTAAAAAAAAATTAATTGTATCTTTCAAAGTTACTGTAAGTACAAAGACTCTTGGATTACTTTTCAAATAATAAAATAAAACAGAAACCTTCCCCAGACCCCAGCATTGTAAAGCAAAGTTATATGGATTATTTTGAGCTCTGCAAACTTAAGAGGCCTTAGCTGTAAGCTCTAAAGAGTTCACAGCCTGGTGCCTTAGCAAGGACATTAAAAAAGGCATCAGAATTCTTGAGAGGGTTTGCATCTTTTTTTTGTTGTTAATTTCAAACATAAAATGACTGATTATATCATCCGTTACCAGCCCAGGGATTATACATGGCAAACATATGCATCAAATCAAATGTGTTCTTACATATACTTTGTTGGATTTGTTCCATTTTCCTGGTGGATTCCAAATCCAAGTGGATTTGAATAGTTGACTGGTTATCCTCGTGGTATAATAATGCATGATAAACACTTTTGAATGAGGAAAATTGGCAACCTGAGCTGAAGGAGTAAGGACTTGAGGTGTCAGTGCCTTTATTAAGAAGTAGATAATACCCAAATTAATTTGAGATTTGTAACTAAAGATTCATCAGATGTTCCTATAATTTTGTTTTGAGGTGTAGGGGAAAATGCACCCAGTCTTAAATGTATGTATTCCTGCATTTTAGTAAGAACTGTGCTTTTGAGGGGCTGAGGAAGCAGTGAAATGGAGGGAGCAATTTAGCAAAATGGACAAAAATAATGTATAAAGAACTGGAAGGTTTATCTCCTCTATGGAGGAGAAGGATCATTCTGACTGTGTTTTGATGGAGAATGCATGTGGCCTTTTGGTGTAACGTTCGTGTTCTGTGATTCTTCTAGGTTCTCAACCCTTTTTACATTTTTCAGTTGTTCAGTGTGATATTGTGGATCACTGATAAATATCACTACTATGCATTAGCAATTGTCATCATGTCTGTAATATCCATTGTTAGCTCACTCTACACCATTAGAAAGGTAAGTTCAAAGAAAACATGCATCTTTGCAGCTTTTTACTGATTTGTTTATTTTACTGTGAAATTGCCTACAAATCTTTAAGATTTTTTTTTCAGAGTTATACAGGTAGAATATTTTTATGGGTTTTCCCTCTGAGACCTTAAAGAATTTATTTACAGGTCTTTTCAAGACTCTGCTGACTTTGCATGCTGTTGATTTAGTAGGTTGAACTTAGATAACGGAAGCAATACCTGACTTAACTGAAACCTGGACACAAGTTTATGTACCAATTTGTATTGACAGTAGTGATTCCATCTTGCATTGTTTCCTTCTGTTTGAAAAAGTCCAATGGAGTTGAGCATTAGCCAAATGTGTGGACTATTAAATTGGTGATGCATTTTTCTCTGTAGACTTAGATGTAGCTGATGCAAATCAGTGTCATAATTATCCTTAAATTGCAATTCCTGAGTTCAGACCTGAGACAAAAAACCCCCTCTTACCTTAATTCAAGTTAATAACACTACTGCAGTGTTTACTTACATATGTTGATGACCAAACATTTCTGTAACAGTGGCAGTCTGTATTTGCTTTTAGAATATTGTTAAGAGTAGGAATCTGTACAGTTTCATGAATTCAGACTTTATTTGCCCATAAGTATCCTAAACTATGTTCAAGAGAATGTTTTGAGAAACATTTTTCTGTAAAATAATGTTAGTGAAGAATCTCATAATTTCTTCTTGAGAAATAGAACATGCATTTAAAAGAAGACAAGCTTTGCTTTTAAATAGTGAACTGTTTTTTTTCTCATTTACAGCAATATGTCATGTTGCATGACATGGTAGCAGCTCACAGCATTGTCAGGGTTTCTGTCTGCAGAGACCAAGGTAAATTTCACAAGTGGTTTAGAACGTTGAGTTTAAAAGGCTCATTAAGTGTGAGTGTAGAGTTGGTGTGCACATCTGCTTTCTTTGATCAGCTTGAAATGCTGACATTTCTAAGCAAAATTGCATGAGAAGAGGAGAAGTTGCAAAGTGGAATTGAGACAGGATAACCACCTGTTCCAGATTATTCTGCTAGACAGTATTTTTAGTGAGCATCAGGTTTGTTCTAGATTAGGTGCTTGTCCTGTTCCTGTTTCTCATACTCTGCCACTCCACATATGTAATTGTCTTTGTGATTTCTTTCTTGGATTAAAGATTTGTCTGTGTTGGGTTTCCACTATGAATTATTATCCAGCAGGGGATGCAAATTGATTTCTGGACTCATGCTCATTTGTACACCACAGTAGTTTAAGATGATTGGGTTGTGGTATGTGATACTGTTTTGTAAGACATGCATTTGTCTTGGGCTTGTCTTTAAACTGAAGTTGTACTTAAGTTAATTTGTAATATATTTTGTACAAGCTTGGTTCCTTTAATGATGAACTATATCCACGTGTTCTAGAGTTTAATCTGTGTTGGAATTAGGTTTATCAGTGGCTTTTTTTTGTATCTTTAAAAAAACTTCATAATGCCATTAATAAAACAGCATAATCTTAGTTGACAACATCTGTATCTTAGCTGTGAGGATCTTTATCAGGTTCTTGTAGATGGTGGCTATTTTCACGTAAACCTCTTTGTGTTTTAACACTCAGAAATAGAAGAAATCCTTTCCACTGACCTTGTGCCTGGAGATATTATGTTGATTCCATCTAATGGGACAATTATGCCCTGTGATGCAGTACTTCTCAGTGGTACTTGCATTGTAAATGAAAGCATGTTAACAGGTAAAGTAAGCTTGATACCATTTTCCATGGATAAATGTATTAGTTTATACCTGTGTGCATGCTTCCAGTATGCTCCAGCAGAAGTGGATACGTCTGTTTTACTTGAGATGTGTTTGTCCCTGCATTTACATGTGCTCTTAAGTACTTAACATTCTTCTGTTCTGCTTATCTGCAACAGCTACCTGGTACTGCTTGACACCTCCAAAAATGAGCAATGGTTTATGGTTGAAAAGGTTTCTCTTTGGTACTTGTCTTTGTGCCTCTTGACTTGGTGTTCCCAGTGCAGATTGAGTTCTGCAGTATGCTTCTTCAGAAAACTTTTTCCCAAAGGTTTTAGCTACTTCCAAGAATGAAGGTAGTGAGTGGAGTGTTCTGCTGTATTTAAAAACAGAAAGTATCAACTCAAGTGGTACCTTCATACTCTGAAACCCGAAACCTGATGTAGGACAGCTGAAGGACAGTTTCAGTGAATAAGATGGACTTTTTGTTATTCCTGGGATAATCTGTCCAAACTGGCAGTGTTTAGAAAAAAATCACATTTCAGAGATTCTGTTTTATCATGTTAAATTTTTTCAGTATACTTAAGCCTCTTGCTGCTGCTAGCAACTGATAAAAAATTGATTGCAGGCCTAACTTGAGTGTACTCAGTTACCAAAGGAGCCGAGAGTAATTTTCTTCAGCTTCTGTTTTTTCTGGTGAGCTGAGGCTAATAAATGAGAGGCTACTTAATAATGTGCTGAAAGGAAGATGACTTCTTCCATAACTCTGCTTCTGTACTGATGAAGTGAGATCATATTGTATCCAAGAAGTTGTGAAGGGAAAAAAAAAAAAATTCTTATTTGCTCTTTCTTAGAGACTCTTTTTTCTATTTAAGGTGAAAGTGTTCCTGTCACAAAGATTAATCTACCAAATCCTTCAGAATGTCCAAAAGCAATGGGGGATGAAATATACAGCCCGGAAGTGCATAAACGACATACTTTGTTCTGTGGAACCAATGTCATCCAAACCCGCTTTTATACTGGAGAATTGGTCAAAGCTCTAGTAGTGAGAACAGGTATTGAGTGTTAAGTTTATCACTTGTTAGGATACTGCTTGCTTTTGGGGTGTTTGTTAACTGATAGTTTGGAGTCTTGTGTACAATGTTGCTAAGCTTGGATAAATGAGTGTACCCCAAATAATTTTGATAAATGTCTTACAGCAATAATAGAACTCAGTGATGGCCTGGAGAGTATCATTTGGCAAGAAAAGAAGTGACTCAGTCTTTAGCATCAATTTAAAACTTAAGCATTTTCAGGTTGTTTAGATGTCTTTTGTGGTTTGTTGGTTCAACTACCTATGCCTCTTTGAAAAGGTCTAGTATACTGTTGTGTTGGGTGTGTAGTGGGGAATGGCTTATTTTTCTGGAGTCTCCCCCTAAGCAATATCCATCTCACCTTCTTTTATTTCTTAAATAAGAAATGCTATGTGCCCAGCCAGATGGATATGTACAGACAGGGGGTCTTGAACAGCAACAGAAGTGAACTGCTGACAACTTATTTCTTCTAATCTGTGTGTACCATAAGGGTCTTTTTTAAAATCTGAAACCATGGTCTGGAACTCTTACAAGGAGTATTGTAGCTGCTTATGTTTTTTTAATCTGATTTTGCGCATGACAGGTCAGAGCTTCTGTGTTGCAAATAAGATTAATTTAGCCCGGTGGAACTTGTTCAAATGTTATGGACAAGTACACTTCTACTGGTATGACTATATCAAGAAAGGAGCAAAGGGGTATAAAATCCTTTCAGTTCTCCCATGTGATTTACAGGGGTGGCTTCTAGGCAAGTTGGGAATTTACCACTCCACAGAAGTGGATGCATGTCACAATGCTTGTAGCTTCTCACCACTAAGATGTCTGATAGTTATATCTAAAGTAACTCTTACCTAGTGAGATACAAGTAAAAATCCCTTTATCTGAGGAAGGGAGATGTCACAAAATTGAAGATACTAGAAAATGTAGTCCTTAATTCTAGGAGAGCAGAACTCCATATGGTTGTGTGCAAAGACATGTAGTCTCAACCTTGTCATAAATCGGTCTGTAAGATCGATCTGCTGGGACTGTGCTTGCAGCACTCATCATAGTTCAGCCTTTAACATGAAATGTTTGATGTTACAGCTGAAATATACACATAGTACCAATAAGCTAAATGAATTAATTTTTTTTTTTTTTTTCCTTCTGAAACTCAGTTCATGGTTATGCTAGTGTGTATGTCATTGTAACTCCTGTTGTAATTCAGAACTGGTAACTTGTTTTAGAGAACAGAAATGTTCACTGAAGTTCCCTGTATGTCCAAGGTGTTCTCAGACCATCACAGAAGGCTTTCAGTTAGTGTTCTACCCTAGTGTGTTCTTGCTTGTGTGGCTACAGAACCTTCTGTAAAATTATTTAAAAAAATAAAAAGTGGTTCTGATTTTTATTTTTTTTATTGCTGTGTCAAATTACAAAGTATTCATGACTAAATACTCAAGTACATATGCACATGCTCAACTTCTTTGAACAGGCTCATGGTTTGTACTCTGCGGCAGCCGATTCAAAGCCTGGAGGCTTTTTACACCTTGTTCCTCTTGTGATGAACTCATCCTCTTTGACTGATGCAATAGCTACTTCATTCTGGTAGAATTTTGTACGCCAGATATCACTGTGGAGGGCTTAGCCTTTGCTGGGAGGGCTTGCAGATGGAGAAGCTGTCAAGGAGCTGTCCCTAAGACCAGCAGAACTAACATGGATATTGTAGCAATAGGCTCTGAAATCTAAAGGCTAAACCATTTGAGGGTTCATTTGCATCAGCTACATGTCCTTGCCATAGGGAGGGAACCACTTAGTGTGATGTGCATGTACATTTTTGAAGCACCTTAATTACCATATTGCTAAACATCTGTTATGTATGTTGAGAAACAGTCTTAATGAAATTAGTAGCTTAAGGGTTTCATTGAGGTTTTTAATAATTTGAATAGACTTGCTTTTATTTATACTTTTAATAATTTACTCCTTTTTGTTTCTAGGCTTTAGTACTGCTAAAGGACAGCTTGTTCGTTCTATACTGTATCCAAAGCCAACTGATTTTAAACTCTACAGAGATGCTTATTTGTTTCTTCTGTCTCTGGTAGTGGTGGCAGGCATTGGGTTTCTTTACACAGTTGTCAATAGCATCTTAAATGAGGTATGTTTTCTTTTCTTGTCCAGAACAGTCTTATTTGAATAAAGAATTGAACATGATTTCCTACACACTTCGGTCAGATTATGAGAAACAGTTTGATTTTAAGTGGTGATTTCTTTGCTGTATTTTGTATCAATAGAACTAGAAAGAGAAGCTTACTGGGAACAAAATTGCACACAGAAGCTGAATTTTAATATATTACAGTGAAATTTGAATTTACCTCAGTTTCCACTGACCCAGTTGCTACACTTTTATCTTTGATATGTAAGATTACCATCTCACTGGTACCCAGTTGGGGGAAAAAAAGGTACAACACATCTAAAGAATGCTGTAAGCAAAAAATCCTTACAAGAAATGGGTAACTGTTAAGCTTGTAGGTTTTTTTCTCTCCAAAGAATTATCTCGTCACTGTTTTAAAGTAGCATATAATTGCAGTGGTAGGAAAAATGCGAACTTGACATTATGGGTTGTGGATAATTTGGGATTGGATTATTGTGGTTGCTGATGCTGAGTGAAGATTGTGCTAGGTTTTTGGGCAATCCAGAACATGCTGTACTGGGCAAAGCAATGCCTAGATTTTGCTTTAGGTAAGAGTGATGTAAGGCTTCAGTGGGATAGTGAATCTCTAGTTAGTTCATGTTCATTAACTCTGGCCTTGATTGCAGGTTCCAGCTCATATCATCATCATCGAGTCTCTGGACATTATCACCATCACGGTGCCTCCAGCGCTCCCTGCTGCCATGACTGCTGGCATTGTTTATGCACAAAGAAGGCTGAAAAAAATTGGCATCTTCTGCATCAGCCCACAAAGGATAAATATTTGTGGCCAGCTGAATCTTGTGTGTTTTGATAAGGTTAGGTGGATTTTGAAACTTTGCGCTGTCGCCTGGGAAGGCATGGTGTTATAAATGGGGATTTGTATAAACTAGTGACTACAGGAAAATTAATTTCTTTTGTATAAGTTAGATAATTTTTGTCCTCTTAGCTTCTGGGTATTCAGTGTTTACTGCCTGTAACTCTGCTCTTAGAGGTTGTTAATGGAGAACTTCTTTCCTATCTCAAGGGTCCCAAATCCAACCTTACTACTGGCACCCCAGAAATATCAGTGTTAGGGTCTATTAAGTGTTTTATTTAGTACACAGGTTTCTGGAAAATTGACATGTCAGGTCAGACTCACTTCTAGTTCTCTTTATTTCAATGAGAAGCCAAACCAGAATATTATATTAATATTCCTTAACAAAAATGTGAATGAAGGACTGTAATGCCACTAGCCAGAATCCTTTGCTTTTAGCTAATTCTTAGATAAAATTTATTTTCCTCTTTTTCTGTAAAAAAAAAATAATCTTAAGTATGACAGAAAACTTTTTATTTTCTTTCTAAATATATTCCAGTTAGTGTTTTAGCTATGTAAGAAAGCAGTACTAAAAGTTGAGTACCTATTTTCTGTTTCCCCCAACTTGTGAATAGACAGATGTTGAGCTATTGTATTTGGTTTTCAATGGTCTTGTTCCATTTGTCCTGTCTTCAGGTAGGGACATACATTAAATGTTTTTTAAGTTTATTTAAGAGTTGGAACTTTGTTATATTTCCTGTCCTGCGGTCTTGATTTATAAGTGAAAACAGAATAAAATAAATTCTTCAGGTGTAATTTCGTTAATTAGCTGTTAATTTTTGCTTTACCTAAGGATGATTTGTTTTTAAAGGCTTTTTCTTCTTGCCATGCTCCTTGGTTTATTTTGCAGACTGGCACACTTACTGAGGATGGCTTGGATCTCTGGGGAATTCAACGGGTGGAAAATGCTTGGTAAGGACAAGCTCAGAGCTGATAGCAGATATGATACTTAGTTGTGCTTTAATAGCTTCAGCAGAATAGAACAGAAGATTGTATGTGAGCTCATTTATATTTGCATGTCTGTAAGAATGCAACTGAAAATATGATTTAGGTGTAATGAAAGTTTTAACTCTTCATGAGGCTGAGGTAGAATTTGATTTGTTGAAGTCTGAGACCTTGTTAGGTTCATACTGCAGAATTGATGCAGTTAGAAATGTAGCATTTTGCCTTAATCCTGGCCTCCTAAGTGATGACTCTTTGGGTTGCTAAAATGGATTAGCTAAGGTAACTGAGTTAAGTGGTAAGAGGTCTCTGTATGAGGAATCAAACTAGACAGTGAATTAACACGGAGTTTTTGAAGAGGACAAAAGTTGTGACTGTTTCTGAAGATTCCAGTTTCATCTGTTTTCTATTATGGGTGAAAATAAAAGTGAAGAGACTTGTGCAGTCCATTTTCTCCTATTAATCTAAACAAACCTTTTGAATTGGCTCATAATAAATAATTATAGTGCTAAGTATATTATTACTTCATTGTTTTAGTTTCCTTTTGCCGGAAGAGAGCGCTTGCAGTGAGAGCCTGCTGAAGTCTGAGTTTGTTGCTTGCATGGCAACTTGTCATTCCCTTACAAAAATTGAAGGGGTACTGTCTGGGGATCCACTTGATTTGAAGATGTTTGAAGCAATAGGATGGGTAAGTATCTGCTTGTTTCAAAAGAAGCACATTTTTAACATCAGTCTAAATAAACTTCCTGTAGTGTTACATACAAGACAAACATGCTGGTTCAAGCTGTAACTGTACAAGGGGGGCGTCTGAAAATCCCTGCATGTCAAAGTAAGCCTTAATATGAAAACGTTTCCAACGTGTTCTCTGCAACAATTCATAGAACTAAAAGAATCTGAAGAGCTAATTTGCTGCTTTCTGATGTTGAGTGTCACAGGTTTCGATGTGACATGTAAATAATAAACATATAAAACAACTAAGTGGATCTTAAGTTAACTGCAGAATTAAGACACTTAATTCTCACAGAACATCTTGTTTAGAAAGATCGTTGCACCTTGGGCTGACTTCCAAGGCTGATGTTGGGATTTTTTTGCCTGAAAATTACATTAGGAGAAAATAAAAGTACATGAATGTATAAATTACATGATTATTTTAATACAGATTTTAGAAGAAGCAACTGAAGAGGAAACAGCCCTTCATAATCAAATCATGCCAACAGTGGTTCGACCTTCAAAACAACTTTTTCCAGAATCAAAGCAAGCAACAAATGAAGAAATGGTATGAAAATTCAAAGGGATTATTTGAGTTAAAGTAATCTTTTGTGCTAATCAAGTACATTTTGCCATATTCTGTGGTTCTGGCTAGTATAATTCAAACAGATCAAAACTGTGTGGTTTTTTTGATGGCAAAATAGAGAAGACATTTAAACCCTTGTTGAAGATAGTGGTTCAGTATATGCCACCTCTACTGATTGCCATTGTTACTACCCTCATGGAGTGATTATAAAATGCTCTAATGCTTTTTGAGCCTATGCATTTTAATACCAGTATCATTACCAAATTCTTCTCATGCTAATGAAGTGCTTAGGTGTGCTCACCTTGCAGTTTCAGTGACAAGAATTGCTCGTTAATGTCACTGCACAGTATGGAATTCTTGCCACCATTGTACCTTAGAGATGTGTGTTCTAATTAAGTGCTGGGCTAAAATTAAAATGTACTTCGCAGACTTAAAATTTTCTTCTCTCTGCATTTGGAAGTATTTTTTAAACTTAAATGCGACTGAGCCAGGGTAGCAGGAAGGTATAGGAGATTGGTTCCTCTATATGACTCTTACTTAGTAATAGATATAAGGATCTTTGGTTCAGGGCTCAGTGTACATGCACAGCAGTAATTATGGTGCAGTAGGTGACACATGAACATTCTTGAAACTTATTGCATGATTTTTTGAGGATATACTTAATAATCATGGTCTCATTCTGAAATGCCATAGTACTTAAATCATTCACATAGGCTAAAAGGACATAGGTTTGGCTGTGAAAGGTGGTGTAAATTCCAATCAGGAAATCAAGCTCTAAAGTTCTACTATGTCTCACTTAAAGTAAAGGATATTAAACAGATGCAGTATACTCATGTTAGCTTATATGAAATCCATTAAAAATATAATGTGACTTTATATTGAGAGTGCTGCTTAGATTAATTTACTGATTTATGTTGAAACAGTTTGTAGCTGAATAAAATAGTTCAAAATTAGTATTTCCCGTAAACATATCTTATTTTCTTCTTTCCTAGGAGTTGTTTGAGCTTTCGGTAAGTATGCTTTTTCAATTAAACATGTACCTCTTTTTCAGAATGTATGTAGATGTAACCCTTTTCTTCCTTCCTTCCTTCCTGAATGACACAGACCGGGTATGAGATTGGAATTGTGCGCCAGTTTCCATTTTCTTCAGTTTTGCAGCGTATGTGTGTAATAGCAAGAGTTCTAGGGGAGAAGAGGATGGATGCTTACATGAAGGGTGCACCTGAAGTGATTGCCAGCTTGTGTAAGCAGGAAACAGGTAAAGGAACAAGCTATTTTTATTTCTTGTGTAGCTCAGCTGTAATATGAACAATTTTAATAACTCTTAACTTGGCCTTTTTCAAGTTCCTGTTGACTTTGAGTGTGTCCTGGAAGAATACACTAAGCAGGGCTTCCGAGTTATTGCTCTTGCTCACAGAAAACTGGAGTCTAAGCTTACATGGCACAAAGTCCAGACTATTAATAGGTAAGAGTGACTTCACTTTTTAAATAAGTAACAGACTTTAAAAGCTGCTTTCAGTTAATTATGTAATGTTTATTTTTGTTTAAATCAATTACTACTCTTTTAGCTTTCGTCTGTCTTGACTTATGTAGTTCTGTGTATTCTTCCTTTATACCCTGCATAACACATTTAAATTTAAGATAAGGGTGGTTTTTTGCAATAATGTGAATTCTAAGGAACATTTTTAAGCTGAAAATGAACTGTGATAATACTTTTTTATGATGCTTAGTTTATGCTAATGTAGTAGAAAAATCCTCATCCGTTACTTTGTTACTTATCATCTGTATCTATTAAAGATAATGGCATTTAGTGGAAAGCCTCCTGTGCCTGTTTGATTTAGTGTCTTTATCTGCTATAAGCAGCATGTCCATTTTCTCAAGCTTGTCAGAAAGGTTTAGAAGGTAGGAAGGTTTCTTCCTTCAAATACTAGTATTGCCTGTTAATTACTTTTCAGCTGGTCCCACTGCTGTGAATAATGCTGTTACCTTTTCCATAGTGTAACATCACTATGAAAATGCCAGTTTTGACTCTCTGCTTTTGTATTAGTTCTGTGTACAAGATGAACTTTTTGCAAAACTGTACAAAGCAGAGAAATGGTTTTCCAGTTTCAGGAACTGAAAGTCTACAGTAGCAGTAAAATGCCCAAGACCTGTAAATACACTGGCTTTCATGTAAACCAAAGTTAATTAGTTGCTTTACTTAATTAGCTAATGTATTTTAATCTTACTAGCCTCGGTAACATAATTTTATAGCTTTTAAGTTGAGGTTCAGGTAATTTGGAAACAGGAGGCATGCATTCTAAACAAATCCTAAAACTTGGCTGTGAATGCATTTAGCTTCAGAGCATTTTTTTCTAGCCATAAAGTTTTATTTTTGAGAATGTAGTTTCTTCTAGAAAGTTTTCATGGAAGAAACTAAAAGTTATGCTTACCAGGAAATAACATTTTCTCATACTGATTTTTAACTAACACAAGGGAAATGAAGTATAAATGATTATGAATGATGATATCAGGTCACTTATAAAGCAAATTCTTCACTTTTCATGGTTAGAAATAAACATTCCCGTTTACTTTGATTAACAGAAAATCATGGTCTGCATCTCATAAAGGTAATTCTTCAAATGTTCTCCTCCTTGCCTCCTTTTCTATAGAGATGCCATTGAAAGCAACATGGATTTTATGGGGTTAATTATAATGCAAAACAAGCTGAAGCAAGAAACCCCTGCTGTACTTGAAGATTTGCATAAAGCCAACATTCGCACTGTCATGGTTACAGGTTAGTTTACACATTCATACTCAAAGGATAAAAATCCAACTCTTTTTGGTCTTAATTATATTGTATGAAGTGAATTTTTTGTGTCAATGGTCTGGAATTACAGGAAAGAGGAAAGTTGAAATTATGGTGAGAATATACAGATACCAATGCTTCTTTTTGGGTGAATTTAATTTGCTAAGTAGAGATCAGAAACCAGGGTAGGGACTAAATTTACTGTAGCTTCTTCTCCCTAGGTCTGTTGACAAGTTGCTTTATGATGAATTGAAGGATGGAAACCTCGGGGGTCTTTAAGTTCAGACTAGGTGAAAGTCCTGGTCTAATCTTATCATTGACCCTGCTTTGAGCAGAAGGTTGAACTAGATGACCTCCTGAGTGTCCTTACTACGCTTCATTAGGTTGTGATAAGTCACTTTATATTAGGTTTTTATTTTTTTGTAAGAATGTCTTTTTATGTTCCCATAAGTGGGCTAGGTATCTCTGCTTAGTGTTTTTCTTGAAATATGTGTGTTTGCTTTTAAAATCACAGGTGCTGCAGCTTTGGACTAATGTTGTGATAGGCTGGCAATGCAACTCAGTGTTTGCATGCTCTGTGACTTTGTTTAAAATGTGGTATTTAAAATGGCTACATATTTTCTGCCTGACTTTCAATATATACTCAGATTTGGTCAGTGAGAAATCTTTATGGGTGAAAGAAGCATACAAAGTTTATCCTGATGCTAGTGCAGGGGAAGTTTTTAACAGGTTAGGCTTTGAATTTTGTATGTAGACTTTGTTTGCCCTAAGGTTATCACTGGCACATTATGCAGTCCTTCTCCTAGGTTAAAACTGCCTTTTTTAGCTTTTCTCTGGCGTGGAATATCAGTGTATTCTATTGATTCTTTTCTAATCAAACTTTTAAAATGCAATTGTTTAACAGGGGATAACATGTTAACTGCTATCTCAGTGGCCAGAGACTGTGGAATGATTCTACCTCAGGATAAGGTGATTATTGCTGAAGCACTACCTCCAAAGGATGGGCAGGCTGCCAGGATCAACTGGCATTATGCAGATACCCTCGCAAAATGCACTAGTTCATCACCAGCCATAAACTCAGAGGTAATACCAGCATTATTATGCCCTTGGAGTGTAAGCAGTTAGTTTTACTGTTCTATTTCTTTCTTGTCGTATTCTGTTAAGTAGCAAGTCTGCTGTTAAGTGTCAAATGAAAATGGATGCACTTTTGGATCTTAAAATATCAAAGCGCAATAAAACAGTTGGAGAAGCTAGTTTTGCAACTGTAATAAGGCAGTTGGCATTCTAGTTGTGCAGGAGACATGTTTTTTTTCCACATTTCAGTTACTTAAGACTGCTCTAGTTGCTTGTAGTTGAAACATTAAACCATATTTTCTTATTATTTAATAAGTGTTTTCATTGTGTGAGGTTTTCTTTCTAGTAACATTCTTAGAAACCTAAGGATCTCTTGGAATACCCCTCTATGTATTAGCTTGAAATTACAAGATATCTGTGTAAATACCCTACAGCTGGAGTATTAAACTACTTTTGATAGGATATTCCAGTGAAATTGGTCCATGAAAGCCTTGAAGATCTCCAGATGACCAAATACCATTTTGCAATGAATGGAAAGTCATTTGCGGTGATTTTGGAGCATTTTCAGGACCTGGTACCCAAGGTGAGCATTTTACTTGAGTATGAGCACTTTTGATGGTGAGCAGGCTGCCCTATGAGCATTAAGAGATCTTACCTTCTCTCTTCCAGCTTGTGTTACATGGCACCGTGTTTGCGCGCATGGCGCCTGATCAGAAAACTCAGCTGGTGGAAGCTTTACAAAATGTAGAGTAAGTATTTGCTTAAGCACAGAAAATGGGAGGGTTGACACAGTGTTGTGATAGGAGAAAAAATTGTATGTGCTTGTTAGCTGCTTTGCCACATAAAAAAAGCTGGGCTAATATAACTTCCTTGAATAGGTAAATGAGCCTTTTAGCTGAGCAGGAGCGAAAGTAGTACCATCTGCTGGCTAGTTGGGAAAGTGTCAGACTTCTTGTGAAGTTATAAGTGATGAAGAACTAAACTGAGTGTAAAAACAATAATAATAATAATAATTTAAAAAATTCATCAAATGTTTTCTTTTTATTAATGAATTATTAATGGGATGACTTAAAGTCACATATGGCCAGTAACCTTACTGTTGGTATCAGGCCTTGTAGATTTACAAAATACTGCATGAGTCTCTGCCTAGAGCAGTGATGCTTTAGACCACCTTGGAATGATAAAGGGCTGATAACCAGCGTTGGTTTGATCGATCTGTCTGAAGTTATGTTAGTTTTTCTTACTTCCTTATATGTATCATGGGAACAGTAATTGTTTTCAGCTGTAATGAGCACTTGTTATTATGCAAACCCTGAGTAAGTCAAATAATATAGAACTGTTAAGTGAAATAAGCTGAATGGACTATGATCAGGGTATGGTCCAGAATGCTGATATCTCTTTGGTTTTATAGTTACTATGTGGGCATGTGTGGAGATGGAGCAAATGACTGTGGTGTAAGTATGTTTTTATTTTCCATACAGATCTGTTCTGTTAAATTTTACAGCTCAAAGCAAGTTCTGAAAGGTTCTCTATTTCAATGTTAAATGACAGGCACTAAAGAGGGCACATGGTGGTATCTCTTTGTCTGAACTCGAGGCTTCTGTGGCATCACCATTCACTTCCAGGACACCCAGTATTTCCTGCGTGCCAAAGCTGATCAGGTAATGCCATGTACTGGGAACTCACATGCATCTGTGTGACTCCTTCTGCATACCCTGTGTTAGTGCATGTTTGATGCTGTAGGAGGCCAGTTTGAATTAAAGAACAAGCCGTGCATTTTAAGTAGTTCTGTTTCTTTACTGGAGGTATTCTCTGCAAAGACTTGCCATAGTGTGATTCAGTATTTTTTTAATAAACTCTCTTGTCCTTGTAAAGTTACTGTTTAGAACATAAGTGAGCTTTTACACATTAGTATTTAATTTGATGTCTTGATGACTGTACCAGTTTCCATAAAGGCTGTGTGTAATGGCAGGCAGTAAAATTCTTCAGATAACTGCTCAGCACCATACAAAGTAGAAAGCAAATTTTCTCAATAGAGTTTGACCTAATTTTTTATTCTAGAATTTTAAGTTAGGTACTAATTCTACATAAAGGTCATCCAGAGAAGAATCTAGTTAAGTCTGTGTGGAACTAATGAAGTAATATGTAATCTGAAACATTTCTAAAGTCAGCAACTCTGGCTGACTGCGTGTTCATTCAATCCATGTAGTAAACTAGTGTTTCATAGATGCTTTTGCAAGCAAACCTTCAATTTAAAACCTCTGTTGGAAAACCACATAAAGTCCAAAGAATGCTGATGTAAGGAGGGACCTCAGTTCAGAAGGCATGCTCACAGCTTTGATGTACTTGAAAGTGTACCATTCTGACCCCTTTTTCTCTGTCTGTCTTTAGTCTAATGTCCCTCAAAGGGTTTGCTGATCTGTATAATTGCTGCTAACATTCTGCTAAGCAGAATTTACCTGCTTGGACAGAAAGCTTTCTAGTTACATGATTGCATTTATTTTGACAGGGAAGGCCGTGCTGCTTTAATAACTTCCTTCTGTGTATTTAAATTCATGGCATTGTACAGCATTATCCAGTACATCAGTGTTACTCTGCTGTATTCTGTAAGTATTCTGTAAGTGCTTAAGCACTGTCAATGCAGTTCAAAGATTTGAAAATTTATATGAAATAAAAATTGTTGCAAGTCTCTGAGAACACGACACCCATATGCTGAAAATTGTCTTTGGACTAACAGTATTGTTATTGATTTTTGCTTTTTAAAAATATTAACTATGAAAAAACATGATAGCATTTATTTGAAAAAGACAGTAACTATTGCCCATGAAGAGAGAGTCTCTACAGTAAGAAGTCCACATAAGCAAAATAGAAATAAAAGTTTCCATTATTTAACAGCTATCAGCATTTTAAAATAGCCTATTTACTGGCAATGCATTACTTTTGTGTAAGGATTGAAATAGGGCAGCTTGCAAGTATTGAGTTAGGAGGAAGAAAAAGCAAAGCGGAGTGTTTCCTTTTAATATGATTAGATTAACAATATGGCATATGGTAGAAATCCTGTATTTTAATTTGCATTCTGAGTAAGTTAAACATGCAAAGTATTAAAGGACCTTTGAGGTGGAAAATATGACAACTGTATGACTACATAGTAAGGTGTTGAGAAAACTGTGGGCCTGAGTTTCATTACAAACAAATTTCAACTCCAAATGCATCATGGAACTGAAATTGTTTCATACCTTGATGTTCAGGAATTGATCTCTGAATTGTAGAGTACTCAAGACTCCTGCAGATAAAGGAATCCGGTTTGACAAGACACTGTTTTGTTTATAGGGTGAAAAGTAAAGCATTAATGCCATAGGAGTGTCACTGTAAGATGGTTTTTGGTGTGAAGAAATTACCAATGTTTCAGTTCTGATTTCTGTCTAGATCCTGAGCAATTTGGGAGATTTCCAGTTTCTCTTCATTGATTTGGCAATCATTTTGGTGGTTGTCTTCACTAGTAAGTATTGTGCTGAATTACTTTTGCTGGCTTCTATAAAGCAAGTTCTGCTTGCTCATACTTTCTTTAATTTCTAATTACATGCTGTTTGGCCTCAGCATCATTACAGTTAAAATATTCTGACTACTACAGTATATGCATTAAAAAACCCAAACCACTATGTACTTAATTAGCTTAATCTGAAGTATGTGAAATGTTCTCTTACAAAAATCAGGTTTGAGCACGATCTTAGAAAAGTACTTCTTCACAGTACAAGAAGTCATAAATCTCTGCTGACATGGAGAAACTGTTTTTGGAATCAAAACAGGAGTTGTTCTGATATAATCTTTCCCAAATGTTTTGGTTTCTTGCATTTTTAGTTGAACTGCTGTCCACAAATTGTTATTCTCAAAACTACTATCTAGTGAAAGATTTGGTTCCACGTATGAACCCAGCACTCAGTTACTGGCTGACAGTAGAATTCCATTTTCCTGTTTAACTGAAACCGATTCTGAAGCAATCGCAGATCAAAATGGAGAAGACCAGCTTTAAGTCCTTGTGCCAGACAAAGGGAATTTGGCCAGACACAGCTAATTCCTTGAGTCTCATGGCTTCTGTTGCTGTCCCCTGCTACCCTCTGCTGCTGGGGGTGAGCAGCCTGTAGAAGGCACTGTGGCGTTATTTTGGTGTCATATAATCCTTTCAAGATGGTTTTACACTTGCAGTTCTGGACTCATTTTTTAAGTGATGTCATGAGCAAGTCATTCTAATTCCACAGAATCTGCACAGGGTAATTCTTGAAAACCATGATGATGCAATGTGTAATTTATTTTCCTTTCTCTTTGCAGTGAGTCTGAACCCTGCTTGGACGGAGCTTGTTGCACGAAGGCCCCCATCAGGTCTTATCTCAGGTCCACTTCTCTGCTCCGTTTTGTCTCAGATCATCATCTGCCTTGCTTTCCAAACCTTCGGGTTTTTTTGGGTCAAACAGCAGTCCTGGTATGAGCCTTGGACAACAGAATCTGAGTAAGTGTTTCAGTGGCTCCGTGCAGGATACAGTACATGTCAGAAAGCTATTAAGAGTAATTGCTCTCTTCTTTATTGACCCCCTTTGGGGACTTTGTAGATAAAGCTTTTATATGGCAGCTTGTTAGTCTGCTGAATTTTTTGTGAAAAGCTTATAGGTACATTGGAGTTACCCAGTGGCTGAAAAGCAAAACTAGGTCAAGCCAGACTGCAGGGGCTGAAGACTCCTCTACTTTGTGACAGCTGAGATGGAAATTTGAAATTAATGGTTCAGGCCTATTTTAACTCTTTTATATTATGAAGTTTTGTTTTCCTGATAGAGTTCTAGTGAATCAAATTCATATTTCTGAAAAGGAAAAGGTTTCAGTATTTTTTTTAGATTGCAATACGTTTTACCTGTCTTCAAAGTGTGTCTACAGTGATAGCTTATAAACAGCTCACATAGTGAACTTACAAGCTGGAAGCATAAGAGAACTCAAAGCTCAGAATTCACAAAAAAAAAATTGCTGCCTCCCTGCTGCAGTCTTGAGTTATTTCTTTACTACCCATAATAGGTTTCTGAGGATAAGCTCTTTTTACTCCTGTAGCAATTTGTTCTGCCATTACTTGTGTTAATATCTAGGCCTTGCTTTCATCTTCTCCTTTAACAGTGTTAAATGTTTTTTTGTTTTAGTGCCTGTAATGTCTTGAATGCCACAAACACCAGCTCTGCACATCATCAGAATGTGACTCTTGAGGATGAACATAACATTAAAAATTATGAAAACACAACCTTGTTTTTTATATCCAGCTTTCAGTACCTCATAGTGGCAATTGTCTTTTCTAAAGGAAAGCCCTTTAGACAGCCATGCTACAGAAACTGTAAGTCCTTTCTCACTATTTGTAGTTCCAAGTAAAACTCCAAGTGTCTGTGTACTACTTGCCCATGGCTTGGTCACAGTTTTGTGCCACTTCAGTAGTAATAGCATTGCTAGGAGAATATAGTACAATTATCCTCTATTAATCAGATATAGAAGATAGGAAAGTATTAAACTGTATAAAGAAATGTGCATTTTAATTTCATTTTAATTGTTGCTTTGTTTGTAGAAGTATATGCACACATACATGTGAGCCAGTGAGAAGTTGAGTCTGGCCTTCTGTCTCTTCATGGCTATCAGTAAAACTTGTATTGCCAGAATCTGCCCGGAATGGATTTAGAGGGAGAAAAGGGTTTATTTCCAGAGAGCAATGAACCCATCATACATGTAAAAACTGTCTAAAACTCAGATTGTGAGATTGTACAACTAAAATACTTGTTTTTCTTTTACAGTTCTTTTTGTTACATCTGTGATAGTTCTTTATGTTTTCATACTTTTCATCATGTTGCATCCTGTTGAGTCTATTGACACGTTTCTTGAGGTAAGAATCAGCAGATACATAATCCTCTGTACTTCCTGGGAAAACTGGTGGGCTGCCTCATGGGCAAGCTTGACACTTTTAGAGCTTTAACTTGGTATCTTGGGGGGAGGGAGAATTTATAACTCTCAGCCTGTGTAGAATCTGTTTACTTCATATGTTGCCAACCTCTGGCAACTTCTTCTCACAGCTCGTGTGTGTGCCGTACGAGTGGCGCCTGAGAATTCTCATCATTGCTGTTCTCAATGCAGTTGTGTCCCTGCTGATGGAGGTAAGAAATTCAAATGGAAAAAAATACTTGTCTGTTCAGTGGGGTTTTTTTCACAGTACGTGTTTCTCTTTTGTTTAGAAGGTCTCTCTTCACAGCATGTCAGAGTAAGCGGCCTCTGTTTTCTTGTTAAATTTGTATTCCTAAAAATGTTCTTGTAGGCTTTTTTTAAGGTGTTGGGGTTTTCTGTGTCAAAGGTTTAGCATTTTTAATTAATTAAAAAAAGAGGGGAGAAGTTGCAAGACACATACATTATTTTGGCTGTTTGATAGGATTATACTCTCTATATTTATTTGCTGGGTTAATTAAATTCAGAATAGCATAATATGGTAATGAACTATAGAAAACTCTTAGTTGGATCATACATATATTGTTCAGAATAATGCAGGTTTATGTAACTTTAGCTAATCTGATCAAGTCCAGAAGTAGAGCTATTCATGTAGAGCTCCTTTTTGTAGCCCTAAGCTTGTACAAAGTCACTCTGGTCATTGTCCTCTTCTGCTGTAATCCTAGAGTTAATGTGGGCAAAAACATGCCCTACCTTTCATCCAGGTACCCTTATGTTGTTTCCAAGAATCAGTTTGACAGATAGATGCATCTTCCAGGAGGAATATTCCTGTGGTTAATTCTTCTCCCTGTTTAATCGATGCCTTGTTTTCAACCTGAATAAATTTGGATTTTGGTTGTAGCCATTAGTCTCTAATTTTTTTTCTGCAAAATGAAAAAGCTTTTCATCTAGTCCTTGCACTACAGCTATCTGTTTTTACTGTATAACATTCTCTGCAGCTTCTAGTCAGCATTTCCATTACTGTGTAAAGGATTGCTATCAAGGTAACCAGCATGTTTGCTTGGATCATACCATTTTGACCTTTGAAGATTATGACAGCATTAATATTCCTTCCAGTTGACTATTTTTTTCCCTTTTCTCCACAACTTAGCAAAAATACTTGAGGAGTGGAATAGAAGTAATTATAGAATTTAATTTTATTGACATTAATTATTTAGAAGATGCTGCTTTCACTTAAAACCTGGTTCTTCCATTTTCACTGTTAGTTTAATGCTTTATTTAGATGCAAGTTGTCTTACTGTAGAGCAGGTGTCAAACAGAAGCATTGTCTAGTGATCCTAAAATTAAAACCTTGTTTTACCATAGGGGCTTCACCTTCCATAACTTCACCTGCTTTTGTCCAACTGTATTTGTCCAGCAGCATTACTCTAGGCTCTCTGGAGCTTTTTCATGGGGTGCAACTCTTTGGGTCTAATGTGTTCTGTAGATATCACAGGATATTTCATTCCTTCATTTCCAGTACAGCTCCTTGCCATGCTGTCCTTGTCCTTGCCTGGCTGGATTTTCTTCTCACCCACACTTGTCACTACAGAGTTACTGAGTGCCATAGATTACCTTTTGAGTATCTTGGAAACAATGCTGGTGGCATCTCCTTGTATCTTGTAACAAGGTGCTCTGTAGCTATGTCACCTGTAGTTTGTTCTGCTGAGACTGATTCCTCAGTAATTGTCTCCAAGTGTCTCATAATGAAGAGACTGGGATTGGGTCTGTCTTTTGTCACGCTCACTAGTTTCACACTTGTCACACTACACTTGTATGTAGCTTCTTAAATCACTTCTACAACAGGAATGATTTCTGACTGTCGTTATCCCAAACATGTTTGGTGACATGCTGTGTAAACCTTTTCTCCTTCCATGTGGGTGCCAGACTAGGTTCACAAGGCAGACATACTTTTTTTCCCAGATGGTAGAAAATACTGCACAACAAAGGCAGATCTTGGCAGATGTTCCTCCTTAGCCTGATGCCTGATATAGACATGCTTAAACCAGACTGGCTTAAACTTCTAACAAGTTGAAGATTGGTTAGCAAATGCCTTATAAAAACACTACAAAATTCTGGTATAAAATCATAAGCATTATAAA
The DNA here is from genome assembly GCF_000747805.2 of Chaetura pelagica. Taxonomy (NCBI): domain Eukaryota; kingdom Metazoa; phylum Chordata; class Aves; order Apodiformes; family Apodidae; genus Chaetura; species Chaetura pelagica. The sequence continues at coordinate 1,102,801 of NW_009953935.1, forward strand.
ATCTATTCTGAAAGTCTGGCTAGTCAGCTCCCCTTTCTCTGTGGCAGAGGTTAGTCAGATGTTAAAAATGGAATCTCTCCAAAGATCAGAGCTCAAGGCCATGGAAGATACAGGTTCCCACCTGTATTGTTGGATTTGTTTAAGGCTCTGGAGTCTGCCCACACAGCCATGTGAGAACAACCGGATGTACAGAACATGCTGTTCAATTTCTGCCCTCTTTCCCAAAATCTGGAACAGCTCCTACAGAATTCTTTCAGACTTCCTGCCAGTGACTCAGTTCTGCCACCCCTCTTGAAGCTTTTCTGGGAATGTCACTGGGTTAAAACAAACTATGAAAAAAACAGCTCAGGGATGAAGTACACTGTAGTATTTGAGATGGTTAAAAGGGAAACTGCTTTAAGTGCTCATGTCTGCAGTGCTTCATGGGGTTTTTTAGAGTATTGAAGCACATTAAGAATGTGCATTTATGATTTTTACCTGTAGCAATGGATGCGGTTTTGGTTGATGCTCTTGATTTAGATACTACATGTTCATATTCTTAAATCTCATACTATCCCTTTAAGAATGAAAATGTTTATCACTGAAGTACTGACAAGTATTGCCAACTTCATTTTACCTGGCACAGAATTAGTTATGCCTAATGCACTGTTTCAGGTTTTATTTGTAATGTGCACACTAACAGCAATGATCATTAGTTTCTTTAATTCTTCCCACTCACTGCACTCTCACAGAATGTCCTCCTTGATATGATCCTTTGGAAGGTTGTGTTCAGTCGAGACAAACAAGGAGACTATCGCCTCACCACGCCCCAGCCGCCTCAGGTTGGAGACTGGTATTTTGTTGTAATCATTTGAGTGCATGCAGATAATTCAGTTTTGTCTTTTTTATGATCTCTGTCTCTTGCCTTATCTTAAGCTTTAGACTGTTTAAATTTGATTTATGTAACTTCACTATTAAGAAGAAAGGCTTCTGGTTTTTTATTTTTCTCTTTGCTAACACTTAAAGAATTTAGATCTATGAAAGAACTGTGATGCAAACCCAGAAGATGGCTTTTTAAGACTTTTCTCACTTGATCTTCAGTTTGCACATGAGCAGCTTTTGTTTGCATTGTCACTAGTTAGCATTCTAGAACTGGGAGTGTCTTGATGTGCTTGGAAGCTGAACTGCTGATGCTGGGTCTAATCCAACTCTGGGTTAAATTGATTTGATATAAGGTTTTAGAACATTTTCTATGAGAGCAGAAATAGCCTGTACAAATGAAGTGAAATAAAACAGCAAACAAAAGTACATTATTGCTACTACGCATGGTTTAGGAGCCTGAAGGATTTAGCTTCTGCTTTGCAGGTGACCATGAATCTTGGTCTGTTCTGCCCCCCTATTGTTAATGCATAAAGGAAATCCATGTGAATCCTGTAAAAACTAGCTTTTGTTTTTTAAGCCTCTTGGCTTATTACTTCTTGCTGGTTGCACATTTGTTCTTGATAGAATTACAGTAGTTTATTTCTCAGCACTAAATTTTATTAAATGTATTCACTTCAGATTTACATCTGTCCTCTTGAGGCTGTTCAAGAAAAAAATTGCTTTGTGTTCACTGAAGATTGCAAGTTGTATTTAAGGCCCCTATTTGGTTCAGTTCACCAGTTGATGGAAATTCAGAGCATGAAGAAAACAGTATAGAATGTGTCTCCATTTAAATGTCAGCCAGGCTGACTGCAGGAAGACTCTGAGACATGAGAGGAATCCAGTCGTAAGAATAAGGAATGTTGTTTGTTTTCTCCAACTAGTTAAGTTCTGTGTAGTTAGAACTGACAGAGGAAAAATAGGAAGATTGAAGTTCAAGAATTTGTGTCTGTTTGAGTAACTATAATACCTGTAGTACTTGGGTTCACAGTGTCAGCATGTTACATTCTGGCACTTGTGGCTGCCTGCCTTCAGTTGGTCAGAAAGTGTTCAGAGGCTTTGGGAATCTGATGGCTTTTTCTAGACCAGGCTTTATTCTTCCAGTAATAACAACATAATTTAATTATGCATAATACACCTGTGTTTATTGAAACTATTATTAAATATGCAAAAAAGCTGTTGGTGACCTTAGATGTTACAATAATGCTAAATACTTTTTTCTTAATTTTTTTTTTAAATGTCATTGCTACCATAGTACAGAAGAGATTACAAAACAGAAGAGTTTCTGTACTACACTTTCTAGGTCCAATGTGACTATGAAATAGTACATTAGAAAGTAAAATAGCTTTTCTTCTAGTTATTTATTGTATTAGTTTTGTGTTTTTTTCTTATGGTAATCTAATTTTCAATTCTGTTCACTTCTGCAGGAGGCTGTGGATCGCTGTGGAGTCTGTTTCCTTTCTTCCCTCTTTGGTTGTAGAGAGAAAACACCAAAAGCCAAGTATAAGCATCTAGCTCAGGAACTGCTGGTTGATCCAGAATGGCCACCAAAACCCAGAACAACAACAGAAGCAAAAGTACCATCCCAAGAAAATGGTTCATATCAAATCATCAATGTGACGTAGCGGTGGATCTCGGTGGCATGTCTCTTTAGTAGTATTCAGAGGAATGTAATTTTAAGACTTTATTTGAAATTGCAGTGTAGTATATGTCAAATTCTAATCCAGATGTTTCCAACTGTTTTGTCTCTCTGAATACAAAGTTCAGAGGCAGACACCTTAGGCTATACATTTTAAAAATGTAGGTTACCTTAGACAGAACAAAAATTACAGTGTTTCCTTCCACCTTCTATCAAATTTCATTATTCCTAAATGAGATGCATTTGAAGGTTTTAACTGAAGGGCAGTTAAAAGAGGTTCACTTTATTTGCCTGGAGTATCATCATCACTGTTCCAACCTGCTTACCTGAGCACGTGTTCATGTAAACCCTATGACGTGATGGTTTCATGGTAGTGCTAGAGGCACAAAATAGCCTTGTCATGCTTGCTTTTATTTTTAATATTCACTGTTGAAAAGCTTTGTGCCTCAGAACGGTTCTAAAGTTTTGGTGTGTGTACCTCTGAGTTTGTCCCTACTAGTAAGGAGTGTTACCAGGTGTAAAGTTTTGATTTTAAGTTTTAATTTTTTAATCTGCCACA
>NW_009953935.1:1105921-1123884 GCF_000747805.2 Chaetura pelagica
TAAGAAGAAAGCACATTGCTTTCAAGTGGGTCCTTAGCTTCTTTTCTAGCTAACCCCAAGGAAGGGCTTAGGTGGCCTCCAGAGGAGGAGGCATTTGGCTACACTCTCAAGTTTTTGGAGAAGGAAGGCTGGAGAATCTTAATATCATCTGTCTCATATTTTATTACATTTAGCTATGCATTTCTCCCCACCTTTTTCCAGCAGAAGGGTTGGGTTATTCCCTTGTGGACCATGTTTTATTTGTAAAACTGAAGGAAATTTTCCTGTGTACCTTGAAGTAGTAAGGTCAGAGTTACTGCTGCAAGGGAAGTGAGGGTGGGAGGGGGGAATATTTTTCACATTCTCACTCTTGGGATTTGTGCATGTTAAGAACATAACACATTTCAAAACGTCTGCCAGTGTCTTAAACACTATGTAGCTGTATGAAACAAAATTAAGACAAAATAGAGCAGCTAAAATCTGTCTTGCTGCAGAGCTCTAAGGCTTATGTGGATCTTATTTATTAAAAAAAAAAAAAAAAAAGAAAAGAAAAAAGAAAAGGAAAAAAAGCTTGCATCACCAGTAATGCTGCTTAAGCACTTGGGGTAGCAATACATCGTTTTGCCATCAGGCGGTGTCTAAACACAAGACCGTTAGAGAAACAGGTCTGCAAAGATGGAGGGGCAGTTGTCATCTTCACGTGCAAAGCCTAGAAGGTTTTTTAAAATTTTAAATCACAAATGAGTTATCTCCAAGCCATCTTCAAGTTGCTAAACTTCCAGAAAGTCTTCTTTGGTGTCTTTGGGAAGATAGTAAATCTGCCTTTGGATCAGTCTTTTTTGACCAGATGCAAGTGACTGCCTCAGACACCTCCAAACTTTGGGAGGGGATCTGGGGTGCAGAGAAGTCACGATTTTGTAAAGATCCTTTAGAGAAGAAAAATGGGTTCTTTAGAATAGCAGTGAAAAGAAGGTACCAAACTCCCTGACCAGCCCAGATCAGTTTGAATTGTGTGCATTCTGATGATGGAATTTGAAGTTTGAGGTTTTTTGCTCATTTGTTTTAATTCCTGTGGTGATTATTCCATTCTAACATTTTTTTAATATATGGGGAGTTTTTCAGGTTGGGCCTAATTCCCTTGTGCTGTTCTGTGTGGCAGAACGGGCAGTGTCCCTGCTGCTCATGTCATCGTCTCTGCAGTGTTGAACATACTGTGCCAATTGGGAATTTGAAAGTGGTGCTAAATGGTTTGGAAGACTTTTTCCTAGAACTTGAGGGTTTAAGTTATTAGCACTTGCTCCTCATAAATAGTCTGCACGTGGTGTACTATCCTGCAGTCCAGCTGTCACCTCCCTTCCTGATTTTGTTTGTTTGCTTTTGGGGGGTGGAGCAGGAGGAAGGGGGAAGTGGTTTTCTTAACGTTCATTCAACAGAGCAATGTAAAAGTCTTATCCTGGCTTCTTAGGGTCAGAAACATCGAACAACACAGGTAGTTTTTGAGGGGTCTGCAGCTGTGGACTTGGATAAATTTTTTAGTCATGAACTTGAGGCAGTTGGCAATTTCTGTCAGTGTTGATTGTATGAAATCTTTGTAGCATGGAATAATTGATGAAGAATAACTCTTAGCTGCGTAAGTAGCATTCAAATTCAAAGAAAAATAATATTTTAGTTGAAAACTGTTGTGAAGCTATGCATCTTGGACCTGGGAGCTGTGACTTATCCTTAAATGCATAAGCTTTTGCATTCCATTTCACAGACAAATTTAGCTTGGTTGTTCCATCAGACATAAAAGAAAATATGTCTTTCACTTTTACATCCTTTCGCTTGATACTTTCTCTAAACTGCTGATTTCTTCTGGCTTGTTTGGTTTCTGAAGCTGGTCTTTCAATCTCACTCTAGTTTATTAGACTATTCTAGAAAGTGAGGAGGAAACAGCTTATTAAGGTGAACTTGTCTCAGAGAACATTTTAGGGAATTCTTATTAAAACTGAAGTTGCCAAGTGTCTCCATGTGATTGAGTAGCTACTGGGTCATGAGTCTATTTAAATGTGAATATTTTTCAAATGGGAGCTCTGGGTTCAGAGTTAGTAAATGTTCTTGAGGCTGCATGCTGGAGCTCCAACCTATTTCCTTCTGATGCTTGGACAAGAATAATAAATCAGCTTTTCTGAGAATCCTTCATGTTGTTGCAAGTTCAGCCACAAAATAAGCTTTTGCATCTTCAGCAATTATTGGGATTTATGCCTTCCTGCCCGAGAGCTGAGTTTGGCCACCTATAATTTTTCTCATTTTGAGCAGTTTAGTTTTTCTGGTTTTCAGAAATGCAGCAAACTAGATCTGCACTAGCTTATTCAATTTCCGCTTTGAAGATGAAATTCAGTTTGTACTGAAAAGAATCTTGTCTAATGTTCATCTTTGAAATAAAAATTCAGGTGAACAGACCAATTTAGTGATCTCCACTAGATATTTGGTAGACATTTTCTTCCTGCTGTATATTTTGGCCTTATGTTGAGAAGTTTGATTTATTATTAAATTATTGGTGTATGCAGACTTTAATCTGTACGTATTTTACTTTGATGTATTAGGATTTGTAAATATTACTGATTTTAAAATATTATTTATGCACATACTTAAAGGACTGGTCTACCCAGAAAAGCAATTGCAAAATAATAAATGCTACTTTTTAGAAAGAAACTGCAAGATCATTAAATTGTATATCCCTCAGGGTTATTTTTAAGGTGGTTGTTTTTTTTTTCTCTTCCCTTCAGATTGAAGTAGCAGTAACTAGTTTCTTGTTACTATAGAACTAAATCTACTGTAAAGAAAATGCTGCCAATAATGCTTGAATAGAAGCAGCTAAAACACCCACAGAACTGACTGTCCATATTCATCGTAACTATAAATTGGAAACTCCTGCTGTTGCACTTTTTAAAAGCTGTTGGATTTTTAATTCTATTTATTTTTTTTTCTTTCTTCATGAAGGTTGTGCTGAACAGTCATCCCAAATTGGGTAAATAATCCTGTACTGTATATGTGTATACAGTATAGTACTAAGCAGATGTGGAGTCCTTTTTATGCTGCAAATTTTTGATGCTTATGTTGGTCATCACAAAGTGAGAGAGCAGAAGTTCTGTTGGATTTCTCCTGTGAAATTCTGGAACGTAAGGTTAGGTTTTTGTATGTCTAAGGGAAAGCTGTGGGTTTCTGACAATTTTTGGTGTACTGAATATGCTGATTTTAAATACAGTAAAGCTTCAGGTTTTTAAAGCTATTTTCAACAAACTGCAGCTTGAGAATTAAGCGAACCAGAAACTACTCAGTTTGCCATTAATTCCTCTAGCCTAATACAAATTAAAAGGTTCATCATTACAGTGCTCTCTAGAAGCTCTGCTTCCTTTTTATTTTTAAATCTGAAATGATACTACATCTTGGTATTTAAAATATGTATTGCTGCTCTAGAATGGTACCCTGTTGTCAAGAGGCATACATAAAATAACTGTACAATAGAACTGTAAATAGACTTGTAAATCACTTTTGTGACTGAAGCTCTTTGAAAATAAAATTAAAATGAACAGATTTTAACTCTTTTCATTAGTTTCATGGAATTGTTTTTAATTACTCTGTATACTGTTAGACCCAAAGAATGTTGAAGAATAGACTCACTCCCACTGATGTCCTGTGTACAGTAGCACTGCTGGTCTGCAGCTTACGGTCACCTGGTGGTTAAGGAAAACCATTTTAACACCAGACCTTGTACAGAGCAACTCATTTCCACCTCCTGTTACCCAGATGTTCTGTCTGTTCTTTGACACGTGGAAATCCTGGTTGGATGTTCCTGGGTGTGAGCTGGTGCTGTTGTCACAGTCATCTTCAGAAAAATCACACAGAAATGAAGACATCTTTCCCATTCTGTAGCTCACTGTCCATTTAAATACTTCTTGGCAGAGCACACTATTTGAAAATTGAGAACAAGTTACTTGAAAGATCTGGTTAATTCATTACAAAAACTTAACCTTTTAATTTCAAGCTAAAATTTTGAAAACTTAAAGCCTTTCTCTCTTCAGAATCTTTCAGGCTTTGGGTTTTGTTGGCCTGTGACTACAGAAGGCTTGGAGGAAAAGCAGGTGAAATGTGTCAACCCTGGATTGCTTAGCCAAAGTGTTAAGAAGAAAACTTAATTTCTTGCTCAAATTGCTTTTGCTCCAGTCCTGCAAGAAAGTAAGAGTCAGTGCAGCCTTGTGGAGGTACATATCAATCACTTGGTTGTTGAAGGTAGATGTGTCCACTCCTTCAAAACCTACTGCACCCTTGTAGCAGACTGCAGTGAAACTGTCTTAACAAATTGGAAGTTTCTTTCTGCTCATACTTGCTGAAATGCAGATTTCTGACTAGCCAGATTTGCACTGGGTTGGTTGGGGCATGTGTTCAGATATCCTTGTCAAAGAAGCTAGAAGTGTATTTTTTATTCTGTTGCACGTGTGACTTCAGACTTCCTCATGTCCTGTAAGGGGTCTCAAGTTCTACTTTTGGAGTTGCATGCAACCCATGGAAGCAGGTTGCTGACACAACTAAATACAGGCAAAATCTGCTCTGAAGCTTAAAATACTCTGGCCTTTGACAGTAGTTACACAAATATGGGTGAAAGTGTTATCTACAGGATGTGTTTTGCTGGTTTGCTTCCCATGAAAAGTGCAGAATCATGGTGAAGCCTGATGGCCTGCTGTGCTTCCAGTAAGTTCCTCTAAAAAGCACAGAAGTTTCTAAGGTACAGTTCAAAATTCCTTTTTAATTTTCTTTAGAGTTTAGGAACTTGCAGGAAAGTGAAAAAGTGCAGCACCACAGGAAATTATACATGTGCTCAGTATTCTGTGAAACTAAGTTCAAAATTGATTTGTGACTTTTAATGTACTAACAGTATTAATGTATTGCTTCTGGCATCCTTTCATAGTCTGAGAAACATTAAGGAGTTGGTAGAAAGTGAAAGAGACTGTAGACCAGAATGTGGTAAGTGCTCAGGCTGGCTGGTGTCCTTTCTGGAACGGCAGGTGTTTCACATGATGGTTTGAGAAAGTTTAATACACAAGAATGTTTATGACTCTTGCATGGATCTTGCTATGCTCTCTACTATTAATATGCTCAATTATGGAAGTTTATCTATTAAAAAATACCATTAACAGCTCTAGATGTTTTAGATACATAAGATGATTTATCCAGTTCTTGTGCCAGTCATATTGTTGTGGCCTTAGTCTCCTGCAAATGCTTTTGTACTGCTTTTTTGTTTGTGAAAGTTTGCACCTTCTAGCACTTGTGTCTAACCTTGTCTTGTTGAATATTCTTACCTTTTGTCACGAGGCCAAGGAAGCAGCCATCCCCCAGCTAGCACTGCTGTTAGACTATTTTACAGACTCTGGCCTGCAGTCGTGCCCTCTGAGGGACCTGCATTTGCAGTCTGTAGCATAATTCCCCATTTAGTTCTCTAGATCCTGCTTTGTCTTGTTGAATCCTGTAGTTCTGCCGTGGTCTTGAGTTGGTGCAGGCTGAGATGCCAGTGAGGATGTGAAACAGAAAAGAAATGTGTGTCTCTCTCCCACGTGGTGGGTTGCACTCATACCACCCAGGAGCATCTCAGCAGCTGCCTGCTCTACCTGCTGCAGGCAGAGGTACTTGCCCTGGGTGCACAGGGATGAGCTCCTCAGCAGCCTGCTGAGGGGGGGACAGGAAGGATCAGGGCCAGGCTGGCTTAGGAGTGAACTGAGGTGAAGGCATCACTGATTTATGTGAGATGGTCAGTTTTGGAGTGGGGTGGGTTACTAGGAGAGTGAGAATCTCTGAAAGATTCTTGTTTGACTTGGAACAGTCCTTTGGAAGGGAGAAACTTTAAGGCTACTTTTGGTGACTTAGGGTCTCATTCAGGGGTTGGAAGGTCAGTGAGGACTTGCTTTGCAGCACCACGTTGCTGGTGGTTGATACCACTGGGTGCCATGTCCTTCCCTTCCCACGGAAGGGAGGCAGCTTTTGGCAGTCTTCAATACTCTGAAATCAACAAGGTACTTTTTTGATTGTTATTTTTTTAATGTACTCCCCTTTGCTTCTCTCGATGCAGCAGCTGTTTTTGCTCCATGGTGGTGCATTCTTGCCAGCAATTCAGGCACATCAGCAGCTCTGCTGTGCCTCCCAATTTACTCCTTTTTGAGCGACGGGCTTTGTCCACAGGCCTGTTTGTGGGCTTGGTATGGGAGAGCTTCATCCTTGCCCCTGGAAAAAGGTATGATGGGATGGAGCCCTCCTCCTCTCCCTGTGCTCTCAGTGCTGAAGACTGACACACAGTCAGCTGTTCCAGTTAGGTCTACAGGATGTGTCCAGCTATTCCAGCTGTCCCACCTGCTGCTTCTCCCACTGATCAGCCAGGTGCTTGACTTCCAGGTTTCTGATACACTTGGCCTTGATTCCACTAAGGAAGTATTTCTACACTGTGGATTTCTGTTTGACTTGTTCTTTTAAATATTATCATTATAGCTGCAATAATTTCTTTCCTGTTCCTTTTTTTTTTTGTTTAAAAAAATCTATGCAGCTTTCCAACTTTGTGGTGTGTTTCATGCAGAACTACCTTTATTGCTGCAGCTTTTTAGCTGACTTCATGGCTCTTCTTTCCTCTCAATTTATCATTTTTTAATACCACTGATAATTTAGTACTGTGTTAAGCTGTTGAAGTGAGACTGGTTGGTTATCAGAACCTTTCTACTGTCCTGTGCTGCATGAGCTCTTGTGTGTTATTTCAGGCTGTGTCAAGAATAGCCTTTTGCTTCTTGTGTGTCCTTGGGCTGTTCCAAGAAGTGATTACTTGCAGATACTGAGAGATGATTTCACAGAACTGTGTGCTCTTCTGCTTTTGGCCACTTAAAATATAGGACACCCTTTTTACCTCCTCTTATCTGTTTTTGCAAGCTAAACTTTCTTTTTAAACCTCAACCTACAATAAACATACTGTGGGTGCAGGACCTTTGATTATTTTTTTTTAAGACTTTGTGTAACTTAGTATAATACTTTTCTGTTTAAATAAATACATACCTTCTGACAGCTTAGTTTCATCATGATTTTCATATGCTTTTATTATACTTGACTAATACAAATATAAACAAGGGATACTTGATCTACAAAAGAGCTTTATCTGTACTTCTCAGTGTAAGATGAGCACCTCAGAAATATTTGCAACCAAGGAATAGAGATTTTGAGGTTTGCTTTGCAGCCAAAAGAAATGTCACTCACATTTGCAGATTTTATGATATAGTACCACAACATGATTGGCTACTAAGTTATAAACTACGTGTGATCAAATCCTGACTCTCTCTTATCTCTTGTAACAGCTAATGTTTCTGGTTCTTCAACAAGGATGTTAGTGTTCCATTTGTCAGTGATGATCAAGCTTTTCTTCCAGCTGGATGCATCTGTTTGTCCTGAGAAATGTGACTGCCCTTCAAAACGTGGAATTTATTGCTCTGGTCCCCACATAAAAGACTTGGAGTCATTAAATCTGCCTTGCAACATGACAGAAATTCACGTAACAGACACTAACGTAACATACTTGCCGGATGTTTTTTCCAGGATGGTAGAACTGCAGCATCTCATCTTGTCTTCAAACAACATCTCTCTGATTTCACCAGTGGCTTTTAAAGGCCTGAGAAGGCTAAAAGCCCTCAAGCTGCTTGATAATAAGCTGGTTGAACTTCCCCCAGAAGTGTTTGATGACATGATACAGCTTCAGCAACTGATCATTGAAAATAACAAGTTAAAATCCATAGAAGAAAATCTGTTTGACAAACTAGCTGGTTTGGAGGAGCTTCTCTTGAACAAGAACCAACTAACAGCACTTCCTAGTGGAGTGCTGAAGAAACTTGCCAAACTCAAAGTACTGAACTTGTCAAGAAATTGTTTGGCAGTGCTGCCTAAAAACATATTTAGTGCATTAACCAGGCTTGAGAAGCTGATGCTGTATTTTAACAGGCTGTCTTCAATAGAGTCTGGTATGTTTGATAGCCTGAAGGAGCTGCTGGAACTCTTCCTGCATTTTAATAACATCCAGTCCATCAGCCCTGATGCATTTCATTGTCTTCATAAACTGAGAACCCTAACGCTCTCCAGAAACAAGCTTGAGGCTTTGCCTCCTGGGCTTTTTCTGCACTTGCATGACCTGTCTAAATTGACCTTGTACAGTAACCCACTGAAGTCTCTTCCAGAAGTATTGTTTGGAGAAATGAGGCATCTTGGTAGCCTGTGGCTGTATCACACCAAGCTCTCAACAATACCAGATTTTGTGTTCAGTAACTTGACAAATTTAGAGCTTCTTGTACTGAGTTTTAATCCAGAGCTTCGTGCTCTTCCTCAGAATGTATTCAGTGGCCTGAACGAGCTGCGGGGCCTTTCTCTGCATACAAATAATATCTCCAGTCTGCCAGAGGGCATCTTCCTGAGCCTCCAGAAACTGCAGAACATTTCCCTTTTTGGTTCGAGGCTTGAGGTTCTTCCTAGAAACCTCTTCCATAATCTCAAGCACCTTCAGAAAGTTTACCTGAATAGCACCAAGCTGCAGTCTCTTCCTGGAGATATGTTTGCTGCGTTACCTGAGCTGCAGGAAGTCTCCCTTGATGACAACCCTTGGAAATGTGATTGCCAAATTCTTGGCTTCAAAGGGTGGCTCCAAAGGAGCATGGAGATAGTTAAAAATGTGCCATCTCTCACATGTGACAGCCCACTGGCACTGCAGAATATTTCTCTCGTGGCTCTAACAGATGATCATCTGAAGTGTCTGCCAAGCATAGCCAGTACCTACCAGATGTTCAGATCAACTTATTCTCAAGCTTCAACCTCTCTTGTGACAGAGCTGTTGACATCCTCCTGGGACACTACTGTAGCAACAGTGTCTGACGTGGATACCAGCACACCCACATCAGTTCCTCTTTCAACTCCAGCTTTTACCTACTCACATATTCAAGATGTTGGAAAGCAGAGGTTTCATTTCTCAGATATCCCAACCCAAGCTTCTCCCAGTATTACAGTAGAAAACAACAGTGCCAGAGGAACAGATTTGGATACTCTGGTCTGGTGGGATGAGCTGCCAGCCCGCAGGAGTGCTAAGCCCAATTTTAATACAAGAATAGCTTATTGTCAGCTATTCTTGTGCCTTCACAGTTTGATTTTAGCACTCCAGGCCATAACCATTGTGTTTAGTCTGTATGTGATGGGTAAAATCAGGCAGCTCTTGCACTCCAAAAATACTGCTGCTCAGCCTGTAGTTCTGATAAAATTTTTAAGAAGGTAGAGAATACCAGCCAAAGAGAGGATTAGAAGCACTGTTTTGGATTAATTTTGTGAGCATTTGGGCAGTTCACACTTGATTTGGATCTGGATGACAAATCTTTATAGCAAGAACCATAAAGACCTTGTTTTTACAGCATAATTGAAATGCACTTTTATGTACCTTAGTGTTTGCCAAAAGTGACTGTGATCATGGTGTGTTGCTGCAGCACTTGGTGTGTGAACTTGAGGGAGAGCTGAAAGAAAATCTCTGATCACCTTTACATGTCTGGTACTAGTTTCCTGCTGTGGAGTATAGACCTGTCCCTGCCAGACATCCCTGCCTGCTGTCCTGCTCACACTGCTCAGATGGAAGTGGTATCAGTGTATGGAAGTCTACACAGAATATGGATTTCACCATGCTTTAAAGGTTGCCTGTAGTACTCCAAATGCTATTACATCTTCTGCTGCCTTTTTTGTCTCCTTATTGAGAGAAAAAATGGTTTTGGGAGGAGATGCTGAAAAAGACCTTTTAAAAATGGAGGTGAGGGCAAAATGTTATGGTGCAAGTGTCTTTGTTTTTCCATACTGTCCTCAGCCCCTTTTCAGGACATGGCAGAAGGAAGGGCTACTGTTTAAAACTAACCATGCTTAGCTCTACCTTAACCAGAGGAAGAGAAGGTGCTGGGCAAAAAGTATAATCTTGATGTATTTTGGTTTTTTATTGTCTTTTGGAAACTCTGTAATATTAATCCAAATTTGAATTTTAAGTAAACACTCTCATCAAACTTTGCCCGGTGGTGTGAAAAGCAGGGTGTTACTCACTGCATGATGCAGCCAGTCCTGAACCCAGAGTACCAGGGAGATGCCCAGGACCAAGACTTGGCTGCAGAGGAGTGTAGCTGGTGTGAGAGCTGGTCTGACTGAGCTGGGAGGGAGCCTGCCCGAGCCAAGGGCCCTGAAGTGTTGCCACCTTTTTTGGGGCTGGCTGGGGAGCATTCACCTGAGCATCCAACTGCAGTAAGCAGTGCAGTGTTCAGTCTCAGTAATGTAACCTTTTCTTACTCCATAGCATTGCTCCCCGATTTTGGCCCTTTCAGTTGTTGATGCGCAAAGACAACTATGAGGCAATAGGGTGGAGTTTGGTCTTCATACTTTAATATTTTTTAATATTTTGAATTTTAGGAGTATTTTAGTTTGTAAGTAGACTGGTAGCTGTCTGACTGCCTGTGCTTTGGTAGCTCTTGGATTTAACTTTAAGGTGTTGCCTTAATGATGTGACTTAGCTTGTTCTTAAAAGCTGTGATGTGCTTAAAATCTAGAGCTGGATGAAAGAGCCTTTGGATGTGGTTCCCTGGTTCCTTGGGCAGAAGTCCTTGTAATTTAGGAGTCCTTTTGTAGCCTTACTGGCCTTCTAACTAGTGATGTCTTCCCTGGATGGACTTGAAATGGCACTTTAAAAGCCTGAGCTGAAGAGAGCTTGCATTTGCCCTAGGTCTGTGGATTGTCCCCTGGTGTGTGCTACTCGAGGCAGTGAAATGAACTATGGACTGCTTTGCTTCAGGATGCTCTGCTGCTGGACTTTAATTCTTGTTCTAGGCCATGAAAGGAGGCGGTGCACTTCTAAGATGTTTGATAACCATTGTCTTGCTGGTGAAGTTTAACAAAATTTAGCAAGCCTGGCTAAATGGTTGGTAGAGCCATCTCTAAAGAAGGAGAAAAGGGAGTCGCAATAGCTGGTGTGGAGCAAATGGACTGAGTTCACAAACAAGCACCAGAGTATTTATGGCAATATATTTAAGAGAAGCACAAAGCCAATGTGAAGCTTTCTTGGTGGTGGTTCGAGGTTGTTACATGCTAGTGCTTAAAAATGCTTAAAAATAGGCAGTTGTTACTAATTTAGGTTGAGCAACTGTAATGACCACTTAGCATTGCTTCAGCGCTGCTGTGCCGGTGCCACGCAGGCAGCTGCTCGCAGCAGGCAGGAGATAAGTATAATCTGGACTAACGAGGGAATTGTTCTACAAACCATACTGGTTGTTGTTTCCCTCTGCGAGACAGTGAAGAAACACTCTCATGGCCATGGGCACTGGGATGCACACTGTTGGATTTCTAAGAAAAAGCAGCAGTGTGGTTGCCATATGGGCGTGTGCCACCCTGATGCCCAGCCTCTGCAAGAGCAGTGTGCTAGCAGCAGCTGCCATCTTTCTGAGCCCCCTTTGGCCTCCCAGTGGGGCCAGCTGGGTCTCTGCAGCTCCTTTGGCTCCCGTTCTGCCGTGGCTGAGCTCTGGCATGTGGGGGCTTTGGCACGTGGTGTGTACAGTCAAGTGCTGCTCAGAGGATGATTCCTCTGCACATGCTGTCATCGGGCTTTCCCCGCGCCTGACGGGCCAGACAGGGAAGTGAAGTCAGCAGACAACAAAAGGCTGGAGCAATAAGGGCCTGGGATGTTTTAGTAACTCTTTGTCTGAGGTGTCCTGTTTTGAGCTGCCTCTGACTTATTGCTTGTTGCCCAGCAGAGCTCAGCCCTTCCTGCAAAATTCCCTAGCCTGGGAAATCCGAGAATATGTTTGTTTATAACCTGTCTCTATTTTGCCTGGAGAAGGGATGGTCTTCTGGCCAGCATGATGGCAGGGGAAGCAGCAGGGAGGGCTCCTTGGGGAATGTGCAGCTGCACTTCAGACCCTCTCTGGGCAGCATTGCCTTGGTGTCTCAAGGTGCTGATGGTTTGCCATCGCCAGGGTGCTGGCAAGGTTCCTCCCAGTCCCTGCAGCTCACACCTTTACAAATACTGCCTGGCCTCTGCCACCAGGCTGGGCCTGGGGGACAGTGGGCTGGATAAGGCTGAAGGTGTCTAATCTCTGCTGCTGGGAAAGGAGTAGATTAAAAGCATGTCTGTGCTTGGCAGCTGAGGGGATCAGCTCCACACCCTTGGCTGCTGTACAGACCCGGGATGTGAAGTCGTGGTTAGCAGTCCTGCATGTTGACCAGACCTCTGAGTCCCAGAAGCTGCCTTTGGGGAGAGTTTGGAGTATGTCACCAGTACAGCCAAGCCAAAGGTCTTTTGTAACTCACTTTGTTCCCTCAAACACTTGTTCATGTGGTGCCTGTTTCTACTCCCAGTGCTTTGGAGCAGTGGGAACCTCTGACTGCTGTGCTGGGCCATGGGAGCACACAGCATGTTTCTAGCTTGATGTCACTGCAGGTGCTGTTCTCATTTGCTTGAATGCACTGAGTCCCCTCCTATCAGCCTGAAAATCATGGTGGTAAGGTGGGAATTAACTGCTGCTGCAAGTGCTGGGAGCTCTGCCTGCTTCCCAGCTGCTGAGGCCCCTTCCAAGCCACCAGCACACACGTCCTGGGCTCGTGTCCCCAGCATCTCTGCCCTTTCTGTCACCTCTGCCACATGAGGCCAGTAGCTGCTGGAGGGCCTTTGCTGCTGCTTGCACAGGGGAGCTCAGGTGGGTACCTACTAAATGGAGGCTGCATCTTGCATCTTTCCTCTCCTGGTGGCAAAGAGAAGCTGGGTGATGGCAGATGTGCTCAGAGAAGACACCCAGCAGCGCTCCATGGTTCAAGAGCACGTGTGACCTCTGGCTGCGAGGCAGGAGCTCTGGGATCCTCTGCTTGACATTCTGGAGCATTGGCCGTGACTCCACCAGCACATCTCGCCTGGGGAAGCTGATTCAGCAGCTGCGATACAAGAGAAGAGCATTTCCTGGGGATGACAGAATATCTGGGAGGAGATGCAGCCAAAGGCACATACCTGTGGGCCAAGGCTGCGAGTGTTTACAGGCTCTCAAAGTGATCAGGAGGCCTGAAGCTCCTGCTTTGCCCCTGCTCCATCCAGAGATGGGCAAGCTATGGAGGTGTTATGCCTCTATTTTCCTGGAAGGAACCTGGGTTCACATTCCCCTTCCCTCCTGGCTGTTTGTGGGCAGATGAGCCCTGGCAAAGCCTTGCCTGGGCCATGGTAGGCGAGTCCTGCTTCGTTGAGGGGTGGGGACTGCTGCACCAAACTCAGCCCCTCTTGTGCAGTTGCTGCTGTGGGACTGTCATGCTTCTCCACAACGTGCCAGGCTTCCAGCTGTGCCTTTGTGTCTCTCTCTAGATGAAAAAAGCCCAGGGCCAGGAGCCAGCGTCGGGCTGGCAGCAGCTCTGCAGCCTGCTCTGCACTCCCTGCTGCCTTCCCCTGAGCTTGAGGGGCAGATGGGCCCCTTGCCCCTTGGGGTGTCAGGAAAGGGTCCCTGAGGCACCCCCTGGTGCCAGGGATGGCTTAAGGGAGAATGGGGGGAGGCTGGTCCAGCAAACTCCTCAGGGTGCAGAAGCAGGGACAGCCCCCACCATTGCTTCCCTCTCCAGCAGCTCTTTCCCAGTCTCGCAGTGCTGATCGGACAAGCTCTTTCCGCTTCGGATTATCTCTCCAGGCGGACTTGGCTGCAAGTCCCACATTCCTTCTAGCCTAGCCATGCCCTGTGCCTGTGCCAAGCCCTGCCTGCTGCTGCTGCTGCTATGGCTCCTGGCTTGGGCCAGAGCTTAGCCTGGAGGTGACAGTCCTGCTGGCCAGGTGAGCTCCACAGGTGATTGGGTTCCTAAATCCCATTTTCCTTGAGCTCCAAGAGGCTTTACAGTGTGTCTCATGCTGGTGCTTGGATGCAGGTTAGTCTGATGGCCATCCCTGCTGCTCATCCTGGAGGGAGGGAGCAGGGCTACTGCTCCTTCCCAAAGTTCTCACCCTGCACATGTGCTTCCCCAGGGAAGGCAGGACTTGTCCCCATCCCTTGCCCCACATGCAGATGTGGCATCCTGTAGCCATGGGCAGTGGGGCAGCCCTGGCCCTGCACATCTCCTGGATTGTTGGCCCTGTAGAGGTGCTTGCTCTCTTGTTTGGGTTCTCCAAAGGCTTGGGAGGTTGGGTGTGTGTGTGTGTGTGTGTGTGTGATGGGGAAGGAACTCCTGGTGCCTCTCTCATGAGGATGGGGGGACCCAGCACCAGTCCTTCACCTCTCAGCCATGGCTTGAGCCTACATGTCATGTTGTGTGGCTCAGGCCTGGTGGTTTCCCCCCCTCATGCTGGAGCACAGAGGGGACCCCTCCCCTGGCCTGTAGCCCAGCCCTTCTCCCTCTTCCTCCGCTTCAGCAGAGCAGAGTTTGGCCCCGTGCCCTGGGCCAGCTGGTCCCTGCAAGCACCAGGGGCCATGGTGGGGGTTTATCACGGCGCAGTGGGTGGCTCCAGGCAGGGCAAAGTACTGGTGGAGGGCTTGTTCCAGCCCTGCGCTGCAGGGGGTTGCAGGTCCTGGGGATGTCCCGCCACTCCTGGGGGTGCAAATCCAGGCAGGGGCTGGAGGTGTGTGAGGAGCAGGGGCTGGGGGAGCTGAGGCAGTGGAGCAGCACGGCGTGGGTGAGCGTGCTCAGCTGTTTGGCAGATGAGCAATGTGCTCTCCCAGCCAAGCCCACAAGCTGCTAATTTTAGAGATTACATGCATTTTTCCAAGCAGTCTCGAGTCCCTTGGTGATTCAGAGCTGCTCGGCTTTGCTGCATCCGCCACTCTGCCCCTGGGGATGCACTTGGAGGTCTGCCAGCATGGGTGGACTGGGACTGTTCTGCTGTCTAGTAGTGAGGCCAACCTCCCCAAAAATGGGTGATGCTGCTGTTCTGGAGCTCCTGGTGCCTCCTCAGCTGATGGCACTTTGAGGATGAGCTCATCAAGGGGAGCACCAGGGCTTGAGCAAGAGGTCACAGGACAGAATGGAGTCCTGGTGAGGCTGGGAATCCAGACTGTATTAGATGCCAGTGGCTCCAATAGTGTGGCCAAGGGTTGCCTGTTCTTGGTCCTGCGGATCTCACGGAGCCCCAGGCAGGGTTACATCAAAGTGCAAGGGGTAACACTTGCTGCAGGGCCTCCAGCCCTCCTGTAGGCTTAGTGTGTGAGCAATGCCTGCAGGAAGTGCAGGGGGCTCTGGTGCAAGGGCAGGACAGGGCTGAAAGACTGCACCATGTTCTCTTGCTTTTCCCTGTGCTGTGGTGTTTGGCCATTGCCTTTGGTAGGAACTGGAAAACCATGTTTGTGCAGGCAGCAGATGATGAGGAGAGATAGGGACTTAGGAGGAAGGAGCCACCAACCCAGCCATGACCACAGGTTTTGCTGCCAGCCCCATCTCTTGTAGGTGCTGGGTCTGGCAGATGTTAATCCTTGGATCCCATCATCCCTCTGGAGGTGCAGGGACAGGGCAGTGACCTCTCACACCAGCCTGAGCGTGGTCTGGGGGGGGGTCCAGCCTGTCTGTGGCTGGTGCAGATGGAGGTGGGGAAGGTCCCTAGAGCATTGCTGGACCCAGGGGCTTCCCCACACGTGAGGCTTGTTCTGCTCTATCCAGCACTGCATGAGCTCCCAGCTGTGTGAGCAGCCTCTCTTTGTAAAAACGCTTATCTCACCCTCAAAAGCATCCACGTGCTGTCTCAGGGAGCTGCCTCTCCCTTCCGGATGTATGAGTCTGTCGGTGCTGCTGTCCCAGGCTCTCCCACCCTCTGCTCCCTCCCCTCGGGCCGCTCCCCCCGCGGGCTCCGGGCGCGGCGCTCGTGCCGTTACCCTGCCCGGCTTTATATTTAGGGATGTCTTGAAAATACGGTGTCCTTCCCACCCAGGAGCCGGAGTTAAGCTTCCGAGGCCTGGGAAGAGGCATCTGGGTTCCTGACAGGGCTGTTACCTGGGCTCCTCTTGGGCTGCCTGCGTGGCCACAGGGACCCCAGCCTGGTCCCCTCCTGCGGGGGGCAGGGGTTTGGGGGCAGCCCGGGCTCCATCCGCAGCGCTCCCCGGGCAGGGCTGCCTGGGAGGAGCCGAGTCCGACGTCCTGCTGTCACACTGGGCTTGGGGGGTGGCGGCTTTTCGGAAGTGTTGGGGTTTAATTTCTGTGTTGCCTTGCTGAAAGGCTGTGTGCCTCTGGGATGAGTCAGGCCGGGCAGGAGCCCAGCGGTGGGCAGACAGAGCCAGGGATAGGGAAGTGATAAGCCCTGCTCTCATGCCAGGGCTGGAGGGAGTGGGCAGCTCCCAGGCCCACTGCCTGACCTCCAGCTGCACCGCTGTCAAGGAAGTGGGGGGAGACTATTTTGGGAACCATAGCACTGGGAAAATCTGCTGTGTCAATAGAGCGTGAGTTAAAGCACTTGCGTGCTTTCAAATATGCTCCTTATCCATGCCCAAATGCCTGGATGTTGGCTCAGGAGCAGGCAGAGAGCGTGGCTGGGGGGATAGCTCCAGACTTACTGCTTGGGGCCTGGCTGGGGAGAGGTCTGGGGCCATCCAACACATCCCACAGGAGCTGGGTCCCCCACGCAGTCTGACAGAGCAGCCCTGGCTGCCTCCGGCCGAGGTCCCACTCCCTACCCTCTTCCCACGACTCCTGTTGCCTTCCTCCAAGTCTTGCTGGAAACTTCCCTCTTTATCCCTGCAGTTTGCTGTTTATCCTGGTCTGCTCCCTGCTTTGAACAGGATCCATGTCCCCTGCACTGCCCTGTGCCCTCCCACCCCTCATGGCGTGACAGCACACACTGTGACATGAGGAGATGGAGGCAGCTTTTCTCTCACATCTCCAGCAGCTGTTCCCAACTCCAGCAGCTTGTTAGTCCTGGCTGGGACCTGAGCAGGGGCTGCTGTGGCTGGGTGGGCTCAGGCGGGATTAGACATTGTCAGGGAAATTCCAACTACCCCGTGGTTAGCACGGGGCTGCTTCAGCTCCCGGAAGCCTGAAGGGGCCACTCATGCTGGCTTTCCTTTGCTGCTTCCTCCAGAACATTAGTTCCCGGCAGCTGCTGGACCAGGGCTGTCTCAAAGAGGTGAGTGAGGAGGCAGCCCTAGGCTGGGTGGTGGGAAACAAGGGGAACCCTGTGCACCCATGTGGGCTGGCAGTGACAGGGGATGGGTGGCAGCAGGTGTCCCTAGCAAATGGATGGGAGGGGCTTGTACCATGCTTCCCAAACATGCCTGGGTGCTGGGCTCCATCACCCATGTGTCTGCTGAGGATGAAGAAGAGCTGGTGGGAGATGGCAGCATGGGCTGCTTTGGGGTGGCAACAGGCATCAAGGGGTTTCCCAGCAGCTTGTTAGTCCTGGCTGGGACCTGAGCAGGGGCTGCTGTGGCTGGGTGGGCTCAGGCAGGAATAGACATTGTCAGGGAAATTCCAACTACCCCGTGGTTAGCACGGGGCTGCTTCAGCTCCCGGAAGCCTGAAGGGGCCACTCATGCTGGCTTTCCTTTGCTGCTTCCTCCAGAACATTAGTTCCCGGCAGCTGCTGGACCAGGGCTGTCTCAAAGAGGTGAGTGAGGAGGCAGCCCTAGGCTGGGTGGTGGGAAACAAGGGGAACCCTGTGCACCCATGTGGGCTGGCAGTGACAGGGGATGGGTGGCAGCAGGTGTCCCTAGCAAGTGGATGGGAGGGGCTTGTACCATGCTTCCCAAACATGCCTGGGTGCTGGGCTCCATCACCCATGTGTCTGCTGAGGATGAAGAAGAGCTGGTGGGAGATGGCAGCATGGGCTGCTTTGGGGTGGCAACAGGCATCAAGGGGTTTCTCAGTGCCCACAGACCAGGCAGTAGTTGTGGGAGGTGTTCTGGCTGGCCAAGGACCCCCTGGAGCAGCCTGCCCTGCCGCTGGCACCAGCCACACCACTGACCCCGCTCTCTGGCTGGGTGAGC
>NW_009953935.1:1124342-1133891 GCF_000747805.2 Chaetura pelagica
GCTGGGCTCCATCACCCATGTGTCTGCTGAGGATGAAGAAGAGCTGGTGGGAGATGGCAGCATGGGCTGCTTTGGGGTGGCAACAGGCATCAAGGGGTTTCTCAGTGCCCACAGACCAGGCAGTAGTTGTGGGAGGTGTTCTGGCTGGCCAAGGACCCCCTGGAGCAGCCTGCCCTGCAGCTGGCACCAGCCACACCACTGACCCTGCTCTCTGGCTGGGTGAGCTGCCTGAAGGGCAGAGCCTTGGAATGGGTGCTTGTGGGTTCCTGGCTCCTTGACTTCTGTGACTGGGGGGAGTCAAGGAGAGCTGTGACCTGGGGCAGGGTGAGAGTGCTGGGGGCTGCCTGTGCTGCTGGCCCCGGGCTGGGGCACAACCAGAGACCCTGACACTTGCAGGGGCCATAGGGAGCCAAATTCTGTGCATATGCCGAGGTGGTGTCACGGGGCAGCCCTGCTGTGAATGTGTGCCACTGAAGGGAAGGATTGTGCCCAGGGCCCTGGCTTTGCCTCACCTCCCCCCATGGGCTGGGGCATCCAGCCATGTCACACCGGTGAACAGAGGGGTCTTTCAGGGCCACGCTGCGAGCTGGGTGCTGGCTGACATGAGCAGCACGTTCACCGCGCTGTCTGCTTGTTTTGAACAAGACCAGTGGGGTTCAGGAGAGGGAAACCCAAAACTCCATCCTTGATATGTTTGCTGTGTTTGGTGAGGAGATAGGAGTTGGAGGCAGTTCTGCTCCAGTGCTTTCCCTAGCCCTGACACTGCCCCTGTGCTGATTCATTGATTTGGACGGGTTATATACTGGGAGGGGAATCATGAACCACACTCAGCTCTCTTGCCAGCACAGAGCTGTGCTCGCTCGGCACTCGTGGCTGCAGGACACTCGGGTAAGTTTCCTTTCTGCTGCTGCCTCTGTGAGCAGCTCTGGGTCTGGGAGGCTCTGGGGGCAGCTCCAAGGGGGGCAGCGTGGCGGTGGGACCTGCACATTCAGCATCTTTTGATTTGATGGAGATCTTTGCCTTGCAAGGGTTCTCCCACAAAGCAAGACCACTTAGGCATGGGAGGTGAAATAGCTACATAGGCAACGTGTTAAAAAATAACCGATAGAGAAAATTAAAGGGAGCAAAGTAATGTTTAGGGGGACAGAGATTAGGAGCAATGGGATACTGGGCTGTTGAGCAGTAGGGAATATTCAGCCTCTTGATCTGTAAGCTTTTTGTCCCTAGAAGAATAGAGGTGCTAAATTGCTTTCAGCTGCTTTTCCTGAAGGGCGCTCCAGCATGGATGCTCTCAGCTGCCTTACCAGGGAGTGACATGAGCAGGGCTTTTGATGTGCAGAGCGTTTGGGGAAGTTTATAAACAGCTCACTATAAACAAAGCTGTTCTTGGATGCAGATTGTTTCCATATGGGAAACATAAACTCTGCTGGCTTGTGGAGGGTTCCTCCCTCCCTGCCGGAGTGCAAGCATTTTCCTCAGAGGGAGCTGGGGTGGAGTGCAGGGGCTGTGCCCCAGCACCCCGGGGTGCTGTGCCGGCCAGGGCACCATGCCTAGACCTCCACGCTGCAAGATTTGCCCGTCTGGCTGAGCTGTGCTTGGGGCCAGGGGAGCCATGGGTTTTCTCCCTCCCTTATGCCACTTAAAGCTGTTAGTGGGGGCTGCTTCATACCAGCCTGGCACTAGGCTGCTGCTTCAATCTAGGGGAGGAGGGAGGAGAGGGTGTCCATGGTGGCCATGCTTGTGGGGTGATGGGAGTTGGCAGAGTTCCTGCAGGATTTGAGCTAAAGCACACCCAGGCAGTGGCTGCTGCTTTTGGCTCCATGACAGGAGCTCAGAGCCAGGTGGGTGCTTGAGAGTGCCAGGGGCAGCACCTTTCTTTGTGCCCCCTCCTAGCATCCTGGGGACCTGATCAGCTGTGGGTGCCACGGGCTGGCTCTGGCAAAGCTCTCAGCTGTTCAGTGGTGCTGGGAGGCCAGTGCTACTGGCAGCAGCTTGCCACAGTCACTCCAAAACAGGAAACCTCACTCGTCTCTGCTGGAGGAGCCGAGCAAGGGGGATGCCAGGGATGCCACTAATAGCTGTGGTATGGCAGCCAGGCGCCGTGGCCCCTGGCTCTGTCCCACTCTGTGCTCCTGCCTGGCTCTGCCCAGCCCTGTCAGCTCCCAGCCTTCCTCACCCGCCCTCCTCTACCTCGCTGCCATGCTGGGGGCAGGATGGCTATGGCCTCAGTGGCCTTTTCCAGAGAGAAAGCAGCACCCATCCCTGGCAGTGGCCCTGGGAGCTGGGAAATCACAGGGGCTGAGCCCCCCTCCTTTGTTTTTGCTGCAGGCCCAATGGAGCCGGGAAGCTGGCAGCGGTGGCTGCTGCTTCTGCTGGGCATCCAGCTGGCTGGTGGCCAGTGCCCGGAGCAGTGCCAGTGTGTCCGCACCGCCCAGGTGGAGTGCTCTGGTGCCAGCATCACCGCGGTCCCCAGCCCCATCCCTGCCAACGCCATGACCCTCCAGATCATCAACACACGCATCGCTGAGCTGGGTGACGCGTCCTTCGGCAACACCTCCCTGCTGATCGGGCTGCGCATCGAGAAGAACAACCTGTCGCGCATCAGCCCCGGGGCTTTCCAGCACCTGCCCGACCTGCGCTACCTCAGCCTGGCCAGCAATAAGCTGCAGGAGCTCCCTGTGCAGGTCTTCGAGCCCCTGGACAAGCTGGAGTCTCTGCTCCTCTCCAGCAACCAGATCCTCCAGGTTGAGCCTTCTCACTTTGCCCACCTGAGCAACCTCAAGGAGCTGCAGCTGCACGGGAACAACCTGCAGGAGCTGAAGGAGGGGGTGTTCGACCAGCTCACCAGCCTCACCAAGCTCAACCTGGCCAGGAACAACATCGACCGCCTGCCTCCCCGGGCCTTTGAGCGGCTGGCGCGGTTGCAGGTGCTGCGGCTCTACGAGAACCGGCTCCGGCAGATCCCGGCGGGCGCCTTTGACGGGCTGCCAGAGCTGCTGGAGCTGGGGCTGCACCAGAACCAGCTGGAGATGCTGTCCCCGGATCTCTTTGTGCACAACGGGAACCTGCAGAAGCTCTACCTGTCCAACAACCTCCTCACCGCCCTGCCAAGCGGCATCTTCTTGCCCCTGCACGCCCTTGCCAAGATCACCCTGCACGTCAACCGCCTGCGGGACATCTCCCCCAGCGCCTTCGGGCCCGCGCCTGACCTGCGGGAGCTGTGGCTCTACGAGAACGAGCTTTCCACCCTCCCTGCTGCTGTCTTCAGCAACCTCACCCAGCTGCAGCTCCTGGTCCTCAGCAAGAACCGCCTGCGCTCGGTGGCACCAGGGGCTTTCCGGGGCTTGGGGGAGCTGCTGGAGCTGTCCCTGCACTCCAACACCCTGCGCCGCCTGGATGTCCAGGCACTGGAGGGGCTGCCCAAGCTGCAGAACATCTCCCTGCACCACAACCAGCTGCAGGTGCTGCCACGGGGCCTCTTCAGAGCCACCCCAGGGCTGCAGTACGTGCAGCTGCACTCCAATGCCCTGGAATACCTACCCACTGGCATCTTCTCCCCCCTGGCAACCCTGCGAGAGGTGAAGCTGCACAACAACTCCTGGCGCTGTGACGAGGGCATCCTACCCCTGAGGAGCTGGCTGGAGGACAACCCCCACAAGGTGTGCGATACACCCCCCCTCTGTGCCCAGCCCCCCACACTGCGGGGCACTCCCATTTCTGTGCTGCTGCGGGACCAGCTCCTCCCTCCCTTACCCTCCACTGCCTCTGCCCATCCCAGCACCCCGCACCCAGCTGACCCCTCTGAGGTGGCATCACTGGAGAGTGATCGGACGGAGCCCCCCATGGGGGTGCCGGTCTCCCCACGGGAGGAAGAGGAAGAGGCAGAGGAGCAGGGCTGGTGGGGGCTGACGCGCATCCAGAGCGGGGTGGTGGTGGCGGTCATCGTGCTGGTGGGTTTGGCCCTGCTCGCTGCTCTGGTGGCACTGGTGGTCTACGGCTGTAGGAAGAAAAGCCACGTCGTGCTCATGAGGATGAAGGCGCCCAATGAAGCCTGAGCACATGGCAGAGCCTGGGGGGAACGGTGCTAGAAGATCATGCCCTTCCCATGGGGCCAAGGGACATGACAGTGGCTCTGTATCAGCTGCCCTTGCTGACTGGGACAGACAAGCATCACCCTGAGTGCAGTGTGTCCCCCTGTCCTGCTCTGCTTTGCCCTGCCCCTGCTCTGCAGCAGGGTGTCCCCCCCAGGTGACCTCCCCTGGCTGTTCTTTGTCCCCAGACCTTCCTGCCTCCAGTGCAGCCTCTGTGCCCATTCTCTGCCTGGTGGGTAGCAGCTGGCACGTGGCGTGCTGAGAGGGACCACTCGAGCAGGCACCCACAGCCTGACCATGATGGTGCTTAGCCCAAACAACTGGACATTCCCATCCTTCACCTGGCATCATCCCCTCCAATGGTGCCTGCCCTTGCACTTGTCTGCTGCCTGACCCCACCTCCTCTTCCCCATTTTTTACCCCCCTGTCATGCCCCCAGCCTCTGCCCCCTTGCCTGGGTAGGCAGTTGCTAGCCAGGAGCCAAGTGAGTTCCTTTGCCCTCAGCAGCTGCATGTCCATGAGCTGCTTTGCAGCTCACCTGCATCCCACGGGGCTGGGATGTCTGGGCCTGGTGCTGCTGCTGGGGTGGCACACCCTGGGTGACTTGGCTGTCTCCAAGCTGCTCTCCCTGCCTGCAGGCAGGGCAGGCCAGAGCACAGCCAGCATCTTCTGCTCCCCCCACCCTTTGTGCATTTCCTGCCAGGATTGCCACAGGGCAGTGTGCTGGCATGTGGGGACAGTGGCAGCCCCCTCAGCCCTTGCTGTACCCTGGTGCTAACCCTCCTGTGGTGCCTGCAGCACCCTGCCACAGCCCCCGCGTGGCTCCCACCAGCCTCTGCTGCCAGGGAGTTAAAGGAGTGGGACGATGGGTGTGAAGTGTCTGCCAAGGGCTGGGAGAGGCCCCATGCCTGTGTCTCAGGGCTGCTGGAGCATTCCAGGGCTGCTCCTGTGGCACTCCACCCCTGGTTCTTGCTGCCTGGATACCCTTGTGCATCCTGCACCAGCTAGTGAGCAGCCTGGCCAAACTTCTTCCTCTGCCTCCCTTCAGTGCCCTCTTGTATGTTCCAGTCCTGCTGCCTGCTCAGAGACCCCAGGCAGGGGGACACTGGCTCTGCACAGTGGGGTGTCAGCCTGCATTGGCTCCTCTACAATTGGCAGGTGGGTGTCAGCACCTGCATCCAGCAGCCACCCTGCCTGCTCCTGCTGTGGCATGGCTACAGAGGGGTCCAGCTCACCTCTGTGCACGGTGCAGTGGTGCCAGGCTCCCTGGACATCACTGCTATAGGACAAGGGTCTTACTTGGTGTGCATTCCACAGCGCTCACGGTGCCCCAGGAGCCAGTGCTGCCTTGTGCACATGGTGGGATGCTCCTCTGGGCTGGGACCTGCATGGTGTGCAAGACATGGGACTGTGCTGGGGGGCTGTTGGGTGCTGCTCTGTGACCTCTCCATTAAAGTGCAGTTCTCCATCTCCACTGCCAAGAGTTGTTTATTCACTCCTCCATGGTGCACAGCCAGGGAATGACCCTGCAGGGACAGGAGCTGCAATAGATTTCCACTCCTTAGAGACTGTTTTCATGTTGGAAAAGGCAATACAGGCTCGTGGGACTGGGAGAGGGTTAGAGGGCTGTGGCTACAGAGCCTGAGCTGAGGTGGTGGGGAGCTTGCTCAGCTCCCTGCAGAGCTGCCTGCCACTGGCTTGTGTCTTCTCAGTTTCTCTGTGTCACTGTCTCCTCCATCAGTCTGGCTGAATGCACGTAAGTGTCCCTTCTCCTTCCCCTGGGGTGTCTCCGTGGCTGCTGCCACCCAGTCTGTTCCAACACAGGCCCTTGCACGGCAGCCCCTAAGGTGGTGTACACTGCTCCCCAAGGCAGGCTGCAAGTTCCCAGGCAGTCATTGGTCCATGGCTCCCTCTGGCCACCACACTGCTGGCTGGGTGCACCTCACAGGCTGCAAATCACCTGGTCAGCATCTCACCGTGATGGTCTCAGGGTGGTCCCACCCCCATGGCATTGCTTTGCCTTGCTGAGCTCTGCCTGGTCCTTGCTTTCATGCCAGAGATGTTGGCTAGGACCATTTCCCAGTGAGATTTACATACTCCAAGGGATCTCTTGAGGGGCTGCTGGAAGCAAGGGTGCTGACCTTGGTGTGGGACTGATACCAGCCATGATAGCAGTGCCCTGCCACCATCCCTGGGCCACTGGACATCCGGGGCCATGACCCTGCTTCCCTGCCAGGATGCTTGCTGGCAGCTGCCTCTGGCCTCACCTCCAGTCCCTCTGGAGCCAGGTTATTTTTTGAAGCACTCCAAGGACACGGGTTGTTGTTGCCGATAAGCAGTGAGGGGCAGCTCCGCCCCAGCAGGAACAGCTCGTCAGGCAGCTTCCCATCCGTCCCAGAAAACATCGTCCCACCTCGGCGAGCAGCATCCCTGCAGCCCTGCTGCAGACTCGGTGGCATTCTCCATGATGCAGCACTCGGTAAGTGGTGGCCGTGTCACTTGGGTAGTCTGGGAGGCCCAAGGACAGTTGGGAATCACTGTTGGCTCTGGTGAAAACAAGTGAGATGGTGGAAAGGAAAAGCCAAGCCCAACACTGCTCTTGAGTGCAGTGTATCCCAAGTAGGCAGGGACTGCCAGAGATCTGGAGGCCACTGCCTCAAAAAGTGCCTCATGTGGGCTGGGAACAGTCATTTGGTCAAGCTGAATATCCCTCAGGAAGGTCTGATGATGCTCTGGTTGCTTGCAGAGAAGGAAGTTCTTGATGGGCAGTGAGAAATTACAGCCACTGGAGCCTGCTCCTTCTGTCCCTGAGCACAGAGCAGCGCTGCAGTGGCGTCTGCATCACCCAGTGTGTGCAGCACAGCCCCATGCTTCACATGCTCCCCCACCCCAGAGCCTGGCTCTATGCCCATGGAGACATCTCACAGGGCCACAGGCTCCCCCAGGACCCCATGGGACCACACAGGTCCCACCCTGCCTACTGCTCAGCAGGATGTGGGGATTTTAGTGAGGGTGGCACCACCCTGTCACAGCGCAGGCTGGAGTGGCACTGGGGCACAGGCAAAGAGCCCTGACCTGCCACACAGGGCAGGCATGGAGAGATTTGGGAGGGAATCACTCCCTGCTCCTGAAAGGAGAGTGTGGGGGGGTGCAGGCAGCTGGGGCTGGGGGGATGTACCATGGCCAGGGCAGCTGCCTCTACTGGTGGTGCCCCAGAGGTTGCTTCTGCTGCATTTCTGGCTGCAGAACTGCTCCCCAAGGCAGGCTGCAAGTTCCCAGGCAGTCATTGGTCCATGGCTCCCTCTGGCCACCACACTGCTGGCTGGGTGCACCTCACAGGCTGCAAATCACCTGGTCAGCATCTCACCGTGATGGTCTCAGGGTGGTCCCACCCCCATGGCATTGCTTTGCCTTGCTGAGCTCTGCCTGGTCCTTGCTTTCATGCCAGAGATGTTGGCTAGGACCATTTCCCAGTGAGATTTACATACTCCAAGGGATCTCTTGAGGGGCTGCTGGAAGCAAGGGTGCTGACCTTGGTGTGGGACTGATACCAGCCATGATAGCAGTGCCCTGCCACCATCCCTGGGCCACTGGACATCCGGGGCCATGACCCTGCTTCCCTGCCAGGATGCTTGCTGGCAGCTGCCTCTGGCCTCACCTCCAGTCCCTCTGGAGCCAGGTTATTTTTTGAAGCACTCCAAGGACACGGGTTGTTGTTGCCGATAAGCAGTGAGGGGCAGCTCCGCCCCAGCAGGAACAGCTCGTCAGGCAGCTTCCCATCCGTCCCAGAAAACATCGTCCCACCTCGGCGAGCAGCATCCCTGCAGCCCTGCTGCAGACTCGGTGGCATTCTCCATGATGCAGCACTCGGTAAGTGGTGGCCGTGTCACTTGGGTAGTCTGGGAGGCCCAAGGACAGTTGGGAATCACTGTTGGCTCTGGTGAAAACAAGTGAGATGGTGGAAAGGAAAAGCCAAGCCCAACACTGCTCTTGAGTGCAGTGTATCCCAAGTAGGCAGGGACTGCCAGAGATCTGGAGGCCACTGCCTCAAAAAGTGCCTCATGTGGGCTGGGAACAGTCATTTGGTCAAGCTGAATATCCCTCAGGAAGGTCTGATGATGCTCTGGTTGCTTGCAGAGAAGGAAGTTCTTGATGGGCAGTGAGAAATTACAGCCACTGGAGCCTGCTCCTTCTGTCCCCGAGCACAGAGCAGCGCTGCAGTGGCGTCTGCATCACCCAGTGTGTGCAGCACAGCCCCATGCTTCACATGCTCCCCCACCCCAGAGCCTGGCTCTATGCCCATGGAGACATCTCACAGGGCCACAGGCTCCCCCAGGACCCCATGGGACCACACAGGTCCCACCCTGCCTACTGCTCAGCAGGATGTGGGGATTTTAGTGAGGGTGGCACCACCCTGTCACAGCGCAGGCTGGAGTGGCACTGGGGCACAGGCAAAGAGCCCTGACCTGCCACACAGGGCAGGCATGGAGAGATTTGGGAGGGAATCACTCCCTGCTCCTGAAAGGAGAGTGTGGGGGGGTGCAGGCAGCTGGGGCTGGGGGGATGTACCATGGCCAGGGCAGCTGCCTCTACTGGTGGTGCCCCAGAGGTTGCTTCTGCTGCATTTCTGGCTGCAGAAGCTGCTTCCCCTGCAGCGCACACCTGAGGGGGCAGATTTCTGCCTCTCTGAGGCAGGGGATGAAGCTCGGCTTCTTCAGTGCAGGCTGGTGGTCTATGCTCTGCTGGGGCTGGGATCCTTCCTGGAGGAGGGGCTGTGCCTGCCCTGTCCCCCCACCTGCCAGTGCTACGATACCTCCAAAGTCTTCTGCTCGGAGGAGAGGATGCAGGAGATCCCGGTGGGCCTGCCAGGGAATGCCACCCAGCTCTTTTTTGTGGAGACAGCCCTGAGCAGCATCCGCAGTGGGGCCCTGGGCTCCAGCACCACCCTCACCAAGCTGGTCTTCCTCAACAACAACATCCAGGAGCTGCAGGCTGGTGCCTTTAGGGGGTTGCCCAGCCTCACTGAGCTGGAGGTGTCAGGCAATCCTTTGCTGGCAGTCAGCCCGGGGGTGCTGGTGGGGCTGTCCAACCTCAGCAAGCTCTCCCTGGGTGCCAATGCCATCCGCTCCCTGCAGCCGGGGCTCTTCACCGCTGCCTGCCACCTGCAGGACCTACGTTTGCCAGGGAACAAGATCGAGGCACTGCCCTCTGGCATCTTCCACCCGCTCCGCCACCTCCAGACCCTGGACCTCTCTCAGAACATGCTGTCTGAGCTGCCAGATGGGCTTCTGGCCCCCCTCACCGTCCTCCGCTTCCTCAAGCTCAGCAACAACCAGCTGGTGCAGGTGCCCCCCGGTGCTTTTGGGGCACTGGGCCAGCTGGCTGAGCTCCACCTGGATGGCAACCAGCTGGAGGAGCTGCCAGGAGGTGCCTTTGCTGGTCTGGGGGAGCTGCAGCG
>NW_009953935.1:1135081-1141543 GCF_000747805.2 Chaetura pelagica
AGGTGCTTTTGTTGTTCGGGGGGAGCTGCAGCGGCTGCAGCTGCAGCACAACGCCCTGGGCAGCCTGGCCCCCGAGATCTTTGCTGGTCTCCACAACCTCACTGTCCTCAGCCTGGAGGGCAACCGCCTGGCCACTCTGTCTACTGCCCTCTTTGCCAACA
Source organism: Chaetura pelagica (assembly GCF_000747805.2). NCBI lineage: Eukaryota > Metazoa > Chordata > Aves > Apodiformes > Apodidae > Chaetura > Chaetura pelagica. Next base: position 1,135,243 of record NW_009953935.1, read on the forward strand.
CCCCTCACCTCCTCCACCTCTCGCTGGCTCGCAACAGGCTGGAGATGCTGCCTCAGGGGCTCTTTGCCAACCTGTCAGCTCTGCAGACCCTGGTGCTGTCGCACAACGCCATAGTCCACCTCCACACCGAGGTTTTCGAGGGACTATCAGGGCTGGTGATGTTGCAGGTGAGCTACAACAACATCTCTATCCTGCCAGCTGGGCTGCTGGATGGGATGCCCCTCCTCACCTCCCTGGCCCTGGACCACAACAGCCTGGCCCACCTGCCTCTGGGACTCTTTGATGCCAACGAGCAGCTGGTGCGTGTGGAGCTCGCCCACAACCCCTGGGCCTGCGACTGCCACCTGGCCTATCTCCTGGGCTGGCTCCAGGACTTTGCTGAGCCCCTCATCCATGCACAAGCCTCCTGTGCCAGCCCAGCCACTCTGCGGGGCAGGTCCCTGCTGGAGGTCCCCCAGAGGCAGCAGGAGTGCCCAGGAGTGCCTGGCGTTCCCCTTGAGGAGCCAAGGGAGGATGCTCCAGGGCAGTGCACCTACAGCAATCCTGAAGGCACCATGAGTGTAGCTTGTGATGCCACCAGCTGCCAGCAGCTCAGCCTTCAGCTCCCTCCTCTTCCCAGGCAAGCAGCCGGGCCAGGGCCGGGGTACCAGGGCGCCTGGGTGCTGCGCTCCCGCTGCGGCTCCCTGCGGGTCAGCGTCCTCATCACAGCACAGGGGGAGGATGAAACCACTTTGCCAGGTCTTCCTGCTGCACCCTAGCTCTTGAGCAGGTGCCTGCCCTGCTTCTGCACTGGCAACCTCTGAACCAGCCTGGGAAACAGCACCAGTCTCGCTTTGCTACTCCTACCATGGTCACCAGCCATCACAGAGCTCTCCACGTGGCCTCATGGTATTTATTCCCCCAGCTATGCATTTCCTGTGTATTTCAAATATAATTAAAATATATACATTATTGCTGTGCAACCAGTTGCTGTGGTGGAGAAAGGAAACACTCTGTTGCTACACCTGGGTGAAGTGGTGAAGGTTGCTGTGGTCCAGTGGGGCCGTGGCTGGGGCTGTATGTGGTGTGGCACGGGTGCAGGTGCCTGGTGCTGCTCTCTGGCTTGCTCATCTCTGCCCGGTGCAGCTCTCCTGCCCGATGTCCCTCAGCAGTGCACAGACCCACCTGCAGCCTGGCACTAACCTCCAGCACACGGGTTTGGTGTGGGCTGTCCAGGGCAGCCCAGAGAGGGGCAGGGGTGGGCTGGCTGCAGGGTGGGCTCCGGCCTGGGGCTGTGCACAGACAGGTCCCCCCAGACCCGGCAGGGCTCGTCCTGCAGCCCTTCAGTCTGCCCAGGAGCGGTTCTGGAGCCCTGGAGATGGGGTACAGAGTCTCATCCAGTGGGCAGCAGGGAAAGGTGAGTGCCCCCCTAACAGAGCAGGTGGGTGTGCAGATGTGTGTGAGTGCAGGCACATCTGGGTGCTGCTGGACGCAGGCGTGCGTGTGTGTGTGTGTGTGTGTGTGTGCGCCAGGGTGTGTGCCCGCTCGGGTGCCGACGTGCACAACCCGGGCCCCGTCCAGCCCTTCTCCCGGGGGTTCCCGGGCGGTGTTGCTGCTCCATCTTGTGGCCGCTGGGACAGGGGCTGGCACAGCTGCCACCCGCAGCCTGGGGGGCGGGGGGCCCTCCTGCTGTGAGCCTTGTCCCCTGGTGCACCCTGGCTCCTGCAGCCTCTGGAGCAGCCTGGGACCTGGATGCACATGGCGTTGCTGTTGGAAAGGCGTGAGGCTGTTGAAGGGATGCAGTTGTTGGAGTGTTTTTTTAATTTGCCAGGCGAGGTATGAGGAAGCCCAGGAAGCCTGAGATGAGCCTTAATAATAGTAGGTGAAAACTGAAGAAGACGCCTTCTGCCAGCCAAGATCCCAGGTGTGGCTGCTGGAGGGTCTTTGGCTTGTGCTAGGGCAGAGGAGAGCACAGCCCCAGCCCCATGGCTGGTGGATGTGGGGCTGAGCCCAGAGCACAGATGTCAGACTATCTCTTTGGCCATAGATGTTATTCCTGTTACAAGCTTAAACAAATGGCTTCAGACCAGCGCTTTTAGCTACATAAGCCAATTCCTGAGGAAGGAAACTGCTGGATATTTTTAATAGGAAAATCTTTAAATAGGAAAACTCCTTTCTGCTGTGTTAGTGGAGGTGATGCCTGTGAAGCTGGTGGTTTACATGGTGGAGATATGGGGCTGCAGAGCCCATCAGCTCACAAAACAAGCTGGTCTACAGATTTCAGGGTTCCCTGGATGTGACTAGTCAAGTGGTGCCAACAGATAACGCCTGGGGAGTACGTGCCTGCGTCCTCCGTAAGGGGTTTCTGCGACAGCCTCCCACAGTGGGGGCACAGCTTCCCCAGCTGTCCCTTATCTCCCCACACAGACCGGTGCCCTGACCTGTCATGAAACCAAGCCCTGTGCCTGAGCCGTGGATAAAGCTGGCCAGGTGATGGGAGCACATCTGGTGGCTCCACTCCACACGCAGCACGGCTCACTCCAGCAGCTGGACTCATTCGCGAGCATCGGGCCAAGTAAGTGATGCAAAAAGCTTTTTTTACTCTTTAAAATATGCTGACCAGGGCAGCTCTGTGGGGGCTGTTGATCATTTTCTTGCAGCAAGGAGCAGGAGAGGCTACAGCAACATGATCTGGGGCCATCTCTCCATGTCCCTGCACTGCTGGAGAGTGGGAGAAGCAAGGGACCATGTTGAAGTCCAGGTGGGATGAGGAAGGGTTTTAAAAAAGCTTTGAGTTCAAAACTGTTTATGTTCATCCCCATGGGCTCAGTACAGTGGTTCCCACTAACACATCTAACCCACTGTGCTGCACCTGCAGCTGAAGCAAAACAGGGAATTTGGCACCCATGTCGCCACCTCCTGCACCTGAGTCTTCTTGGGGAGAGGATGGCCAGGGATCATCAGCAGCTTCTGCCCTGGGGAGCCCTGCAGGACAGCTGGCACAGACCTCACCTCCTATTGGTTTCTCTTCAATCCTGGTGGCATTCAGCCTCCTGTATTTGCTGACCTCTTAACATTATTTTTTTTGGAGAAAAAAAAAGCGCAGCAAAACCAAAACCAACAAAACAATAACAAAACAACAACAAAAATATCATTGCTGGTTTACCCTCCCAGCATAAGGTTCTTTGCATGTTCAGCTTTGATGGACACCCAAGAAGCAACCCATAGCCCTTTCCCCTGCTCCCACCCAGGGCTGTGAATCACAAGCTGGAAATTACAGTCCCAGTACAGTGCTCACAGCCATTAAACCCCAGATAATGTGTTAGGTGAGTGTTTCCAAATGGCAAACTCAATGGAGTGACTCACTGGAAGTGGTGGGCTTTACGTGGCTACGTGTGGGTGTGCATCAGGCACTTCGCTTCCTAACTGCAGGTCAGAGCCCTAAATGTTAGGTATTAAAGAGTTCATCTATGGACTCCTCATAGTCTTTTAACAAGCCTTGCTGTAAAGCTTTGTTGCTGCTCATAAGTTAACCAATTCTATCTGACAGAACCAAGGCCAAAATATGATGCAATTAGCAATAATCCTGAAAAGGCGATTCTTAGAAGCCATATTTTAAATGACCCTCCTGAACTGGCAGAAGTACAAATGAAATAGCAAGTCTATCCAGCACAGCATGGAAATTCTGAGTAAACAAGGTCATCTGATCTCGGCTGGCTCCTGGGGCCCTTTCTGGTCCCTCATTAGCAAGCACAGGGCTGACTGCTTCTGTTGTGCACAAACAGGCTGTTGCCCTGCTGAGTAACTGGACCCACTGGGGCAGTGCTAATGGGCAGCAGCACTTTGCCTTCTTTACCCAGACAGATGCCAGACCTACAGCCCAAACGTGGGAGAAGGAGGTCCAGAGAACAGACTGTTCAGCCCTTGTCCCTCCTGGAGCGTCTCCCAGTGCCAAGCCCCAAGCTGGCTCACACTCCCTTCCTCTCTGTCCCTCGGTACCAGCAGCAGGGAACTCTTGTAAATGCACCGTATGTGGACTCATATGGTCTCTGTCCTAACATGGGTTATGAGATGTGAATAGAAGTGTCCCCAGAGCTGAACAACAGTGTGACACCACAGTTCAGCAGCTGTGAACAGTGTTTTTGTTTTGTTTTGTTCTGTTCTTTGTGGCTGATTTTTGGAACCTTTTTTGCAGGACAATGTACCAGGATTTCCTTTTCCTTTTCTTCCTCTCCTTCCTCCCTCATAAATGCCAAGGTCAAATCCTGGGTGAAGATCCATATGAAATGCCCAAAGCCTTCCAGGAGGTCTACAGAGGGACCAAAAATGATGTCAAAGAGATCCCAAAGACTGCAAAGCCCTTCATTTCCGAGATGATCTTTGTGGAAACCAGCATCACTGCTATAAGGAAAGGTGCCTTCAGGTACATGCCCAACCTGACCAAGATTTTGTTTATTGGCAACAAGATCAGGACAGTTGAACCTGGAGCCTTTGACAGTTTGGAGAAGTTGAGGGAATTGGAGATATCTGGTGCCTCATTAGAAGAACCAGCTGTGGGCACTTTCCAAAACCTTCCAAGCTTGCAGAGGCTGGAGCTGAGAGACAGCCACCTCACCTACATCCCCAAAGGCCTGTTTGATGGGCTAGAAAATTTGGCAGAGCTCTCCCTGCACATCAATGCAATCCCTTCTCTTCCAGAAGGTATTTTTGATTCCCTTGTCAATCTAACATTTTTGGACCTGGCTAGAAACAGGATCACTACTCTTCCTGGGAAGGCCTTTAACAAACTCCCCCGGCTGCAAATCCTCCGGCTCTATGAGAATGAGTTGCAGGAGCTCCCAGAGGGGCTGTTAGACAGTCAGTCAGAACTGCTGGAGCTCAGCCTCCAGAGGAACAGGCTCAGGACACTGCCACCCATGCTCCTGAGGAGCCTGTCTCACCTGGAGAAACTCCTCTTGGACAACAACCTCATTGAGGTTCTCCCTCCTTACAGTTTTTTTCATTTAAACAAGTTGAAACTGCTGACTCTGAGTTCAAACCACATTATGGAGCTCCCCTGCTGCCTTTTTGACATCATGCCACACCTGTGGGAGCTGGACCTGGGCAGGAACAGTTTGGTCACACTTCCAGATGGCGTCTTTGTCAATCTCACATCTCTTGGCAAACTGATCTTGTCTCACAACCAGCTAGCAGCCCTACTAACTGGAGCCTTTGCTGGGCTTAGCAAGCTCTCAGACCTCCAACTGGACACAAACCAGCTTTCTGCTCTGGATAGTGAGGTCTTTGCTTCTCTCCCAAATCTGAAAACCCTCAACCTTCGGATGAATCAGCTGGAGAGTGCCCCTCCAGGGCTCCTGGACCCCCTGAAGAAGCTCAGCTCAGTGTATCTGAGTGGGAACCCATGGAGATGTGACTGCAACCTCTGCTACCTGCACAGCTGGATCCTGGACAACAGTGAGAAGATAAAATTGTCCACCCAAGTGTCATGCAAGAGTCCACCCCACCTAGCAGGGAAAACAGTGACATCACTGAGGGCTGACAACTTAATTTGCCCAGTTTCTCTGCCTCCTGCAACTTCTCCTACTCCATCTCTGCCGTTCACCTCGACACCATCACAAGGGATATCAACCTTCCTGTCACCTGGAGCCATGACAACTGCAGCGCCAACCATGTTGTCATTGGCAGCCTTTCCCACCATGGTACTGCCAACCATGCTGTCACCTGTGGCCACCTCTGCCATGCTGCCAGCCATGCCAACAGAGGCCTCCATCACCACACCATCACCAACTGTGCTGTTCAATAACTCCATCACTGCCCTATCATCAATCAATGTGCCCAAGACCTCCATCACCATCCCATTATCAACCATGCTGCCCGAGATGCCCATCACCACCCCATCACCAGATGTGCTGTCTGAGACCTCTATCACCACACCATCATCAACCATGCTGCTGAAAGTCTCCGTCACCATCCCATCACCAGTTATGCTGCCTGAGACCTCTATCAAAACTTCATCACCAGTTGTGCTGCCTAAGGCCTCACAATCCCCATCCCATCATGGTCCTGTGCCAGGCAGGGAGCAGGACCATGCCATGGCATGGAGCTCGTCCACAGCTGGCACCCAGCCTGCTCCCACTGCCCCCCAACGCTCTCCCACCCCTGCAGGCACCATCCTGCTCCTGACAACCCCTGTCCCCCCGCTGCCAGACCCTCCCAGCCCCCTGCCAGCTGCCCCAGCCCCCGGTGCTCATCACGCCCGGGGCTTTGCCCTGCAGCCTGGCCAGCAGCACTGCCGGGTCTCGCTGGGCCTGGGCCTGGCTGT
>NW_009953935.1:1141957-1150982 GCF_000747805.2 Chaetura pelagica
CCGCAGCCAAGCGCTGGAGACCCTGCGGTCGGACGGCTGGGGACCTCGCTGGACTTCTTGCTTGCAGGGTCTGAGCGAGACTCCTGCCTGCATCTCCTCTCCATACCCGGCAGGTACCTGCACGGTCCCCAGGTTTCTTGCCCAGTCCTCGGCTTCTTCCCTACCTGGCATTACGGGACTTGTTAGTGCCGGTACGTCTGTCATGAATCTGACCTCTTCCCCTCTCTCTGTCCCACTTCCCTCCTCACTGATATTAAAGCCTTCCCTACGTCTCTGCCGTGCACTGAAGGGCTGGTGATGGGAGTATTTTCATCCCAGAGTTTTTCTCACTGTGACCTGCTGCGGGGAATCCCGCTGCTGGCTGGAGCGCGGGTCCCAAGCCCGCGCCGGCCCTCGGGACCCGCGCAGGAAGGGGCTGCACACTGCCCTGCAGGCAGCAGCAGCGTGAGAAAACCTCTTTAAATCTTGTGTGCCCAAACCCTCTTTGTGATGCTGCCTGCCCTGACCTCTCTGGAGGAGCACAGATTCAGTCATGCCGGCCGCATGATCCTCATACCATAAATTCACCTGATGCTGAGCCCCGACTGCAGCCTGGGCACCAGCTCTGCTGAAGCTTTGGTGGAGAGGGCTAACTCTCCTCCTAACTGAAGGGTTGATGTGCAGCTTCACCTCTGCAGTCCTAGGCTGTTACTAGGTCCTGGAAAGCATAAAGATTCTGTGGATTTTCTAGAAGTGCTGACATTTTCACTAGAAAGTTTTAGCCCAGGAGATTTTTTCGGAGCTGATGAGCACAGGAGTCGTTTCTTGGTCTGGGTCTCTGGGTACCTTATTTTGCCTGGGCCCAAAGTGGTGCTGACTTTCCCCTGTGCCATTTGAGTTGCTCCCAAATTTAATTACCTCAGTTACTACAGGGTTGCAGGTTGTTGTAAACTCCTTGCCTTTGCTGCCAGTGTGTGCTAGGTCCTGTCCTGTGCCCTTCCCCAGGTGGGAATGCAGCATATGGGTTGTCTGGCTTTGCGGAGTCTCGGGGCTTTGGGGAGTCCTGCAAATGGGTAGTCTGGATGTGGTTGGCAAAGAGCTGTGGGGAAGTGGCTCAAAAACCTCCGGATGGGGAGTCCTGAGAGCTGCCTCCCACCTGCCTGGTGTGAGACCACAGGAGGGAGAAAGGGGCTTTGCACTGGGGTCTGTGCCTGAGGCTGTGCATTAGGGACCTGGATATATGTCTTTGCTAAGAGCCTGTGCAGTGTTACAGGCCCTTCGGCTGCTCCTTGAAGTCCTGCTGACGGCTGTGAAATACGGGAGGCAGGCGCGGGGCAGCACATCTGGGCGGGATGGAGCAAGTGGCTCTGGGGCCGGGCTGGCACGGCGGGTAATGAGACACAGATGAGAGGAGGGAGTGTTTTTCCTGGCAATCCAGATGGACTCAACTTAAGATTTGATTTAGAGGGTTTGAAAGGGGGGCCTGGCTGCTGGGGAACAGACCCCAAGCACTTCCTGGAGCGGTGAGGGGGGGGTCTTCTGCTGGCTTTTCAGATATTTAATGGCCCAGTGCAGTCTAAACAGGGAAGTACTTCGGGGTGAGATTAGCACAACATAATCACATCTTAAAAGGTCTTGAGAGACACAAGGCACGTCCGCTCTCGTATTAATTACTTGTTATTAATAAAGCTGGGGTCAGGCTAGAGGTGTATGCTCTGGAGCGTGCCGGTTCCCTCTCTGCAGAGCCGTGGTGTATCCAAAAGCAGCACAAAGCCCCACAGCCTCCACCTGCACCCTTCCTGCTCCGGAAACCAAGTGGCCAACATTCCTACAGCCACCTTTAAAACTAATTTGCCCCATAATACCCTGAAAGGGCCACGTCTTTCTAAGTGCCCAGAACACCTCTGAGTGCTGTAAAATAGTAATAGCCAGGGTGTTCACAGCACGGGAATTTCCTGCTATGATTGATTTCTAATTTGCAAGGAAAATACAGCCACCCATATTCCCGGGGCCAGGATGGTGCAGCTGGCTTGCAGGCAGGAGTTGGCACTCTGTGGGGCCAATCCCTGGAGGCATGTGGCTGGGGTGGGCTTGGAGGAATTAGCAAACATTCCCGCTGTCTCCCGGAAAAGAAGGGTGGGTGGGATGCAGGGTGTCCTGGGGGTGATGAGGCAGCCTGTGGGGGAACACACTTGGGTTTCCTGATTGCTGAGCAAGAGCAGAGGGCAGCATCCAGGTTTGCTGCTTTGGGGCTGCACCTCACTGTGGTGTTGAGCAGAGGCCTTCCTGCCACAAGGGAGGTCTGTGGCTGGGGCCATGCTCAGGGAGCACACCCTCCGCACTCGGCAGGACAGCCATTGCACTGAACAGAACTTGAAGATTTTTTTTTTAATCTGTGAATTTCTCTGGTTTCTCTGAACTTAGGTAAGGTTTTTAGCATCTGCAACAACCTGTGATGAGGAGTGCCCAGGATTGTCCATGCACCGAACAAGACAATGTGTCCCTTTGTTGTCCCCCTGCTTGCCACTCCTTGCATGGGATGTCCCTAGTTCTTGCTTTGGACACAAAAAGGTGAGCATCCTGGTTTGGTGTCTCCAGGCTACTTGTGACTCCATAAACCTCTTCCTAGTTGCTGTGACTGCCTGAGGTCCTCACAGCCTCAGGTAACAACCAGTTAGGAGCAGAGACAGGACACTGTCAGGATGTTCTTGAGTGGTGCTGGGACTGGAGGGTCTCCAGCATGGCCTGGGAGTCCCATAGCCACTGCTGGCTCTCTTCCTTCCCTGAGCAGATGAGACATGGGTCCCACAACCCAGTTACTCATGCTGCAGCACTTGCTTTTAACACCTCTGCCTGTCATCGCCTCCACTGTGAGAGCGGTGACATGTCTCTGCCACCTGCCTCCGGTCCCCTTCCTGCCTCTGGGGCACCCTGTGGGCAGGAAGAGGGCTCTCGAGTGACAGCCCTTTCTTGTGGCTGGCAGCAAGGGGAGCAGTGAACACCTGCATGGGGGGATTTTCACCTGAGCGGGGAGCAAACTTGGGCCTCCAGCAGACAAGTCCCACTGCTGGCTTGCTGCTGGGAGCCTGCCCCAGCCCGTGGCCATGCTCCCTGGGCACCTGCCTCGTATGCTAGCCACAAAATGTGCCATAGCTGTGCAGGGATCAGTGTCTCACTAGCTGCTGATGTGGTTTGAGCCCAAATGTCTCTCACAACTGCTTGCCCTGGTGGGGCTGGGGGCTGGCTGCTCCAGGTCCTGTGAGCAGGGTGAGAAGGGACTGGTTTGGCACCAGGTCCTGTGGGAGCAGGGATGTGCTGGCAGTGCTACTTGGAGAGGTAGGATGGGTGACATGGGACCTGCAGGGTGGGGACCCAAGCTGTGGCAGCTCCCTGGCAGAGGCATCTGCGGCTGCTGGGATCAGCCTAAGGACTTGGCCAGGCAGGCATATCTGACACCCATCCATCCCCTGTTGAGCTCAGCAGAGATGGCCGTGGGCTGGCCGTGGTTGCTCGGTGTTGCTGCTGTACCCCTTCAAGGATGGTGGTGGTTTTGAACACTAGCACCACTCCTCCATGTGTCCTCTGGATGGAACTGGGACATTCATTTGGCTGCTTTGGCCTTGGCATCTCCCAACCCTCCTGTGAAAGGGCTGCAGTCACGTCCTGCTGGGGCAGAACCCTGACTTCCCGTAGGGCAGCGACGGGACACCCAGACATGAGGGACTGGGCTCAACGGGGTGTGGGGCTGGCACCCCTGGTGATCCCCTCCTTGGTCTGTTTGCTTCACTCCTTTTGCTGCCCATGCTTTTATCAGTGCTTTGGGCAGGGTGGGAGTGCAAGGGCAAGGAAAACCAGCTGGTGCATCCACCCTTGGGCAGCGGGAGAGCCCAGAGGGGCGGAAGTCTCCTGTTTGTTTAAGGTGCAAACAAGGGCTGTTAATCTGCCGGCTGTTTGTATTTCTTTAGAGCCCCCGAGTGCGAGTGCAGGGGGAGCAAAGATGGGGTCTCCCCTTTGTGCAGGGGCAGGGTCAGGCTATTGGAAGTGGAGGTGAGAAAACACAGAGGGGCAGCTGGAACCTGCTTTGGGAGGGAAAGATTTTTTTCGGCTATTTATGATAATTAGTGGGAAACATTCCTCAAGCGTTTCAGATGATTCTGTAATGAAGTTGGGCCGAATGTTCCTGCTTTGTTCCCCTGGAACCATTAAAAATCCCCCTTCTTTGGCTGCCTTAATGCAATGCTGAAAAGGCACAATGGCATGAAAGCGGCTCTGGGCAGGGCGGCACGCCCCCCGCCCCGCCGGATGGAGCCCTTCAGAGCCCGGATTTTCTGGGCTGTAAAGCTCAGTGCTTGCAACTGCCATGCGAAGGCTGGTGAGGATCCTGCGCCCAGGGCTCCGTCACATCCGTGGTGCTGGTGGGTGCGTGTCACTGCCAGCCGGCACACTCTGGGGGGAGCAATGACCGGCACAGACGTGCCGGAGTGAGGAAGGGCAGGCACAGACTGAGTGCCATCACTGCTTTGTATTCTTTTGGCCTGTGGTTGTGCTGGGTGTTTGCTGGGTGAAATTCTGCCGCAGGAGGGGTCTGATCCCTGTGCGTGGGGAAATGGGGAGCCCAGCCCCCAGGAAAGTGCTTCTGAGTCTGTGCTGTTGTGGGATAGATTCTGCCTTGCCCAGGGGCCAGGCAGTCCCCTGGGCTCCAGAGCAGAGCAAGGCATGTGAAAACCAGCCATGACCCCCAAGGTGGATCACCAGCATGCTGCAAGAGCTGGCTCATTCTCCTCTTGCTTTCAGCAGTGGAAAGCTTCCCTGGCATAAGTGATGAAAAGATAATCCACCTGCCTGATCTCACACATCTATCAATGCTGTTTCCCCAAGGATGATGTGTATGGCTAATGGGAGCTCTCCTGCTAAAGGCATGGTAAAAAGTGAGAATGGAAGGAGCTTTAGCATACTGATGGGGGCTCAATGTGATGGCTTTTGGGGTTCTCATTAATATTCCCATCTCGATGCTCAGTGTCTTCATCTGGGTCAGGCAGGAGCTGCTCCCCTCCTGCTCCACCTTTGGCTGGGTGTGGGCTGGGAGTGCTTGGGCACTTGGTGCAGGCACCCAGCAGCTGCACCCTTGATGCCCACCCACTGCCCTATGGCTGGAGCTGATGTGCTCTGCTAAGTAAGGCAATAAATCATCAGGCTGGGAAGAGAGGGTAAGGGCTTGGAGCACAGCTTTCCATCTCGCCTGCCCTGGCCATAATCAAGTGATCATCTCAGTCCCCTTGCTGCTTTCAATGTGGGAAATTCCTCAGACAAATTCCTGCCAGCAGGACATTGGAGGTCTCCTGGGTGGCAGGATAAAGATACCTGTCACCTCCTCATGGCCTTGTTGCCAGTTCATGCTGGGAGTAGGGCTGGGAAACCCCATGGTGCTGTGGGGCTGGTGCCTCTGAGCAGTGTGGGAACAGGCTGGGAGGGCTCCCAGGAGGAGCAGGAGAGCTTTGCTTTACCCCGGGATAATGCATGGTGGGCTGGCACAATGAGCCCAGCTGTGAATAGGCTGGAGTCCTTACCTCTGTTTTCTGTTACAGCATGTCCTGAAGCACCACTTGAATTGTGATGCCTTTGCCAGTCCCCATGTCTGTCTCAGCAATCTTTTTTTTTTTTTTAGGAAAAAAATCTATAGATTCACAATAAGTTTTCTTTTGGAGCTGGGCTAGAGGTATTTGGACACTGGCCGGCACTGGGGTGGAGTATTTGGCTGGTGTATGTCTGGGTCCTGGGTGAAGCATGGTCATAGTCTCAGAGATGGGGACGTCAGGGAGAGGTGCTGCCTGCATCATATTTTAAGCCTCCACACCAAGCCAAATTGTCCTCTTTGCAAAGTTTACTGTGGGAAACTGACTAACTAAGTGTGTAAAAGAGATGATACTGAGCGTTGTGGCCCGTGGCAAGCCTATGGCTTCCTGAGCAGCACGCAGAGGGTGGATCCTGGCAGCAGCCCACAGCTCCGGCCAAGGACCAGGCAGCTCCAGCATCACACGCATCCCTGCCGGCAACACCTCCGCCCTGCCTCCCCCCCTGCATCCAAAGGATTTCCATAAGCTCTGGGCATCGGCTGGAGACAAAAGCTCAGGTATGGAGCAGCGAGGTGCTCCTGACCTTTCCCAGTGCCGGAGGAGCGGAGCCGGCAGCACGAGGCGGGCGCACAAAGCGCTGACCCCGCCGTGCCATGGCTACCCGCCCCCCCCCCCCTGGAAAAGGGCCCGAGATAATAATGAGCCTGACTACCACTGCTCTCTTCAGAGAAGCGAGTCAACTCCTTGGGAAGAAAGGGGAAAAAAAAAAAAAAAAAAAAAAAGAAGGAAAAAAAAAAAGAAAGAAAACCCCCTCTTGGATAATAAAGAAGTAACAAATGAAGACTGAAAGCCTATAGAAGGCGTCTTAACCCAGTGAAGAAAAAAAATGTCAACATCTGTGGAGCTGTCTGCAAAAACAGACCAAACCCCTAATGAATACCCTCTAGAAAAGGCATTCACTTGAGGAAAGGCAAAAGGCTACATTTTTCTATGGAGGTATAAAGATTTTGATGAATCTGCCCTTTCCCTTTCCAGTGCAGTTGAACCAAGTGCTAATGTTCATCTTCAGCTGTATTAAAGGGTTCGGAGGGGGGCAGAGGGGGGAAGAGTCTTGATCTGAAAGCTTATGAGGAGAGTGGATTTAGGGAGCCTGGATAGATGTCTGAGCACTAAGGCAAGGAAGAAAAGCAACAGGCATTAGAGAAAATACTGTTTAACAAGAGTTTCTTTAGTCAGCCCATTTGAGCAGAGATTGGTGCACCATAAACGTAATCCTCTTAGCGCTGACTTAAACGTGTTTGTACAAAACAGGGAAATATAATATGAATGTAATAGTCACGTTTGCTAAAATGCTTAATAAAAAGACAAAAGTCCTTTATTTTGATCTTCAGCTCCGGTGTGGGCTTGGGGCACAGCAGATGTATGCTCAGAAGACTGCTTAAAAGAAGAAAGGAAGAAGAAGAAATTCAGAGCCTGGCTGTGTCCCGGCTGCCCCGCCACGCGGCACCGCCGCATCTTCACCAGGCTCCTCACCAGCCCCGGGCTCTGCAGCCTGCAAATTAAGCCACCACAGGTTTGAACCTATAAACACCTCAGGAGGAGTGATTCATAAACAAGGTGTGTTTCAGGTGGGAAGGCACAGTTTTCTTTAACGCGTCCAGAGGGTTTGCTGGGGGGAACAGTGCTAAGGACCAGTCCCCAGCTGGAAAGGCTGGAGCTGCTCCCCAGCCAGGCAGTGTTTAAGTCCTGGGCTGCCAGATTCAGAGCCAGCCAAAACTGCCATGGAAGGACCGTAACAGTCATCCCTGGGTGATTCCAGCCTTGTTCTATGGACACAGCAGGGAAATTGTTGGGTAGAGCTGCTGTAGTTGCCACCCTGACATCTATGCTCATCACGGATGGGTCAAAGCTTGGATCAAGGCTCAGGTCAAAGCCAGGGTTTGTGCTGCAGGTTCGAGTGCTTGGTTGTGTAAGGTCCCCCTACAATGCCACCTTCCCCAAGATGGAGGGGTGGCATGAGACAGGACAGCTTGCTTTCTGCCATGGCTGATGTCAGTGCAAACTTGGTGAAACTTGTTTCCTAAGAAAATTTCCACTCTAATACGGAAAGAAATGCCCTGATGGTTTTGGCTGCACATCAGATGTTTTCTGGTATGGCCCACGATGTGTACAGTGAATGCACAGCGTTTTCTGTGGAGAGCAGATATTTTCCACAATCACAACATTTTTTGTTGAAAAAAAAATTAATAATTAAAAATCCAGTCTCCCAGCTTAGAAGAAATTTTAAAAGCTTTGAAAGTAGGTATTTTCTGACTGCCAGAATCCCCTGCTTGGGTGCTGCAGGTCTGGTTGGGGCTGCAGGGCGCCCAAGGGAGTGAGCTGGGGTGACTCCTGTTAGTAGGTGTGTGTGGTCACATTGATTCCGTGTGGCTCAGATTTCTGGTATCACCCAGCTCCTCTTGTCACTGAATGGGGAGGATGACTGGTCCTGTGTTTTGCATCAGGAGAAGGTCTGCTGGGGCCACTGATGCAGGTGGCAGTTCAAGGGAGAAACCAGGGGCATTTGGAGCTGGCTGGTAGGGATGTACCTGTAACAGGGTTCATCCAGATCTGTGCAGCTGGATGGTTATGGCTGATAAGTCTTGGATAATCAGTTATGGTTTGAGTGTGAAACGGTAAAAAAAGTCCTAAAGCAGTCAACTTGCTGCTTGCAGAGAATGGTGCATTTTTGGTAGTGAGAAGAAAGGAAATGGCTTAATTTCTTAATTTGGGTCTGCCCAAATAATTTTTGGAGGCTGCTTTCCTGGATAAGGGAAAATTACAAACTGGAGATTATTCCACAGGGTGGGGAAGCTCTTGGTGCTGGGGGTTGCCCTTTTTCTGCGTCGGGAAGCAAATCTGATGTGTCCCATCTTCCCAGGTGCTGCAGGAGGCAGCACAAGTGCTGGGGCAAGGCAGAGCAAAGGGCATCAAAGAGCCCGAGGAGCCAGTAAATACTTGCTGCCTCCCTGTCAGCCCCTGCATCCCGGGTGCGAACTGACCAGGCAGTGGGCAGGGTGTACAGACCTGTTTTGGGGAGCAGGGGGGCTGAGCACCAGTGAGCCAGGGCTGAAAGGCACAGCAGCCCTGGGGGCAGCGGTAGCATCTCCCTGGTACCTCCTCCTGCTTTCTCCCACGCCTCCTTTGTTTTTCTCTCCTAACAGCAACAGCAGAGCCTCCAAGCCCTGCTACGTTTCCTCCCGGCACACCTGGTTCCTCAGCCTCGTGTGCGAAAGGCCCATTTCTGCACCAGCGGTGAGGTTGCTGGAACGGGAACAACGCACTTTACGACCCCATAAACCCCGCGTCCTTCTGTGCAGGCTCCCGTGACGTGACGCCAACGCTTCCCAGCTGTGCAGCGCGGCAGGACAGCCCCGCTGAGCCCCGCCCCGGCCGCCGGGTCGTGTTCTGCATCGCCCTGCGGCTGCAGCCTC
>NW_009953935.1:1151189-1167239 GCF_000747805.2 Chaetura pelagica
GCTTGGGCTAGAGAGGGATTAAGCAGAGGGGCTGGGGCTGGGGGGGGGCGGGCGGCTCACCTTTGAGCTCCCGTCATCCCCTCCCCGCCGGACCCAGGATAATAATCTCCCTTTGTGCTGTCCGGGAAAGCCGAGGTGCAAACACAGGGACCTTGTCAATATTGGTTTTTGAGAAGACTTTTTTCTATTCTCCCATGTCTGGAGTTTTTGTACCCAAATCCCCCTGGGGCTGCCCAGCCTTCCCCTGGGAAATCGGGATCCTGGGGGTCCCTGCTAACACCAGCCATTGATTGAAATTTCACACCCACCTGTTTGCACACAAGATTTAATTTGGTTGATTCTTCATGCCCTTTTCCTGCTTAATCGTCAACCTATTGACCTTAATATTAAAAGGGGCTAAGGGCGAGGGAGAGAGAGACTGCGTTTCTGTAAGGGAACAAAAGCTTCCAGAGAATAAAGTAGGCACAGCCAGCCCTGAGCTAATGAGTCCCTGCCGCACACAGGAGCAGAAAACCCTCGGCTGCTGCAGCACTCCTCCCATGCAAACAGGGCATGTTTCACTGCCTGTCCCTTTGCTTGTTGCCCTTTACAGGACCCACAGGTTTAAGGCCAGACGGGATGGGAGACCACCCAGGCTGATCCCGGACATGTACCAGCCCACTGGGTTTTGCTTTTCCTGTGCACTTGGGCAGGGTGAACATCCTTGCTGAAACACCTTCTGTTTGATGGAAGGTGTCAAGATGCAGAAAACTGCTCCAGCAGTGCAGCAGTGGGCAGGGGTCAGGAGCATCCTGCACCCTGCCATGCCCCAGTGCTGCTGTGTGGCTCTTACACACCCCCAGAGCAGCATCTGTGCAGCTTGTGTGAAGCCCAGCCTGGCACTACAGCTGTACCCGGGGTAATGGCCAGTGTGCCCTGCCATGCTTTGGCCCATGGCCAGGCAGCTTCCCCTGCTCCATCTCTCGCTGAGCACAGGCAGGGAAAAGGCATGTTAAAGGCTTTCAGTGTCTACTGAGGTTAGAGGGATGTGTCCATCCTGTTTTTTTGGCTGGCAGGAGGCACAAAAACCCGTCAGGCAGGATCTGGTGCTAATTTGCTGCCAGCCCCCAATGTGCCAGGCTGTGCAGCACCATGGGGCAGCAGGAGGGGCTGGGTGTGCCCGGCAGAGCCCACACAGCCCCCTGTGGGAAGTGCACACACCCACTGGGACCAGTGTGGGGTTGCTGGTTGCGGGAGGCCTGTGTCCAGCCCAGGGGCAAGACCCCAAGCAGCAGCCTTGGTGGTGGGGTACCTGCCAGCTCAGACCCTGGGGGCACTGAGCCCCCTCCCTGCATCCCCCTGTTTCACGGGGGAGAGCTTTTGGTGGTTTCTGCTCTTGCAGATATGATCTGCCTGCTGGAAAACGAAAAAGGAGAAGGAGCTCTATTTTTTTTTTTTTCCCTGCTCTGCCTTAGCTGAGGTGAAACCCAAGCCGTGTGGGAGCCTGCCAGGGTGTGTGGCTGTGCTCCTACGTGTGTGCAGTGAGCTGCCCGTGCCCTGTGCTGGGGGAGGGTCGAGGTGCATGTGTGCCTTTCCCCAGGGGGGCTGTTTTGGTCTGCAGAGTGCGGTTGTGTTTATTTAATATCTGACGTCCCTTCTGTCTTCAGCGCTGACATTAATTGCCAGACAATGAGCAATGGAGCCCAGATGTTCCCTGGCGGTGGCCTCCCTTCCTCCGCCAGCACTGTGCGGGTGATAAAAAATCCAGGGGGGAGTCGTTTGGGCTGCTGTTGCTCCGGGCCGTTCACTGGAGCGTGGGGGAAGGGTGGAGGGCTTGCAGGTGAGCTTCCCCAGCCAGGGCTGCCCATGCACTGGCAGGAGCTGCCTCAGCCTCTCTGTGCCAGGAGCTAGGCAAGGGCAGGGTGGCTGCAGCAGGGACCAGGGGCCATGCAAAGGGCTGGAGGTGAGACCCATGGATTTCCAGGACCTCCCCAAGTGCCTCCCTGCCCAGACTGCAGCAAAAGGCTGTGCTCAGCTGCCACGCTGCTGGCATGCTCGCTTGCCAGCCTGAGATTAACACAGCAGCCTGTCATTTCATAAGCAACCTTACTTGTGAAACAAGAGGCCGTTCTACAGCAGACGTGGCCTTATCGGAGAGGCACAGTGCTGCTGGGGCCCCGTACATCCAGCTGAGCACCAGGGCTCTGGCCTTGCAGCTGTGCAGGGGCCCTGGGTGCCCCTAGGATTTGTCCTTTGGACATGGGGCAGGATCAGTGAAATACTGCAGATGGGTTTTCAAGGGCTGAAATCGCTGGGCAGAAGGCAATGTCCCCTCGCTGTTCTCCACCAGAGAGGCAGGACAAGCCATCAAGGAAGACATGAGCGATTTGTGGGGAGGCAGCCCAAGTACCTGCTCTGCCAGGATCTTGGTATGCATCCACCACTAATCATTAGCCATTAGCCTTTAATTGGGAGTGCATTATTAGAACAAGTGACACTGGAGACTAATGCATGGGATGGTGTTATTTCTAGAAATTATGTCTGTCACGGTGGCATCACTTCCTGAAGGGACATGCGTGACAGGGAGTGTAACCAGCAAACCGGCCTGACCAGCAAATAACCCCTTGCACAGTTTCCATATTGCCTTTTTAAACAGGAAGGGAACATGATACAAACGCTATGCGAATTATGATCTGAAAAGTTTTCCTGGCAGGTTGTCACAAGAGTTGTTAGTGTCATTCTTTGACATAAGCACTCAGAGCCTTTCTGTACCACTCATTTAACCCTCTTCCATCTCCTGGGAGGGCTGCCAGGCAAAGTTTTCTTCCCCACCTCTCAGGTCAGCCCTCGTGTCAGGTGATTCCACACCAGTGTCTGACCAGGGCTCTCCAGGTGCCGAATTTTGGGTGCAGCTTGAAGGCAGGCAGGGAGACATGATGCCTGGTCAAGCTGCCCCATCACCCCAGGGCTGCCAGGCTGGGAATTGGCTGAATAACCCCTCTCTTGCACCACCTCCTCTACTTGCACTGGGGAATCCTCACCCCCAAAAAGCATCCCTGGCAGAGGTGGAGGAGCGCAGGGACCCACTCGACCTGGCAGAGCTGTGTGTGTGGGCAGAGCTCCCTGCCCACATGTGTGCTCTTCTTCTGGGCTGCCTTGGGCGGCTTTGCACAGAGCCCAGCTGTGCTCTGGCCGGGGAACATCCGCTGTGGAAACCTGGGAGGAGCTGACAATCCCCAAAGATTGGCTGCACACCCGGCCAAGCAAGAGCTGCTGGCTCTCGGCCTAATTCGTTGCAAATGTGCTTCCATGTGGTTCCAATCTGGAGCCCCCGCTCCCCCCTGCTGCCCCCGGGGGCTCGGCAGGGGCTGGGAGCAGCCCCGATGCTGGCCTAGGCATGCGGTAGCTGCCTGGCTCCCCGACCCCCAGAAGTGTCACCCAGCCAGTTCCCTCCTGGGGGGCACAGGGAACCTCCACCCCCCCCAAGATATGAGACTGACTTACCGCAAATTTCCACTGGGGACACAATGCCCAGCAAGGCCCCTGCTGGCCCGTGCCCCATGGGGGGGCTAACGTTGCTCCTTTGGCATTTAGCCCAGCCCTGAGCATCGTCTTCCCATCAGGGTTAGATTTTCATCTGCTGCTGGGTGATTTGTGGGGGTGGAACTGGGCTGACAGCCAGGAGAAGCCAGCATCCTTATTTAGCCCTCACTTTGCCTGCCCCAGCTATCAGCCACTGCTGCCTCTTCCCCACCCTCAGGTGCAGGTGGGCTCCCAGGGCACAGCACCTTCTCTGCCCTCCCTGTCAGCTCCTGCCAAGTTGGCTGGGATTGGGACACGAGAAAGACACAGGGCAGATCACTCAGCTGCTTGGGACTGGCACTGTGGGGGACCCAGGACCATCGAGCTCCCTGCCTGTGCCCTGGTCCACAGCCCCAGCACTTCCCTTGTCCCATGCACACACCTGGGCATAACATCTCAAACTAGAGCAAACACTGTATATTTATCAGATCTTTCATCTAAGGGTCTTTCCCCATCTTTTGGAGTCCTTGCCTGCGTTCTGCAATGCTCTGTTGGTGTCACCAAGCAACTTCAAGCTCAATTTAAAATAAGTCCAGAATCATGCACCCTTTTACCCCCAGCTCATGCATTTGGAAGGAGATTGCATGAAAGCTTCAAAATAAGCCATAAAAAATTGCCTTATTAAGCAAAATTGCAGCCTCTCTCCTCTCCTGTGTTTATAGCTGGAATAAAAATACCTGGCACAAGGTTAACCTTCAGAGCATTGAAACAGAATGGCATAAAATTAGTTTAGTCCTCCTCAGGTTTCAGGAGAAGAGGGGTGAACTGGGCAAGGAGTGAGCAGGGCCAAAGCTGACACCTGCAATAACATCTTTGGTGTCACCACAGGAGCGGAAATGAGCAGTCAAGGAGTGGGGAACAGCTCAGAGTTGGCCAGGCAGGCTGGGCTGTGATTGCTGCCCTGCCACCCTTTGCTGAATCCAGGGCCCCTCCGTGGACAGTGCTGTGCCACCAGCACCCCAGGGTGGATGTGCTGTGTCCGTGGGCAATGTGGTCATGGGTAGCCTGCAGTGCCTGTAGGACTGGGAAGAATGGCCTGGATGTGTGGCTGCTGTGGTAGAGATGGGAAGGTGGGATCCCTCCATCACCCTTTGCCTCCAGCTGTCAGGGTGAGTCTAGGCACTGACAGGAAGAAATCTCCCCAGCAAGTGCTTTGGGATCCTGGGGACTGAGCAGCTCAGCTGAAATGTAGAAGCATCAAAGACAGCTGGGGAGGTGGTGGGAGGAAGCAGCCACAGGCATCGCCCCACAAAGGGCTTTGCCACACACTGCCACTGCAGCAAGGTTCTGGGAACAGCTTGGCTGGACCCTGCGGAGTATGGGCTGCACTGGAAGCCCTGACCCTGCAAGAATGGGCTCCATCCCTCCCAAAAAGCCTTGCAGGAGCAGTGCTGAGGTCTGTGCCAGGGCAGTGAAGGGAGAGCTGGTGCCTGGGCACCCTGTGAGGTGGTGCAGCCCTCACTGTGCAGCAGCACTACCGCCCTGCTGCAGCCATGCATTGCACTTGGCCTTTTATGATCAGAAAGGTTTTTGAACTGACGTTAGCTCTGGTACGTGGAGGAGAGCGTACAGCAGGGTAATTAAAGTGTAAGAGAGAGGCTGGGTTTGCCTTTAATGGCTTGCAGCTGCAAATATTTTTCTGTCTTCTTGAGCCCACTTGTAAGCTGTCTGGCTGTATTTCTCATCCTGGCCAATTAGATTCCCATGTGTGCTGCAGGAGTGAAAATATAGAAAGTGAATAATCCTCCAGTTCTGCTCCTCACTGCAGAGGCCTTTGAACCTCTGGCTGCTGTGGCTCCCTCCCACCCCAGCCCCATCACAGCCCTGACCAGCCCCTCTGCACCCACCCTGGCTCCCCTCTTTGCAACTGAACTTCAACTCTAGCAAAACTGCCTGGGCATCACCATGATTCATCTTCAAGCCTTTCTGATCAAAGCTGGGGGCTTTTAAAATTATTTTTCCAATTTTTGCTGAGTTTTACAGCCATTTTCCCTTTTGGATGCTGGTTTTCTGCCAGAAGTTCCACTCTAAAATCAAAAGAGGCAGTCCATTAATATGAGGCAGCTGTAACAAGTACACTATTGTGTCGTCTCTTCCAAGGTACCAGGGATTTTTAATAAACTCTGGGGCATGGGGAGCTAGTTGCCTCCAAGAAAGGGGAGGCAAAAAGGGGGAAGAGTGAGCTGGCAGAAACCACGGTGCCATAAAATGCAGCCCGTCGGCGTGGGGCCCTCGGCACGCTCGGCACTGCCTGGTGGTGGGAGCGGTGCAGGAGGCACTCGCAGCCTCCCGGCTCCCTTCCAGCTCTGGGATCAGGTATCGGTCGGAGAAACGCTGCTCGCTTTGATTTTTCTGTCTTCTTGAGCCCACTTGTAAGCTGTCTGGCTGTATTTCTCATCCTGGCCAATTAGATTCCCATGTGTGCTGCAGGAGTGAAAATATAGAAAGTGAATAATCCTCCAGTTCTGCTCCTCACTGCAGAGGCCTTTGAACCTCTGGCTGCTGTGGCTCCCTCCCACCCCAGCCCCATCACAGCCCTGACCAGCCCCTCTGCACCCACCCTGGCTCCCCTCTTTGCAACTGAACTTCAACTCTAGCAAAACTGCCTGGGCATCACCATGATTCATCTTCAAGCCTTTCTGATCAAAGCTGGGGGCTTTTAAAATTATTTTTCCAATTTTTGCTGAGTTTTACAGCCATTTTCCCTTTTGGATGCTGGTTTTCTGCCAGAAGTTCCACTCTAAAATCAAAAGAGGCAGTCCATTAATATGAGGCAGCTGTAACAAGTACACTATTGTGTCGTCTCTTCCAAGGTACCAGGGATTTTTAATAAACTCTGGGGCATGGGGAGCTAGTTGCCTCCAAGAAAGGGGAGGCAAAAAGGGGGAAGAGGGAGCTGGCAGAAACCACGGTGCCATAAAATGCAGCCCGTCGGCGTGGGGCCCTCGGCACGCTCGGCACTGCCTGGTGGTGGGAGCGGTGCAGGAGGCACTCGCAGCCTCCCGGCTCCCTTCCAGCTCTGGGATCAGGTATCGGTCGGAGAAACGCTGCTCGCTTTGATCCCTGTGGGTTGACAAGGCTCTTTGCCAGGACCCATGTGGTGAAAACAGACTCACCGCCCCGGCTGCCCTGTGCTGAGCTGCCCGTGGCTGCCAGGGCGGTTTGCTCCAGGGGTAGGAATCCCAGGGAATGCCTTTACAACTCCTAGCCATGCTGGTGCGGGGAAGGTAATTTGGCCCCCAGAGGGACCCCCTGCCTAGGGGGATTTGGGATAGGCTTGTCTCTCCTGCGGAGCTGGCTCTCCATCCCCATGGTGCTGGCAGCCTTGTTGCCTCACTGGGCACAGCTCTGCCTTCACCTTGGCTGCTGGGCTGCAACCTGTCAGCACCGCTTGTCTGGGAAAGGCCAGGCACATGGCTGGGCTTGATGGTGGCCACACCACTCCCCAGCCCTGGGGGCTGTGTCCCTGCCAGGGCAGCTCCCTGCCAGGGGCTGGTGGAGCACTGCTGAGGGTCAAGGGCACCTGTGCACCAGCTGGGAAGCTGGTGGGGAGGTCTGAGAAGTGTAATGGGGTGTAAACCTGAACCAGCCACAGCCATAGCCTCAGTCCCTAGATGAGTTTGTGTCTCTCTGGAAAATACCAGTGTTATTCCCAATTCAGACTCTGCCCGTCTGGAGAAGTTTCTTAAGACCTTCTCTGTCTCATTCCCTGTGAGGGACATCAGCCAGCACCCAGCAGGGCTGTGTGCAAACTGCCTTGTTGGGCTGGGAGCTGTGCATGGTGCCCCTGGGGACCCCTGTCACCTACAGCCAAGCTGCCAGAACCAAGTGGGCAGAACAAAACCAAGCCAGAGAGCTGGCACACCAGCCAATTCGGTCAAGCACCCCTTGCTGCAAATCCCCAAGGCTCCTGCCCTCCACTCCCATGGGGTGAGAGGAGCACCCTACAGCTGGGTGAGCCCAGGGCTGGGAGGCCAGTTCCCACCCGGGGGTTGATGTTGCTGCGGGCTCACCATCTCCAGTCAAGGTGAGGATGGCCTGGGAGCAGATGGGACCTGCTCTGCTGGTGAAAGAGCGTTTCTGCTATTTATGCTAAGCGGTGGGAATGCTTCTCAAGCATTTCGGATGGCTCTGTAATGAGGCCGGCCTAAATATGCCAGCATTGTTTGTGCCGGACAATTAAAAACTCCCCCTTGCCACATTAACGGTGTCTCTGGTGGCGGAAGGGCCCGGGAAGGCGCGGGCGAGGGCAGCCCACAAAGCCTGCCTTTTGTTTCCTGCTCCTTTGAACCCTCTCAAAGCCCCCATTTCAAGGGGTGGCTTTTGTTTTCTTTTCAGCGGGCCTGAACCCAGAGCCGCCTGTTGTTTAGCAACACAGAAATGTGACCTTAATTGACTCTGCTCTCGGGTGCACTGTGTAAATCACTTCTGGCACCCAAGGGGAGTGTGTGACGTGTCCCCCCCACTCCCCAGCCCCGGTACATCAGGGAGCATCCTCCCTCCAGCCACTCCTGCTCCCGGGTGGAGGGGGACCCTGGTTCTATGCACTCCTGTCCCAGGGTGGCAGGGGAGTGGGTTGGGAAGTGGGGCTGGGAATGCTCCTGTTCCTGTGGCAGTGTTTCCCCTCACAACCGGGGAGCAGGGAAAACTGTTTCCCTTTGCTCTTCAAACCCCTTTTGCAGCTGGTGCCTCCTGCTCGTGTTCATGGTCCAGACAGGCTGGTAAGTCTCTTTACCTGACTTCCCTGGGACTCACCAGGTTAAAGTTTATTGGGAGATAAATTAAACAATGATCATGAAAATGATTAAGTGATGAAAAGGTAACAACTCCTCCTGCCAACGTCTGACACACACTTAGCCAGACGACTTATTTGTAGGATACCAGGGGGCCGATACATTAACAGATATAATTTGCGGTCTCCTGAGGAGAGGTTAAGGGCTCGGGAGCACGGCTCCCCGGGAGCTGCCCCTTCCCTCCACCTCGCCTGCCCCAGCCTTAATCAAGTGATCATCTCAGCCTGCGCCTTGCTGGCCTCCTCGCTTCTTTCAATGGAGGAAAATTTGCAGACAAATTCCTGCCAGCGGGACGTTGGAGCTCTCCTGCCTGGTGGGATAAAGATACCTGTCACCTCCGCGCGGCCCCGCTGCCGGCTCCCGCTGGGAGCGCTGTTCAAGGAGCACCACGCTGATACCCTCATTTGATTACGCCTCTTCATGCCTTGCTCTGTGCGGGAAGAGCCATTCAGCAGCGGCACCGCGGCGCTCCCGGAGCGGGCTGGCCCCTCTGCTGGCCTTTTGTTAGCCCCGCTGCCTGCGCGCCGGGCATCGGGGCTGCCTGGGGGAAGGGCTCTTCCCAGAGCTTGGCAACAGGGTCCTAGCCAGGCTGTCCGTTTTTAACCAGAAAACTGTAAAAATTAGGGGGAAAATTTGATTTAAATAGAAACATGAATGGCTCAATGAGAGAAGTGCTCCATTCCTCCTGCTTCACCAGGCCTTTGGCACAATCGAGATGCAGCTGCCCCAGTACCTGTCAGATATATCCTGCAGGTGATGCAGTGGCATGTACTGGGATCAGCTGCTGCCTGCTGGGCAAGCTGGCTCCCCTATGGCCTTGGGAGCTTTTGGTGGGGTTTGTGAGCTTGCAGAGAGGGGATCAATCACCCCTCTGCTTATGGAGCTTGAGCCTCATCAGCTGGAGATTCCTCTGGCACAAAGAGCCTTCAGCTGCAATCTCAACAAAAATGTCATCTTGCAGATTCCCTGGCCAGACACCTGCCCTACCCACTGCTTCTGGACAGTGCCACCTGAACCCTGCCTTGTTCCAGGAACCAGCAGTGGCCTCCTCACCTGCTGAGAAGATGTGCCCTCTGCAGCCAAAGCACTTGAAAGGTCAGCCCCTACTGCCTCTCTGCATCTCCAGAAGTTTCTTCTAACTTACGTTAAACACACTGCTCCAGGTGATGCTGGGGTAGGAGTCCCCAGCCGGCTCTGCAGGGGCAGGAAGCCTCAGTTCCTGCCTCTCCTTCTGCAGTTAATTACTCAGGCTGCTAGAAATGTGGAGCAATTGGCCCTCGTTTTGTTTTTCCCTGCGAGATTAAACAGTGCTCTTAAGTACCTGGCTTGTTATTTCTGCCAAGGAACCTACTCACCAAGGTCCTTGTGACTGTAATCAAGCTGCCTCTTGATCTTCTTACTGATAAGCTAAGTAGGCTGAGTGTCCTGTCTGCCTCCATCTGAAATGCCCTCAGCCCTGTGGGGTCCTCTCCTGGGGTTTCTCTGCAGGGTTTCTGGCTTGGAGCTCAATCTGCTTTACCGACATGCACACTGCAATGGCATCCAGCATGCCAGGATAACATCTGCTGGTGGAAGGCTACTCTCCTGTGGCAGCCCTTATGTCCAGAAAAGCCGTGGTGGAAAGGATGGGGTGGCTGCACAAAATTCCAGGCTCTCCCTGCCTGCATGGCTGCAAATCCCCCCATGAAACCTGCAGGCTTTGGTCGCCTACCTCTTCCGCCCTTCACCACACCCAAGTTTGCTCTGAACATCAATCACCCTCAAACAGCCTTCCAGTGAGTTCTGCTCCACTGGGGTGGAGTAAGGTTCTTGGGACCTATGCTGAGGTGAGTGTGGTCAGGCCAGAACATTACTGGAAGAGAGAGGACTCTCGAAGCAGCCAGGACCGGTGACAAACAGTCCTTACCTGAGTGTAATGTTCATCTTCCCAGCTCCAGGCTTTCAGAGGGCTGTGACAGGCTCCAGCGCTGATTGTTGATGGTTTCTTGGCCTTAGCAGCTGATGGCCTATACATGGCTGGCTGGAGAGTGGTGACCTGGGTGGCCACAACGCAACAAGGAAGACATCTGGGTCCTGGGATGTAAGGTGTCATCTGCAAAGCCCAGTCCCTTGGGTCAGAGTCATGACGCAAGCACCACCTGTGGTCTTTGCGGGCTCCAAAGCTGCTGCACAGAGAGATGTGCCAGATGGACTGAATCATCACTCTGTTTGTAAAGATAAAATGACATTCCACTACTAAAATAATCTTCGATGTCTTACTTTTGACTACAATACCGCCATACTGCAGGTGTTTCCCAGACTTGGGCTAGTTCTGCTTAACAAGCGCTTCCCGTTCTGCAGGGAGCATCCCCAGCCCCTGGAGCTGCTGGCCGTGCTGCCCTGTGCACGCACATGGCCCGGGCCAGAAAGTGGCATTTGCTGGACTCAGGTCACTGCCCTCCAGCAAAGGGGCTCTTGGCTGAGCCCCAGCAGCACGTCCTGCCACCGGCACCTCCTGAAAGGGACCTTCCGCCGCAGCCCCGGCCCTTTGTCCCAAGGGATAATTGGAGGGAGCAGTGAAACGGGGCTATAATGAATTCTGCTGCTATTCAGCAGGGCCGGGAGGCAGAAAGCTCGCTGCTCCTGCCAAAGTGCTGAGGCTGCTACTTCCATTCTGCGGCCAGAGGGGAGGTCTTCAGAGGGCAGCTCGCTATTGAGGAGGCTCCGGGGTTGAAACAACACTCGGAGTCTGAAGTTTTACTCTTTCTGTGCGAATGTGCTCCGACACGGCTGCGCACAGGGGCCTTCCCTGCGGGCTCGGCAGGGCTGTGCCCAAGCTGCTGGTGCTCCCTGGGGCTTGCACAGCACGAGGCTGTGGCTGCACGACACGCTGGGGTGTCCCCGTGCCCATCGCTGTCCTGCGCTGACACCAGCTTCAGCTCTGCTGCCCTCCTCCCCCGGCTGCCCCTGGGGGCTCTGCCCTGCCTAATAATCGTTCCCCTCTCCCTGGGGTCCCATGCAAAGCTCCCTCGGCTGCAGTGACCCCCTCATGCCCCAGACTGTTGCCTGACCCCTCCAGCACCCATCAGCACAGGCACAGCTCCTGCAGACCCCTACCAGGGGCTGCTCCCTCCCCCCATCAGGTTTTTTTTGGGGTAATGGAGCAACCCTGGAGGGGGGACCCAGCCTAGGGGTGGATGGAAAATCTGTGCCGCGCTTCCCAGGCGCCCCAAGACTCAAAGGGCCAGATGGTGCAGTGTCTGTGTGGTCCCTCCCGCACGCAGGCAGGGCCCCGTGGCCGGCAGCTCCTCTCCCACGCGCTCCTGCCGGTAGCTGGCCCTCTCCAGACATCTTGCATCGTTCTGCTCAGCCCTGCTGCAGCTGTGACCAAGATCCTGCTGGGGTCTTGCAGGCAGGGAGGGGTCCCCTCCCTCTTAAAAGCCTTTGGACCCTCCTGGAAGTATCTGGGTGGAGGTGGGGGCCCTTCCAGGAGCAGTCCCCTGGGCTGGCTCACACACAGGCAGCCCAGGTCCATGGTGCCTCCGCCCCTGAGGAAAGCTGTGTGCCAATTCTGCCTGAGATGCAGAGGGATCGGTGCCAGAAGACGAGCTGACAGCCTGCATGGGGGTAGGCCTCCAAAACACCCAGATGGGGTGCAAGGGTGCCCAGCTGAGTCCCTGGCACAGGGAGGCGTGGGGGGCAGCAAGCCAACATTGCAGGGCAGTCCCCAGGGATGCCAGCATTGCTGCTGCCCTGAGGTCCCACTGATCTTACTTTACATTCAGGCACTCTTTAAGCAAATGCTTAAGTATATCTCCTTCTTGTCTATCAGGTTGACATGGTTTCAAACCTTGGAAAGGGATTTAGGGCTTTTGTCTCTGGCCCAGTAAACCAGGTGGGTGCACAGTCAGCAAACCCTTGGCAGTTAAAGCCATGACAGTGCCATAAAAAGCAGGCAGGGGAGCCCAGAGCACAGCACCCTGAAGAGCAAGGGAAGACAAACAGGACTTTGTCCCAAGGTTTAGTGCAGCCTGCAAGCATCCCCAGGGCCAAATGCTGTTCTTCCCAGCGCATGGTGCTCTCATAACACCTTGGCTCAGTGCAGCTTAGCAGGCTGTCACGAGCCCCAAGAACAGCCCTCCTGACCTCCCAGGGAAATTACTCCAGTGAGCAATAAACTGGCTCCTGTTTACTTTGGGAATGGAGTCTCAGTGGGCTTTAATGCAGAAGGGACAGTTTGGAGCTGTGAAACATGGCTGATGTCAAAGCCATCGCTGGAGCAGCCCAGAGCTGCTAGTAGAGTGTGTGGGGCCAGCTGGGGTCTGTGCCTCCCCCATGAAGGGCAGGGGGCCATGGACAGCCTGTCCCATCAGAACTTTTCCTGTCCTATTTCCCATGGGTGATGGTTAACCAGCCCTGTTTACAGTGTGCTCCTCCAGACAGGCAAACATCAGGTGATAAGGGATGGGTGGCTGTGCTGTGGGCAGCCTCAGTGCAAGGAGAAGCTCTTGGACAGCCACTTGGTGACCCCTCATGCTGGTCATGATGCTGGCTGAGCAAGTGCAGCTCATGGCCATGCCCCTCTCCCCTTTGACTGTTTGCTGGCTCCCATCCCACTGCTCTCATCCTTTTGTCCAGCAGTGGGTGGCCACAGCGGTCACGCTCCCCATCCCCCTGGGTAGACATAACCCCACTCACCTGGTGCCCAGTACCAGACCTGCTCTCAGACATCCAGGGGGGCTGACCCAAACAGGCAGTACCACAGGCAGGGGGGTGCCCCCAGCCTCTGCCTCTGCCTGCCCACATGCAGCTGAGCCCAGCAGGGAAGGCAGCAAGCGCCAGCACCGTCTGCGAGCACAAACAGCTGCTTGGAGCCCGCTCAGAAACACCAGCCCAGGCTGTCCAGCTGCCAGCCCTTCTGTTTCAGAGCACAAAGAAAGCTGAAGGATGGCTGAAGCAAGCCACCCTGTGGGAAGGGAAGCATGGAGCTCTGTGCTGCAGGACAAGCCAGTGCCAACCCAATGGCGAGGAGCTAGGTTTGGCTGCAGAGAGAAGTGAAGCACCCATCAGGCCCATCACAGTCCTTGCTCTGAGGTCATTGTGCATCTACTGACCTGCCAGAGCCCTCCCAGATGCAGAGATGGGGATGAGGACTCCAATTTACCTGGAGTAATTTACTCCAATTTACCAAGGGATTGGTTCAGTTGGAAATGCTGCCTAGTGGGAGAATTTGACCCAATGCATCATCATACCAAAGCTCCCCCACCCCCTTCCAGGCCCATCTTCTTTCAGCACTCACCGGAATGCAGACCTGAAGGATGTCCTGGTCTCTCCTCCATAGCTATGAAGAGTTCAGGTATTGCTCTGCATTTACACATTGCAGTCAAACCCCTGAGTGCAACAGGCCATTTGCTCTCCCCCTCCATAAACCAGATTCATGTCACTGCTGGGACAAAGACAGGTTGTCTTCCATGTCTGGAGCTGAGCCTATTTCTGATGGAGCTGGGGATGTGGCTTAGCCTGATGCTGAAGCTGCAAACAAAGCCAAATATTCCTTGATCCCCCACAGGATCAGCCTGTTTTAGTCCTGCTTTATACATTAGCCTCAGTGAGGATGCTGCTGCACCCAGAACTGTCTCCCTTGTTTGGCAGATGCCCTACATGTGTCAGCACTGCCAAAAGAGGTGGGGGTTTATCTGGGCCTGGGCTACAGCAGGACTGCAGGAGTTAAGAGCCAGGCAAGATACGTAACTGCGAGTTCAGCATGTGTCTCTACATCCTGCTCCCTCTCTTGGTACAAACACTGTCCAGATTTCCAACGTCAGAGAGACACCAGCCAGATTGTTTTACGGTTTCAAGAACTCATAACGTTTTCCAGAGAACAGAGCTGCAGTCCATGTTCTGCAGTGAGAAGACCCGCGGCAGTCTCCAGTCATTACCAGCAACCCTCTGACCTCCTTGGCAGCCAAAAAAAGCCAACTAAATGCAGGGCACCCTTGGAAAGGGTGATGCATGACGTCGTGGTCCCCAAGGACCCTAAAGCAGAGAGCTCCCTCCTCCTGGTGCTGTCCTAGCAGGGCAGGCACGTTTGCTGGCAGTGTCAGTGCGGCTGGGTGATGCAATAGGAGCTGACAGCCCCTGGGACACTGTGGGACCACACTCGAGTGAAAGGACCCAACAGAGGCCCCGCTCCAGGGCTGATTTTACGGATGACTTTTGGCGAGGTGCTAAGCCAAGCAGGCTGGATCAGAGACAGGCTGCGCTTCCTCAGGGAGCTGGGAAGACACGAAGGGAGACATGGCATAACAGGGAGTCACAGGGTAACCCTGTCCTCGCTTCCAGCCCTTGGGCCAATCTGTATCCCAGTCCCAGGGTTAGGCTAGGCAGCCTAGCAGAGCTGCCTGAGCGACCCTGGTGTGCTGGAAGGCTCATTCCAGCAGGTCTGCTTTTAATTAAGTGGGACGCTGCTTTTGTACAGCTGAACCACGCAGGAGTTCGGGTACGGAGCCTTCATCCCTGCAGCTGGGCTCCCACTGCCTCCCCCCATGCACAGGCAAAGGGGGCTGGGGCCAGGGGCTTTGGGAGCACCTGTGCAGGGTGCTGGCTGCACCCTCAGCCTGAAAGGGCTGTGCCATGTCCTGCCACAGGGCTTTGGTGTCCTTGGGGCCGAAGGCAAAGCCCAGGGCCCTTGTGCTGGACAGACAAGAGTTAATGCCCCAGCAGTTGTGCTGAGTTGGCTTTATTGGCAATAAAATGCAGCTGGAAACGGCTTCCTAATCACTACAGATTACAGGTAGCCCTACCTGTTGGCTGTCCTTCGACAACAGCACCTCTGCCCTGTGCTGCTGCTCCTGTGGCCCCTCGGCAAACACCGTGGGGGAAGCTCATTCAGCCCTGCTCCCTTCCAGTGTCATACAGCCCCATGCCACCCTGCCTGCAGGGCCAGGAGGCAAGACTTGTGCCCCCAGCCTGCTCCTGGTTGGTGCTCACCATGGGTGTCAGCCCAGGGCTGAGCCACAGCCGTACACAGGAAGAGTGGACCACAGCCTGCATGGGACAAGCCACTGTCCTTGGGCATTCGCAAGGCACTGCAATGGGGAGCTAGCATGCCTGGGGGACAGCTCTGCCAGGGCAGAGGACATCAGAAATTGCTCCTGCTGCAGAGGCTGGGGAGATGCTTGTCCTTGCTGTGCCAGGACCGCAGTTCCCAGTGCCAGCTGATGGCGCAGCCGGCCGCAAATGTTCAATGAACAGGAGCAATTTGTCTGGGCTGACCCCCCCAGGAAGTCTATGCTCTGTGAAACAAACCGGGCTTTTGTTTTGACTTATTTTAAGTAAAACACGTCATCCCTGTCAATCAGAGGTCCTCTTCCCCACCCTGCCCTGGGGGCAGCGCCGGAGCAAAAGCTGGGTGCTGGCACAAACCTGGCAGGAGCTGGAGGGCTGGAGCATCCCTGACCTGGATGCTCCACCCATGCTGCCACCCCAAACCTGCTCGCACACCCACGACATGCAGCTCCCAGGGGAACCTGCCGTGCTGGCCCTGGGTGGGGGAAGTCTTGTCCCTGCACCCCCAGACCACCTGCCTCACTAACCCCAAATCCCAGCCCAGCTGCCAGGCTGCTTTTTCACCACCCCCACGCTCCCTCCCAGCGGGCCGAGAGGCCTGGATCCCCGCCCCAGGCCGGCCACCGGCCGCGGGGCCCCCGCGCGCGCG
>NW_009953935.1:1167281-1170390 GCF_000747805.2 Chaetura pelagica
CGCCTGGCAGCCCGCCCGCCACCGCGCCGGGGGTTCGCTCCTTTCTCACGACCTCTCAGGTTCCTGAGCTCATCTGGGAGCTATTCATTTCCTGCCAGAAAACAGCCTTGCCTGCTAAAAAAACCACCTTGGCCGCAGAGCGGCCCAGGGCTTGGTACGAGGGCTCTCCCGGCTTAAATCATAAAGCTCCGGCTGTCTGGCTGGAATCAAAGGCAGGGCGGGTGCGGGGGGGCGCGGGGGCCCGTGCCATATGGTAGCACTTAAGAGCCAAGGAGGAAGCAAGGAGGGTTTTTTGCGCTGCTCACGAGGAGTGTGGGAAAAGTTAATTGACTTTAATGACAGGTTTCCCGGGACAGCAGCAGCAGGCGAGGGGAAGGAGACACAGGGATGTGAGGGGCAGCGGGGGGCGTAAGCCCCACGGTGGGTGGGGGGCACAGCTGGATGCTGGCAGGGCCAGGCGAAGCCCCCTGCCTACGGGGGGGCAGCCCCCTGCTTACGGGTCCTCATGCAGGTGTGGCACAGGCAGGGGTGCAGCCTCCTTCCTCTGGCTCAGCACTCTCCAGGCTGTAAGGGCACACACACTGGATTGTGTCAAACTTGCTTACAAAACCAAGAGCAATAATGTTAGAGGGACAGACCTGGCTCCAGCCCTCCCTGGGGTCCTCTCTGCTGGCAGGCAGGGTCTCCAGGGGAGCCAAGAGGAGCTGCATCCCACGCAGCAGCATCAAGTCCTTCTCCATCCTGTCCTGCACAGCCTCATGCGAGGTTATGGCCAAACAAGAGGCCCTTCCCTGGCACTCCCCACCCCTCCCTTACCCTCACCTGCTCACCCCACACCACCGGTTTGAAGGCACTTGCTGCACCTGAAGGACAACTTCTGCACATAATGACCCATAGCCTGCATTTGTCATCCCAATTTGTCATGGGCTCAGTGAATTGCATCAAGAGCGCAGCTCCTGGGAATTGCTCTGATGCCCTCAAAGCTCACAAACTCAAGCAGATCTCTCAAGCCAACAGGCTGTGGGATAGAGTAAACACAGAAAGCTTTGGAGGAACTGGTCCAATCATGGCATATCTGCTTTATACTAGACTATTTAAACTCCATTAGCAAATAGGTCCATCTTGTCTTCCACTTGTGTATCTGCTGTATCTTCTCCATTAGCCTACAGCAATGCCTTTTCCTAATGTGCTTTCCAAACCAGCTGCTTCAGCAGTAAAAAGTAACTCTGGTAAACTGGAAGAGCCTCAGCTTACAGGTAATGCATGACTGGTTTGCATCAGCTCCAGGCAGGCCATCCAGCAGCAGGAGCTGGTCTGATGCAATTCAAAGACAGACAAGTCCTGAGAGCACTTCTCTGAACACAAGGTGGGCTCAGTCCTGCCCTTGGTACCTCCAGCACAAAAAAAGTGACACTACAGCTGGTGGAAGAGAAAGCAAGCTCAGCCCATACAGCTACACACCTGCACAGGGACAGCAAATCCAAAATTCCCAAGCCTGGCACACAAAATCTGGCTGAGAAATGCCACCAGGAGGGTGGCAATGCAGACAAGGCCAGAAAGGTGTTGGCAGACAGAAGAGGTGAAACTCTTCTGCATCACCCAGGCAGCCCTTTTCAAGACAGCTGCCACTGGCCCCCATCTCATCAGTACACCCTCTGCAGAGAGAGATCCCAGACACACACCTCCTCTCTTCCCCTCCAAAATCCATCCCAAGATGTATTTTCAGATCAGGAGGCTGTGTTTGTATACAAAGAAAAACGGGGGGGGGAAGCTGGAGGGACTGAAACCCCAGCAAGTTTAATCTGCATAGTCTTACTTTCCCCACCTTTCATTTGTCCAGCACCTGGATGCAAACACCTGGCTGATCCAGACAAAATCCAACAAGCTTTTGAGGCAGGATTTGGAAGGAATCCCCAGTGGATCCTTAGCACAGTTTAAAGCCATCCGCTCCAAGTTAGGACTTGCTAAGACAGGCAGTGCAAGCTGTAACCCAAGACTGCTACTCACCTCTATCTAGGGCTTGCATCTTGCCTGGAAATGGGGCATGACTAAGTCAAAGGGGTCAGTTGCCACTCACTGCTACAGTCCACACAGCCCCACATCACTCCTCTGGACACATGTTTTCCATATAACAGCAGAGGAAATGCCCAACCCTATCAAAAACACATGCAGAGCATTAATCATCAAGCAGAGCCTGGCCAGTGCTCAGGGCCAGGAACAGCTCTGTGCTTTTAAGTCCAGGTGGAGGTGATGCCCAGCGCCTGCTGCAGCCTGTCAGCCAGGAGACAGGAGCACTCGTGTCAGGCCTGTCCTGCAGAGAGCTGCTGTTTCTGTAACCCGAGAAGCTGACAGGCTCTTTAAATCAAGCAACTGAAGTCACTTGCAATTTACACCCCAGGCCAGGAGCAGGCCCCTCCGGGTGCCACAGCAGGAGGCTCAACCAGGCAGCCTGGACTGGGAGACAGGCTGTCAGCCTCTGTGCTGAATTCATCTCGCTTTACACGGGCTCCTCCACCTCTGTCAGCTTCGGGAGCTAGAACAGAGCAGAGGTGCCTCCCCCAGTGCATTCACCAGCTCCGAAAACATCTTTTTAACAAGTCTGAGCAGTTGAGCTGCTCCCAAGGAAGCAGCGATTACACCTGCCCTGGGGCAGGGAAAGGGGATGGAGGGTCTGAGCAACAGCTCCAGCCTAGAGAGTAGGACAAGGAGGCCCAGGAGCAGCAAGATCCACAAGCAGCCAGAAGCGAAGCAGAAGCTGGGCTCCTGCCTATGCACACATGCCAGCACTCCAACTTATCTCCAAAGGCCTTCCAAAATGGAAGAGACACTTTTATTTTAAGAGCATTCGGGGAAAAAAAAAACAAAACAAAAAAAAAGAAGCCCGATCTTTAGAGTCACATCAGGAAGGGGAGGAAAAGGAAAAAAAAAAAGATCTCGTGTAAAACACGAAACACTGTCAAGGGAGTGCTATGGTACAAAGGCACAATCCAATATGAACATATAACCTATGTACAGCCGTGCCAGCAGCACGGGGTGCTGAGCTCAGTCCAGTCCAGTGCCCATCACCCTCACCAGGGTCTCCAGACCGAGTCTGCCGTGCCGGCTGGCT
>NW_009953935.1:1173047-1174762 GCF_000747805.2 Chaetura pelagica
ACACACGCAAACACGCGCACGCGCACACACGCACGTGCACACAGACACACACGCGCACACACACGCACACACACACGCACGCACACACGCACACACACACAGACACACGCACGCACACGCACCACACACACGCACACACACAGACACGCACACACAGACACACACACGCGCACACACACGCGCACACGCGCACACGCGCGCACACACACCACACACATGCACACAACCACACACACGCACACACCCACACCCACACGCACACACGCACACACGCACACACGCGCACACACGCACACACGCGCACACACGCACACACGCGCACACACGCACACACGCGCACACACGCACACACGCGCACACACGCACACACGCGCACACACGCACACACGCGCACACACGCACACACGCGCACACACGCACACACGCGCACACACGCACACACGCGCACACACGCACACACGCGCACACACGCACACACGCGCACACACGCACACACGCGCACACACGCACACACGCGCACACACGCACACACGCGCACACACGCACACACGCGCACACACGCACACACACACAGACACACACACACACACGCAAAGTATTTTGCCCGGGGACTTGAATCTTTTTTTTCCCCCCTCCGCTTGACTGACTTTCTCACACTCCTATTCCCAGCCCCTGCCAGCTAAGCCTGAGTCATCCTGCCAACAACTAGACCTGGCCTATTCAGAAATGTGCTCACTCGCTCTTTCTTTCTCTCTGTCCCTCTTTTTTTTTTTTTCCGAGTATACACAGTGATGTTTTTCCACCTCCTCCAGTACCTGATCTGCACCTGTGCAGGGCCCATCCCACACGTATCACCTGATCCTGCCTTTTCAGAGACCGTGAGAAAAATAAAGCTCAGGAAAGAAGAGACATGTTTGCAGATCTCGGCGGTGCAAAGCCCCGGTCCCTGCAGAGGCTTGTCTGCCGGGCCCTCGGAGTTTAAAAAAAGGAAAATAAATAAAAGGGAGAGTGTCATGTTTAAAACGGCAGAAAAGGACAAATCCGGGCTTTCTTTCAGCTCCCTGATGGAGCCACAAGCCTTTTTATTGAAAAACAAAGAGCAGCCTTCAGCGTGTAAGATTTAAGTTCAGATGAGCAATATTTGACGTCAGCCTTCAGCCTGTGAGACGTTCGGACAAACTGCAGTGAGGAAGAGACTGAGGCTGCTCTGGGGAAGTCACTGCTGAAAAGCCTGTTCTCAGATGGCTTCATGGAGAAGTCGGAGACATCTGATTAGCATGAAAAGTGCAGTTTATTTCTGGGGAGCCCCAAAAGTTCTCCAGCAGACCAGTTTCTTCTCTAGCGCTGGTATTTGCGTATATTTGGGAGGAGAAAAAATAATAATTAAAAAAAAAGGAAAGTTACTGCAGTGACTGAGCCGGTGTTTTCCCTCCTGCGGGGATTTGTGGAAGGGCTCAGGAAATGCAGAGCTGGGCAGGCCAGGAGCAGTACAGGCTGTAATTATGTACGTGTGGATGGCAGCCGGGGAGCTGCCGTGACCGCCTCTAATTGCCGGCAACAGGTCGGTGTCTCTGCGGGACGAGAGCGGGGCGGGCAGCGAGGACAGGCTGGCGTCAGGGGTTCGCCGGCACTCGCCCACGATGGGGACCTGGGAACTGCCCTGCAGCAGCTCCTCTTGCCGGTGCTCCCGCCTGCCACAGAGCCCGCTGGGGGGG
>NW_009953935.1:1175956-1181311 GCF_000747805.2 Chaetura pelagica
CCCCCTCCGCTTGACTGACTTTCTCACACTCCTATTCCCAGCCCCTGCCAGCTAAGCCTGAGTCATCCTGCCAACAACTAGACCTGGCCTATTCAGAAATGTGCTCACTCGCTCTTTCTTTCTCTCTGTCCCTCTTTTTTTTTTTTTCCGAGTATACACAGTGATGTTTTTCCACCTCCTCCAGTACCTGATCTGCACCTGTGCAGGGCCCATCCCACACGTATCACCTGATCCTGCCTTTTCAGAGACCGTGAGAAAAATAAAGCTCAGGAAAGAAGAGACATGTTTGCAGATCTCGGCGGTGCAAAGCCCCGGTCCCTGCAGAGGCTTGTCTGCCGGGCCCTCGGAGTTTAAAAAAAGGAAAATAAATAAAAGGGAGAGTGTCATGTTTAAAACGGCAGAAAAGGACAAATCCGGGCTTTCTTTCAGCTCCCTGATGGAGCCACAAGCCTTTTTATTGAAAAACAAAGAGCAGCCTTCAGCGTGTAAGATTTAAGTTCAGATGAGCAATATTTGACGTCAGCCTTCAGCCTGTGAGACGTTCGGACAAACTGCAGTGAGGAAGAGACTGAGGCTGCTCTGGGGAAGTCACTGCTGAAAAGCCTGTTCTCAGATGGCTTCATGGAGAAGTCGGAGACATCTGATTAGCATGAAAAGTGCAGTTTATTTCTGGGGAGCCCCAAAAGTTCTCCAGCAGACCAGTTTCTTCTCTAGCGCTGGTATTTGCGTATATGTGGGAGGAGAAAAAATAATAATTAAAAAAAAAGGAAAGTTACTGCAGTGACTGAGCCGGTGTTTTCCCTCCTGCGGGGATTTGTGGAAGGGCTCAGGAAATGCAGAGCTGGGCAGGCCAGGAGCAGTACAGGCTGTAATTATGTCCGTGTGGATGGCAGCCGGGGAGCTGCCGTGACCGCCTCTAATTGCCGGCAACAGGTCGGTGTCTCTGCGGGACGAGAGCGGGGCGGGCAGCGAGGACAGGCTGGCGTCAGGGGTTCGCCGGCACTCGCCCACGATGGGGACCTGGGAACTGCCCTGCAGCAGCTCCTCTTGCCGGTGCTCCCGCCTGCCACAGAGCCCGCTGGGAGGGTTCTACTTCTGGGGCGTGAGAGGAGCCAGGCTGTGGGGCACTGAGCCCCCGAAAGCATCCACATCTGCAGGGGCTTCCTGGAGCCCCAGCTGGGTGCTGCATAGGGCAGCAGGGAGGTAGGGACACTGGGGAGCCTGTTCCACATCTCCTGCTCCACTGGCCTGCTGCTGCAAAATGCCTTACACGTGCAAGGGCTGTGATTCCCAAGAGGAAGTACAGATACGTGTGAATTCCCCAGGGATCAGGAGAGGAAGGGGAGGATTTACATGGAAGGTTGTCTCTGGAAATGAAGTGGCCGAGGCCAAGTTCAGGTTAGAAGAAGGTGGTGAAGGGGCTTGTAATTGCTGAGGGGGCCTTGAAGAGATCCCCTGGGCAACTCCAGCCCAGCCTGTGCTTGTGAAAGAGATGTCAAGGGGGAGAAGGAGCCCTCAGATAAGGGGCTGCCCCAGGGACTGGGGCGTCCCTTGTCCCACAGTCCTTCAGCAATGTTTTTTGCTTTGCTTGGGCAGTAATCTTGAGTTACAAATTGGGAATTGTCCAAAACAGATTTGGGAAGAACCTTTAGGCAGTGCCTTAGGGCATTACTGACTGGCAGAACATCTTGGAGGAAAAATGTGTTGGCAAGAAAATTTAGACTAGTCCTGGGCACAAGCCCAGAGGTGGGAAGGTGGAATAAAATAGGATGCTGCCACTGGTGCAGCGTGCAGGAGGTGAGGAGGCAGCGGGGCTGGCTGAGTGTGCTTGCTCTCCAGTCCTTTAGGAAGTAGCCAAGATGAGCAAAATGTGCTTTTAGAGATCTAAAAGCCTTGATATCCAAAACTTGCAGGATCCTAGGAAACACAGAAATAGAAATCACTATGGGTGTAGGAGCTGGAATACAAGCTGGAGCCCAGGAATGGCACACCCAGCCTTTCCTCTTTGGGTCATGGACTGAAATCCTAGCCTGGCCACAGCTCAAAGTCGTCACCACCCTGAAGGCTGGAAAACAAGTGCTGCATCTCAGGGACACGTCCCTGGCGCAGATGTCTCCTCCAGGCAGCCCTGCACACATGCCTCCACTCGTGGTCCCTGGCCCAGAAGCTGTTGTGCAATCCATACCCAACCAGCTCCCCTGGGAGGTGTGATCTCAGTGGCCGAGGCCAAGTTCAGGTTAGAAGAAGGTGGTGAAGGGGCTTGTAATTGCTGAGGGGGCCTTGAAGAGATCCCCTGGGCAACTCCAGCCCAGCCTGTGCTTGTGAAAGAGATGTCAAGGGGGAGAAGGAGCCCTGAGATAAGGGCCTGCCCCAGGGACTGGGGCGTCCCTTGTCCCACAGTCCTTCAGCAATGTTTTTTGCTTTGCTTGGGCAGTAATCTTGAGTTACAAATTGGGAATTGTCCAAAACAGATTTGGGAAGAACCTTTAGGCAGTGCCTTAGGGCATTACTGACTGGCAGAACATCTTGGAGGAAAAATGTGTTGGCAAGAAAATTTAGACTAGTCCTGGGCACAAGCCCAGAGGTGGGAAGGTGGAATAAAATAGGATGCTGCCACTGGTGCAGCATGCAGGAGGTGAGGAGACAGCGGGGCTGGCTGAGTGTGCTTGCTCTCCAGTCCTTTAGGAAGTAGCCAAGATGAGCAAAATGTGCTTTTAGAGATCTAAAAGCCTTGATATCCAAAACTTGCAGGATCCTAGGAAACACAGAAATAGAAATCACTATGGGTGTAGGAGCTGGAATACAAGCTGGAGCCCAGGAATGGCACACCCAGCCTTTCCTCTTTGGGTCATGGACTGAAATCCTAGCCTGGCCACAGCTCAAAGTCGTCACCACCCTGAAGGCTGGAAAACAAGTGCTGCATCTCAGGGACACGTCCCTGGCGCAGATGTCTCCTCCAGGCAGCCCTGCACACATGCCTCCACTCGTGGTCCCTGGCCCAGAAGCTGTTGTGCAATCCATACCCAACCAGCTCCCCTGGGAGGTGTGATCTCAGGAGCTTTGCGCCAGGTTTCAGGGTTTCTTTCACCTCCATAAATGTTTGCCAGATCCTCTGGACAAGGTCGCTTTCAAACGGACTGCCTGACAAAGCTCCCTAGATGAAGCAAAGCCTTCAGAGGTGTTACTCCCATACACACCAGGTCCTCGTGGTGAAGAAGGCAGAACAGCTTTCATGCAGGAGTGACACTGGCCAGCCCTCCTGATGGCAGGGGCAGCCCTCTGGGTGGGATGGCAGCCCTGTTATGCAGCTGATCCTGCCCTCTCCCATTTCCCAAGTGTCTGCTGAGATCCAGGATCCCAGCTCTGGCAGACAAACCTCAGGGGGCTAGCATGGTGGCTGCTCCACCTGGCAAGCACGTGCCTTGCAGGAGCCAGGTTCTTGCGGCTGTTCCCTGGCTGCTGCCACAGAGTTAATTTTTTTTACTCCTTGCTGTGTGAGTCAGGCTGGGTGTGGGGGGGCTCCATCCCTTCTGCAGTGACACCTGCTTTGGGGGGGGGGCATCTATGGACTCCAGGAACTGGTGACCTTCCCTCTATTGCTGACAGGGGCAGGCAAGCATCCCCAGGAAGCTGTGGGATGAAGAGGCCAAGGCTTTGCTGGAGTAGCAAAGTACCACTCTGAGAAACTCCATCATCACTAAGGGCGGGCATTGAAGAACAATTTTTGTCTCCCCATCCCAGGCTGTAGCACAGCTCTGCACTGAGGAGGGCTCTGGGACAAGAGCCAGAGTACCTGGATCTCTTGCTAAGCTGATTCCTCTTAGCAGGCTCCTATCCCGCTGAACCAAGGAAACGCTGCTGGGGAGCTGGCGAGGAGGGCATTTTGGCAGCTGTGAAATGCCACCCATGTGGATGGGAATTCCCTTCCTGCCCTGATACCCATGGCATTGCTTCAGGGATTGCTGGTGGGGCTGGAACAGCCACATGTGTTAATGGGCCCGAGGTGGTGCAGCCCCAGCTTTGCCCTTTGCACCCTTGTGAAGCCCCAGCTCCAGCCTGGCCCTCCACTGACAGTGAAGGCTGAGCACTGGGCAGGCACTGCAGCTGGGAACAAGCACTGGGAACATCCCCAGATTGCAAGGCTTGGACCTGACTCTGCCTCTGCTGTTGCCAACTGGAGGCTGGGAGCTGACTTGTACCCTTCTCTTAGAGATGCTCTTTCCATGCAACATGACCAAGAGTTCACTGGACTATGACCTTGCAGCCTGCTGGCCCTGGCAGGCCAGTCCTGCTCCAGCACAACAGGCAGTGTCTGTTGCAAGCCCCAGGCAGCAGGGCACACAGCCCAGCCTGCGTCCCTCTGAGAACCAAAAATAAATGCGCAGTCACTGCTGTGCTCGGGCGAGGAGAAGGAGTGTCTCTCAGCTGTCATCCTCTCCCTGTGTGGTGGGAGGTGTTGGCAGTGAGAGCCGAGTTATTTATTTATTAAGATCCCACTTGTGTTGCTGCTTGAGGCTGCTGTCTCTGCCGGAGCTGTGGGAGCTGCTTGCAGGGCACAGGGAGACCTTGCAAGCTGTGGAGCCTGAGCACATATCTGAAAACACTGTGACTTTTAGCAGTGGCGGGTCTGGGAGATGCACACGGGGCTCATTGGCACTGAAAATGTCCCTGGCCCAAACACCGAGCAGAAGGCACCCTCTTGAGAGCCTCCAGGCAAAAGTGGATGTGCAGCTCCTCCACAGCCACGGAGTCCAGCCCATCCGTGCTGCCGCAGCACCCGTGCGCTGAGCCCTGTGCGATCCCTGGCGTGCCGTGGCTTCAGGAAGCCCCGCGGGCTTTTCCAGAACACAGCTTTTAAGTCAGATCAGACCAGCAGTGCGGTTTGCAGCCCAGCTGTGAGCAGCTGGATCGGCGCGGCCGGGGGGCGGGAAGGGGCGGGCGGGAGCGTGGCGAGGTGGGAGCCCCACCAGCCGTCCTCGGCGGCACCCGCAGCCCAGGGGGGCCCTGGGGACCCAACCTGCACCGACCGCGGGCTCATAAACCCCGCGGGGCCAGCCCTCCACCACAGTGTCTGCTCCTCTGCAGAGTGATCAATCACATTTTTCCAACACAATTCCTCCTCCTCGTCATTAATCAGGCCAAGAGAGCAGCCTGGGCTTACCACTGCCCCAGGGCTTTCTGTCAAATTCACCATCTGACCATCACCCCTCATTCCTGATGCCACGAATCGGCAGCAGGGAGAGCAGTGCCTAAACTGCACCTTGTCCTCAAGTCCCTGGCAACCACCATGGTGCAGCAAGAAAATATTTGGGACCTTTGGGAGGTGCAGTGACAGGCAGTCCTGCCTCACACTCG
>NW_009953935.1:1185054-1199804 GCF_000747805.2 Chaetura pelagica
GAACACAGCTTTTAAGTCAGATCAGACCAGCAGTGCGGTTTGCAGCCCAGCTGTGAGCAGCTGGATCGGCGCGGCCGGGGGGCGGGAAGAGGCGGGCGGGAGCGTGGCGAGGTGGGAGCCCCACCAGCCGTCCTCGGCGCGGGGAAACAGCCTGGGCAAGGCAATGTGCCTTCCAAATCCCAGCCCACGAGCCCTTCTGCTCCCCCTTTGCCCTCTTCCCCTGGCCCCGCCGGCACCCGCAGCCCAGGGGGGCCCTGGGGACCCAACCTGCACCGACCGCGGGCTCATAAACCCCGCGGGGCCAGCCCTCCACCACAGTGTCTGCTCCTCTGCAGAGTGATCAATCACATTTTTCCAACACAATTCCTCCTCCTCTTCATTAACCAGGCCAAGAGAGCAGCCTGGGCTTACCACTGCCCCAGGGCTTTCTGTCAAATTCACCATCTGACCATCACCCCTCATTCCTGATGCCACGAATCGGCAGCAGGGAGAGCAGTGCCTAAACTGCACCTTGTCCTCAAGTCCCTGGCAACCACCATGGTGCAGCAAGAAAATATTTGGGACCTTTGGGAGGTGCAGTGACAGGCAGTCCTGCCTCACACTAGGGAACTCAGCTGAGGGCAGTGCAGGCAGGACAGCCAGCACAGGGGCTGTGTGCCCCACTGAGGGCAGAGAAAAAGGTCTCAGCCCCCCCTGGTCTAGTCTTGTTCCAAAGCCCTTGGGATACCAAAAATTTCCCCTTGGCAAATGAGGTTGGTCACAGCTTGCCATCCCACCCAATTCCATTATTCTCATATCCATTTATTCAGGAAAACACAGAATACTTCAGGGCACAGTGCTGTGCTACTACACAACAGGCTTTGCACAGCCAGTGCCTTTCTTGACATGGTTAAGTACATGGACTCTGATGAATCCAGGGTGTGATGAACCATTTGCACTTGGTGCCTGGTCTTCTTGGTGTCTTCAGTTTTGTTTTAGCTTGGCAGCCTTATGCTGAGAATTAGCCTATCTCCCTAACAGTTTAATGTGTATATAATTTGAATGCTGCATTCCTAAAATCAATATTCATTATTCAAGATGACAGCAGAGCTAAAATTGATCCTTTCGCTGTATCAGGAATACCAGGATGATCATGTGTTCTTAGGATTAGTGACCCCATACAGACATAAGTCTTCACACACGTGGCAGGCAGTGGGATACGGTGCTACACTGCGTGTCAGTGCATCCTCAGCATCATCCTGCTCACCTCTCCAGGGAGCCAGATCCTGCCCTGCCTCCTGCCTGTGGCAGTCCTGCTCAGCCACCCAAGTTATGCCAGAGGTAAGCCACAGTGACAGGTGAGGTGATCCAGGGCAATGTGCCAAGGGGACACAGGGACAGTGGGGTTTTGTTTATTTTTCTGCCCAGGGTGCTCAGGCCAGGAGGTGGTGATTTGAAGTCCTTAGTTTACTGACATTGGCAACAGAACAGGGAGTGTGCAAGGATGGACTGGGTTTCTTTATTTTCCTTCTCCTCTCACTGATTTGTGGCCTAGCCCCTTGGGCACTAACATGCAGTAGCGTGGGGTTGGATCTTGGGAAAACTCCTGTACATTCTCCATTTGCTTTGGTTATGCACAGCCATGTATATGCCAGTCTGGAGCTGTGTGCATGCCCTGGCGCTGGAGATCACTTTGGAGAACTGTTTTTCTCATGATAGCTAATATGGGAGAAGGTGGAGATCTTTCACATGCTATTCAAGAAATGATGTGTTACTAATTGGTGTAATAGAAAATGTTATCCCTCAGAAGATGTTGTTATTTTATAAACAAGGGGATAATTTACAGCTCAATTACTTAAATCATGAGTTAATTGCTAAGCATAATGAATAAATACATTTGCAAGCACAACATTTGATTTGCACAGGTTCCAGTAGTCTAGGCATTAAATGCAGATCATTATTTGATAAGTAATCTGGAATGTCGTATGGAATGACATTTATTTACACATGTAATCCAAATGAAAAAATGTCTTGATATAAGATTTCAAGGGCCTTGTCCTTCCTTCCCTGCAATGAAGGGCAGTGTTTTTATCAGCTGCCTTAGAAATGTGTTCTAGCAGTGACACAGAGAGTAGAGCAGCAACCCTAGGTTAAAGCAGATGCAAGTTTTTAATACTACAAAATGCAAAGAGAGAATATAGAGACAGAAACCAAGGATGTTGCAGTGGATGGGGAGGCTTCACATCTGCGTTGGGCGGTGGCAGGATGATGACAGGTCTGGGAAAAGCACAGGCAGGACCTGATGAGGAAAGTGAGCAGTGAGTGCTTCTGGGAGGCATCAGTGCCCCGGCCTGAGCACTGGTGTGGCCTTGGCTCTGTGGGAGGTTGCAAACCAAAGCAGCAGCAAATAAAGACAGCAAGGGGGGTTTGCAGCCCACTGCCACCTGTGCATGCCCGACCAGTGCTGCAGGAGGCTGCGGGACTTTGTGCCCATCGCAGGCAGGTCCTGTGCAGCAGGGTGTGAGGGAGCCCTGCCTGCTGCCTGCTGCCTGCTGCCTGCCTGCTGCCTGCCTGCTGCCTGCCTGCTGCCTGCCTGCTGCCTGCCTGCTGCCTGCCTGCTGCCTGCCTGCTGCCTGCCTGCTGCCTGCCTGCTGCCTGCCTGCTGCCTGCCTGCTGCCTGCCTGCTGCCTGCCTGCTGCCTGCCTGCTGCCTGCCTGCTGCCTGCCTGCTGCCTGCCTGCTGCCTGCCTGCTGCCTGCCTGCTGCCTGCCTGCTGCCTGCCTGCTGCCTGCTGCCACACTGGCTGCCCAAGCTGTGCTTGGTGGCCGCTGCCCCAAACAAGAGGCCCTGCAAACATCAGGCACCTGCACTTCGGTTGCTCCTGTTGAATAATCTTGGGCTACTGTTGTCCTTCCGCAGGCTCATATCTTTATTGGAGGCTGTTAAAGCCAAACCTTCCAACAGCAATAACATAACTACAAAGCATTTATAAGAAAAAAAGTACGTGGGAATAAGAGAGATACTGAGATCCCAGCCAATTTCAGTACAATGCAAGTCTGAAGTATACTTATAAAGTTAACAAGTCAAATTTA
The DNA here is from genome assembly GCF_000747805.2 of Chaetura pelagica. Lineage (NCBI taxonomy): Eukaryota > Metazoa > Chordata > Aves > Apodiformes > Apodidae > Chaetura > Chaetura pelagica. The sequence goes on from NW_009953935.1 coordinate 1,188,125, forward strand.
AATGTATACAAGACTCAGGAGCATACAGGAAATGGGATCAGCCAAACCTTCAAAGGCACATCATTGTCTTTCAGAAAGTCCACTGAAAGGGTCACGCCATAAAAAAGGTGTATTCATATGGCTGATACAGTGATAAAACCTGGTGGAGAAATGCCAGCAGCACAGAGGGCAGGGATGCTTGCTGCAGGGATGTTACAGTGGCCCAGTCCATTGTTATGGAGCACTTTGTCCTGCCCTCTCTGCTGCTGCCCCATGATAAAATGGAGGTCTGGTATATATCTGGGGAGGGTTTGGCAGGCAGCAGCCCTTGCCTCTGCCTTTACAATAGGCAAGCCAGCCTTTGCAATCCTGCTGCTGGAGGGAAGGAAGAAAATAATGCTCACGCCTTGCCTGGGACCATCTCCACCGTGGTTACTTTATTTGCAGCCAGGAGTGGAGCACATGGTGGTGAATCTCCTATCCCCTCTGACAAAAGCACCCTGGATGCCATAGGCAGGAGAGGATGAGGAAAGAGCTAGCAGCAGCTCCTTGTGCAGCATGCCCAGGAGTGGACAAGGGACAGCCCTGCTTTCTCCTCAGAGCGAAAGGCACCTGCAGATTCGGAGCGTCTGATGTAGGCACCTGGAGAACAGCTTGTTTCAGCAAAGGGAGCTGGAGGAGACCTTATAGAGTGCTGCGGTGTGGAAACCGTGCCAAAAGGTCCCAAGTCTGTCCCTATTTACCTCCCTTAAGTACTGGATTAATAGCCAAATGTGCTCATAAAATGCCAAAGACTTGGAGTTCATTCAGCCTGCCTGGGTGGTGTTGCCATGGCCAGATACTGTGCTTGATCCTTCCACCTCTGGTGTGTTACGTGTGGACAGCAGGCCATGCTGTGCCCTCATCATGTGCCCTTGTGTTTATACATTTTATCCATCTGTTCGAAAGCGAGAAGTGATGCTACTTCACTTAAGCAACCAACAGCAAAGTATGCAAGCAAGCTAGATTGCACACCATCCAAGGGCTGCAATAGTTTGGCATAGAAGTATCAGGAAAATGCCCTGCCACAAAGATGTTGGGAAAATCAAGATTATTTCATGGCTTGTTTGTGAGCAGGGAGCAAAACCAGCCCAATGTGGTGCCTCTGAAGAGGCCAGCAGAGCCAGAATGCATGTTGCAGGACCTGGCGTGCAGGAATTCATGAACTGTAAGGCCTTGTCAAAGTAATTTTTAAGTGAAATGCACTGTCCTAGGAAAACACTTCTGAGACATAAAACAAAGTACAACGTCGCATTTAAAGGCTGGATTCTGTCTCAAGTGAATAGAAGCCACATGCATCCATCTGAGATCAGATTTTGGCGTGATTTGAAACTGTGCTCATGAAGGCTGCAGCAAAGAGCAGGCAGAGGATGAGTCCAACTCTTCTGACAATCCTCTAGACCAGGCCAACCTTTCTGTGCTTCCCCGAGAACAAAAAGACTCCTGACACCAGCCCCTGCATGCGTTAGCTCACCAGCTACGGGATGAAGGGTCCTGGGGCTGCACTGGGCAGTGCAGTGGCTCAGGTTCCTGCTCCACACCATGTGCAGGCAGCAGTGAGGCTGTTCCATCTGCCAGAAAGCCAGGTTGAGACCTGCCCCTCCATGCTGCCCAAGGTGGCTTTGGGGACAGTGAGTTCCCAGCAGGACCACCCTGCACTGAGTGTCCTGCAAAGGTGCTGGTACCAAGGCTTAACCTTTATTAATTGGGGAGAGGAAGAAATAATGCTGGCAAAATATTGTCAAATACTTGAAATTAATGATTAATTCTAGATGGAGTGATACTGTTTGATGTGGTCTTTGCTGGTTTAAACAGGAGAAGGGTGATTCACTCTAAAGGAATTTATAAAAACACAAGTATTTGCTCATGGACAATAAATACTGGGGCAGATAAAAAGGGGGATGAAGTGTTTGGCGTTGTGATAGCAACTCTGCTTGAGAAAACTTTTGACCTTCTCACATCTTAAATCAACGTGCCCCCCCCTCCCTTGCTCTCCTCTGGGCCTGCCCTTGAGGCTGAGGGGATGGTACGTGGGAGCACACAGGGCTCGGAATGGGCTGCGCTGCCGACAGGTCTCCCTGCCTCCCTCCTGTCCCCACGGCCCGGGCACCCGCCAGCAGCGGGCGAGGGGCACGGGGCAGCACCCGACAGCAGTTTACACAATCTGTGTACACAGCGTAATCTGTCAATTTGCCTGTTGTAAATGTAAGTGTATAAACCAGGCACTGAAGCTGCTGGTTTACAGAGCTGCCCCGCCTGAGAAGCTGAGATTTATGCTGCCCACTGGTGAGTGAGGCATCCCATCCTGTCTCCTCCCATCCCATCCTACCCCAGCACAGGCAGGCAGGATACCCAGGAGGGATGGCTGCAGGCAGCAGAGAGACCATTAATAACCAAGAAGGAGCTTCAGCAGAGGCTCTGGCAGTGCTACACGTGCCCCACGGCACCTGACAGCCATCGGATGTGTACCTGAAGGAGAGAGCTCACTATCTACCTTTCCCGTGGGAATACAATGCAGCCAGGATAACCCCTGAACCTTGCTGGGGCGCTGCCAGTGCCATTAAAATGTTGACGTCCACTGATTACCCTGACACGATGTTGGTTTTATTGAGACAAGATTAGCTGCTCACACTGTGAAGGGAGGTCGGGCACACACCATCGCTGGCTGTCCCCTGTTGGGAAGGGCTCCAGAGCCTCTTTTTGCTCTGAGCTTTCTCTCTTTAAAAAAGTCTGGTTTTACCTTCAAAATAATGGCATGGGGGTGAGTACAGGGAGCAGATGGAGCAAAAACCCTGGGCCTGTGTCCAGCCTTGCCGTAGCTGCTGTGATGGTATGGGGTGGCCTTGGTCACAGCAACTAGCTCTGTGGGGCTGATGGATTGGGGCTGGTGGTACCCACAGAAGGGCTGAGCCCCTCTCTGTGGCTGTTCCCGCGGCATCGCCTCACAGGCTGTCAGTGGGCCTTTCATCACAGACCTTACTGACATCATCCTTCCCAAAACACCTGAGCTCCTTGTGGTCCCTGTGCTCATAACACTTGAAAGTGACATTGGCTTCTGGTTTCAATTAACCCAGGGGCAGTTTGGGGACTATCTGATTGCACAAGAGTGGAGGGGAGAGGAGGCCTTTCCGAGCAGTGGCAATGGAGTGTGTGGGTGAGGAACTTCTGAAAAGACCAGATGGTTTCACCCTTTCCTTCCTCTTTCTTTTCCTTGCAGTTTTTTTTTTCCTTCTGAATTCTAAGGAACAGACAACCCAGCAGCATACTTTTCACCTTCAAAGCTTTGCTGAAGGGAATTCTCTGTGGCTATTTCGTTTCCTCCTGATGTTCACAGATCATAAAGCAAAAGGCCTCTGGAGGACTGGGAGAGCAGAGCTGTCCTGGGGTTGCAGCAGAGGATCAGCCCTGCATCCTTGGCTCACAACAGCCTCTCCCTGCTGGCTGGCAGCTCACGTGCATCTGCGTTTGGCTACTGGGTACCAAATACAGTGCCATGGGTGGCCACTGCCAGCATGGGGGAACTGGGACACGCAGAGGTTTGCAGAGGGCACCTGTCCCACCTGGCAGCTGGATGTGCAACGTGCTAATAGCTTGTCCCGACCGTGGCTCTGAGGCAGGCCCTGGCAAAACCTTAGACATCTACACAAGGCTGGCAGCCCCGAGCTGGCACGGGCCGGCAAGGTTCGGGTGCCCCTGCACCACATCTCCACGGCCTCATTCACCACCACTTGCGTGGGAGCACAAAGCTCAGTTCTTACCCTGAGCCCGTGGAGGCAGCGCTGGGGGCAAAGCTGATGAGCAGCCATCCCCGCGGGGTTTATCACCAGGGTGTGTCGTGCTTGTCACCTCTGACATCAGCTCTGTGCCTTGGGGGTGTCCTTTGCCTACGGAAAAGCTGCTCACAGGCTGTGCAGCCCCCCTGGGAAACGGCAGCGCCCCCGGCCCGGGACGCGGGTGGCACCAAAGGGGCGATGTGCCCGTCGCCCCCCGTGCCGCGGGGCTGAGCTGGGGCCCCCCGGGGGTCCGGGAAGCTGCTGACCCTGACGCGGCAGGCTTTGGGATGAGGTCAGGCTGTTTGCCGAGCGGCTCCACCCCTGCTTGCCCGAGGTGCAGGTGGGGAGGAAGCGAGTGGTGCCCCCACGGAACCGGGGGCCGCGGGGAGAGCCCCGCACAGCCCGGCGGGGTCTGGAGCCAGCCCAGCCTGAGAGCTGGTGGTTTTCACACCCTGTCAGCCTGATGAACAGCCCCGCTCCCTCGGCGATCAGCGCCTACAAGGGTCAATTACAGCGATTACTTCAAGGAGTCAAACCGGCTGCCGGCAGTGCTGGGAAAAAAAAAATAAAAATCTTTGTTTCTGGCTTGGCTTTGTCACGGGAAGGAAAGAACTGCTTGGGTGTGCGGCGAGGGATGAAAGAGCCTCTACTGTACGTGGGGCAGAAGTCAGGGGGTGGCCGGGTGGCTGGGGGGGTTGGGAGAAGGGCTCCTCCAGGGCCAGCTGCCCTGTTCTGCGAGCACCACTCTGAGCAGCAGACAGGGCTTGGCAGCCCCCAGCCCTGTCGGTGACTCGAGAAGGGCCTAAAAGCAGCCCCTGGGGTTGTAGGGAGAAGCTAATGATGAGGTAGGAGAGGAGAGAACCTTCAAAAGTGGATGTGATACTTTACTGTGAGAAAGAGAAAAGAACAAAATCCTGGCAAGCTAAAAGTAAAGTCACAATAAAGGTGATTAAAAGGATTGGGGAAGAACTCATTAAAGGTGTTAAAAGATGAAAATAAGCAGGTTTGCATATGTGTCAGGAGTAGGAAACCAGCCAGCGAGCTGATGCAGGTTGTGGATTATGGAGGCATGAACAGAGCACTCAGGGGAAGCCAAAGCCTCAGCAGAAAGCTGAGGGGTGGTTTGGAGATTGGGGAGGATGCTCAGGCATTGCCCTCATGGCAGCCCTCCTGCAGGGCTGTGCCAAGTGGCCCATCTCATGGCAAGGACCTGCTGGAGAGATTTTCCAACAAAGCAAGGAGCTGCAGACCAGTGTCTGTGTCTGGGATGAGGAAATGCCAGCCTCAGTACCCAGCAGAGGATGGGGAAGCCGTAGCCAGAGGGGCTCAGGGAATGTCATGGGCAATATGGGAGAACTCATCTGTAAAGGTCTTGGTCAGCACTTGGAGAAGAGTCAACATCACCTTGCAGGGGAAGCCATGCCTCACATACCAGCCAGGTCACCTGATGGGGGTTTTTGCGTTGGCGCCTCTCAAAAAAACCCCCAATGAACTCGAAGAACATTGTCCTTGCAGGGAGAAAACAATGAGTTAAAAGACTTGGGGTCACCAAGTGTGAAGTTGACTGCTGAGCAGAAGCTCATGGTGAATTATAGGTGAAGGGGGAGCTGGCATCAAACTGGAAACAGTGAAATCATAGTGAGAACATGTCCAAAATGAAGAAGAGGAAGCCCTTGCCTTGGCCAGGCACTGCTCAGCTGTGAAACCCTCTGCCACAGGCTGTTGTGACAGCCAAAAGCACACGAGGTGGGAAAGCTGTACCCCAGAAGCTGACACCCTGTGAGCTGCAAGTCCTCAGCCTGGGAAAGAGGTGAAGGAGCCAGAACACAAGACCATAGGGCCAAGCTGGGCACACAGAGACATCTTCAGAGATTCAAAAGGTTGGGCAGGGAGCTGTGCCCAAGAGCTTTTCCTCCCACATGCCATGCCCTGGCTCCGAGTTGCCAGGCAGAATTCCTGCCCTGCCTGTCACTGTACTGCTGCTGTGCAGTGCCTTTGCCTCTTCCTGGCTTCTATGAGCAAGAGCATGATCTCTGTCAGATTACAAAATACCGTGAGTCAGGAAGAAAAAGAAGCTGAACCTGCTTCTGCAAGACACCACGGCTGAATGAGGTGCTGGGGCTGTGCATGCAGAGCCTGATGCAGCTGCAAGCAGAGTGGGGCTGAGGGGCAGCAGGGCAGAATGAGCTGCTGGATGCTTGGCTTTAGCCAAGCTGTTTTTTTCCTGGTGCAAAAGCCATTTGCTGCCTCTAGAGCTGCCCAGCTCTGCTCTGAACCTGGAGCACCAGCTGGAGAGCTCAGCATCCTCCGTAGCTCCACACCAGCATCTGTCCCCCCAAACTCCCAGACACAGCCAGCCCCCCCAGGCTCCTCCTGCCCACAGCAGGCACCTCATCACCCACTCAGGCTCTTGGCCCCTCCACCATCCTGCACGCGAGGGCCAGGGGCAGAGGCCGGGCCGCCGGCATCGCTGGCCCTTCGGGGTGCGGGCTGGGGGTGGGATTTGTGGAGATTATGCTGGAGGAATTACAATGGAACAGACTTTCCCACAGACGCTTCAATCACCGCTCTGAGAAAGTGTGTGAGCTGAGGCAGCCTGCCTGCCTCACGGTGCTTTGGGGAACGCACAGGAACAGCACACATGGTTTTTAATAATTAAGTAACTTTAATTGTCCTGGGAAAGCAGCGCTTGCCTTGGGGCACTCTGCGCAAACTCATAATTAATGTTACCGGGAGAGATTACGGGAAGGAGAACTGAGGAATGATTCACTTTTGCTTTTTAAGCCTCTCTGTGTTAAAGCTGTATTATCCCCCAGTTTAAAGCCTCATTTAGCTGTGAAGAAAACCAGTGTACTCGCGGGGGGAGGCAGGGGGAAGGAAGGCAAAGCACCCTGACAAATTACAAACAGCCGCACCAGGCTCCACTGCCAGCCGTGTGGGATGGAGCTGGCGGCCGGCATGGCTGGGAGCATCCCTGGGTGTGCCAGGAGCATCCCGGGGTGTGCCAGGAGCATCCCTGGGTGTGCCGAGCAGCACCGTGGCTCAGAGCCCGGAGGAGAGAAGGATGCTCGTCATCAGCCCAGGCTCCGGGCTGGTCTGTGTGTGCAATTCCCATGTGCACCTTCTCTCTTGAAGGCTCCAAAGGCAGCTGCCAGCACAGGAGCTGCCAGATGGTACTGGGGCAAAGGCTGGTCTTGCCCAGACACCCCTAGTACTGCACCAGAGGGCCAAATCCCAGGGACCCTGAATTGACAAAGTGCGACCTCCTCCTTGGGTCAGAGGGTGACTAAACCCATTGCAAATCTGATCTATTCCAATTAAATAAAATAAGTGATTAACATCCTAAACCTGGCTGTACACCTCTGCCTCTCCCAGTGCTCCCAGGGCTGGTGCTTTCTGCAGCAGCTCATCTCTGGCTTGGCCAGCACTCCCCTAGGGTGTGTGTGGCATGGGCCACCAAAGCCCCCATGCTGGGGCAAATCTCAAGCAAGCTGAGCCCCAGAGCCCCCTGTGGCCCCCCAGAGCTGCCAGCCCTCCTACCCAAGCAGTCGCCCACCTCTGCAGGGCTGGTGAGCCGAGGCGGATTCATTCAGCTCACAAGTGATACTATGAGCCACCAGTGTGGCCGGAGCCCCACGGGGAGCCCAGCCCACAGGCTCAGCCGGCGCAGCACAAAGAGGTGGGCAGTGTTGGAGGGATGCAAATCCTGCCCGGGATGCGCCTCGCCTGGGATCCGCGGGGCTTCCCGGCGCCTTTCGCCCACTTTAAAACGAAGAACCTATTGGGCTGGAGCGGCTCTTTTCTTTCATTTTTTTTTTTTTTTTTTCCTTTCTGTTTTTTTTTTCCCTCTCTTTCTTCCCCCCCAGAGCAAATCACTGGACTCACACAGGATGCAAGGTATTTTACTCTATAGAAATCCTTTTTTCAGGCAACTATGTCAAGAATGTTTTCATACTTTGGGCTGGATGGGAAAAAAAAAAAAAGGCTTAATCCCCTGAGATGGTTATTTCTCTGAAAACAGACATGCAAATGCTGGACTTGTCAAACCTTAAAATGTTTTCTTTATTCAGGGAATTACTGCCTGCCTGCTGAGCCCGGGTAATGCTGACAGGCTAAGCCCGGGGCCTTGGCAGCAGAGCATGCAGAGTGTGGGAAAGGGCGGCTGAGGCACGCGCCAGATAAGATCATACAATAAATGATACAGCCCTCCGGAGCACACGGCCACTTTCATATGCAAACAGGCCTCCTGGTACACACACACACACACACACACACACTTCCCGGGCAGGGTGCAGCACCTTGCAGCCTGCCTGGGCAGACCCACAGGCACATGCATGCACGCGCGGCAGGGCTGGCAGGGCACAGCATCAGAGCATGGGGGGCTGCAGAGCTGCTGGGACACAGTGGAATGCAGGGTGGGCTTTGCTCAGACCGGTGAGGATCCCAGGTGCTGGAGGAGGAGAAAGGATCTTCCCAGTGACCTGTAGTCCAGGCAGGCACATTTCCTAATTGTCCTGTCATGCCTCAGTGGCTGCATTTTGGTGCTGCTGGTTGCAGCTGGGGGGTGGTGGCTCACAGACCCTGCTGGATCCCTGCAAGGAGGGGAATTTTGTCATTTAAGCATTTTGCTAGTTCTTTCTTCTGACTGTGGGGTAAAACCTGGCAACAGGACCCCAGTGACTCACACGGAGGCAAAGATGATCCAAAACGCTTTGGACTTTTAATTGCATTTTTTTAAGCTAGTGCACTGCTTTTGGTCCAAGTGAGGCTTTTTGGCACATGTGCCTGGGCAACACAGCCACAGATTCTGCTCTCTGACAGGGATTCATTTCTAAAGAGAAGCAAAGAGCATGACCCTGCTGATAGGAGCGGTGGGACCGAGGCTGCCATGTGCCTAATGCCCACAGCAGCAGTGCCAGTCTCCCCCAGGGAGCCGCAGAGCCCTCGTTAGGCCATTTTTCCTTTCTTTGCCGTGTGAAAACCTGATCCGGCCGGGGTGCAGGCAGGCAGAAGGCTGGCGCGAGCCTCCCTCGAGCCCTAAGTGTGGCACCTGCACATTTGTTTTAATAACCCGGTGCCTGGCGATCCGCAGCAGGCAGCAGGGAGCAGCCGTCACGGGTGACAGCGCTGGAGGGTCACACAGCCGGGCGCAGCTAATGACCCGCGCTCCGAGCGGCGCCGGGACACAAACAATGGCTGCTGAGCTACTGAAAGACCAGTGGAAGCCACCAAGGGAGAGAGCCACAATGGCAGCAGAACTGGGATCCAAACTGGGCTCCCTTGGGGAGCCAAGAGTCTCCTGAGAGCAGCGCTGGCACCAGCCTAGGTCCCCGTGGGTGGCTGATGGCTCCAGTCACCCTCTTCCCTCTCATCATGGCAGCATGTCTCACTCTGACACCACCACCCACCTGTGCAGCTGGGACATGTTTTATGGGGAGCATCGGTAAGTTAATCTCAGCACAGCTCCTCCTAACCCGAGCTTAGCTTTCAACATAGTTATCATTGCATTTTTAGGGCAGGCAGGAGCCTGAGTGTGGGGGCAGACGGCTGGTGCATGCAGGAGGGGTGGCAAAAAGAGGCAGCTGCTGATGGATGGCTGCTCTGTGCACCCCTGGTGCCCTGCATTCTTGCAAATCACAGCTCCTCACTGCTCCCTGCTCTCAAGGTAGCTGGGGAAGGGGGAGAGGGAGGGTGAAGGGGTCCTGGCGTCTTATTCCTGGCTTAATACGGTGCATTCACACAGATAATCTGTCAAGCAAAAAATGAGCCAACAAGCTATCTATTCTTGTCTGCGCTATTTTCCCATGTCAGAAACAGGCTGGGCTGAAAAATGTAGGTTTCCCCTTTCATCTTGCCTTTCAGAGCCCCTGAACAAGATGCCTTTCTTTGCCAGTGCTTACTGAGGAGATCTTGCCTTGAAGAGTGGAAAAAGGGGCTTTTTTTTTTTTTTTTTTAAAAAATATCTATGCCCAGTCCATGCTGGTGGCAAGGAAATGGAGTAGCTTTTATTATCCCTTGGAAGCAAGGGTGCTGTGCTGATCCCCCTCCTTGATTTCCACCGTTGTTACTGTCTCCATCAAGCTGAATGGGGGGAGACAACAAACATTTCCCTTCCACTGCTGAGAGATTTATTTTTTACTTGAAAAGAAATGCCTGGGGAGGCAAAAACAACATTTCCACAGGTTGGAGGCCCTGCTAAACGAGAGACAAGTGATGAAATGCCACCGCATCCTTCCCTCAGCCACGTGGTGCCAACTCGCCAGCCCGGTGCCAAGGCGGTGCCAGGAGCAGGGCAGGGCTCTCCCTGCCTTACCCTGGGGGAAGAGACAGGGAGGTGAGGGACCCGCCTGAAGCTGGGGGGTGACTCATCCTGGTGACAACCACCTCCCACTGCCAGCGCTGGACACCCAGCAACACCCATCCTTTCACCAGCGCTGCCCTACCGCTGTGGTTGACTCACATTTCTCTGTGCCTCTCCCCTTCATCCCTCCTCCTCATCCCAGCCATGGGACGTGTGTGCCTGCCAGCCGGACGTGCTGCAGTGGAGGTTTCTCTGCCCCATGCCCGTGGGTGACAGGCAGGACAAGGGGCGTGCAGGGGGGATCCACACACCTCACTTTCACAGGGCGGTATCAGTCCTCGCCCTACTCTGTCCTGGCATCTCAGGCTGGTGTGCCCTTTTTCTGCAGTTGCTTTGGCCTAATAAAAGTCAGAAATGTGTGTTTATAGGCTTTGTGGTCTGTCTTTCATTAATCACATTTCTTTGCCTACTTGCTAGTTTGTTCTACTTCAGTGATTGGCACTGGCCACCAGCTCTCCAGCCGCGTGGGCTGTTCTGCTGGTGCTGGGCTGCATTTGTTGATTTATGGAAGTGGTTTTCAAAAAATAATATTTGAAATGGCCAGGTAACAGCCCAGTGCAGGGAGAGGACACATCGGCAGCACTCGTGTAGCAGCAACCCAGCTATCTGGTTTCTTGTAAAAGCTAATATTTTAAGGGATTTTATGCTGTTCTGCTTCCTTTTGCTAATTCAAAGACTGAAAATTGTGGCCCACTTTCCTGACTGTCACCTGCCGTGAGGGCAGGGGAAGAAGGTTCCTGCAGAAGAGATGGCCGAGAGGCCGGTGGTGCTGGTCCCAGTGCTGCTGAGCCCCTCTGGTGCCTGCAGCGGGTGAGAACGCGGGGCCAACACCCACAGTGTCAGAGAGTTGTCGGACGAGCTACAGGGCATTGGGATGTGCTTCTCCATCAAAATGTTTCTGAGGCTGCTGGGAGGAACCACAGGGAAATTGGGAGCAGACAGAGCAGGCAGCTAATTGCAGGGAGTAAAAATACGTAGGTAAGATAAAAGAGATTGTTTGCATCGTCTGGAACCCCCCGGCTACCCCAGGTTTGCCTCCAGCTGTTTGGCGAAAAGCTCTTTGCAGCCTTTGAGGAGGTCATGGTTAGTCTGGAATCAAACAAAACTAGCAAGTGAAGGCGAGCAGGCAGGGAGGAAGGCATGAAATCAGCTCATTTTGGCTTCTGGGAGGACTGTGAAACTTGTAAATGCAATAGCTAGTGGTGATGGTGTGGCACTGTGCTTGCCACAGCTTTTGCATGACACTACTGAGAGACCCCACCTAAGGCTGGAGCTGCTCCAGGCTCTGGAGAGAAGAACTCGTGGCCTGAATACACAAAACAGGAGTGGAAACAGGCAAGAAATTACTTTCCCACAGGCGGAGTGGGGCAGAGCTGAAGCTGCCATCCCCTTGGTACGCTGTGGCCACCAGCTGCTTTGCCCAGGCAACAGGGTCAGGGCTCAGCTGCATGAACATGTGGGGGACCTGGATCAGCCCAAGGAGCCCTCAGGAGCTCAGGGTGGCAGCTCTGTGGAAGCCTGTCTTGCT
>NW_009953935.1:1199823-1201514 GCF_000747805.2 Chaetura pelagica
TGCCAAGGCCAGTGAGGTGTTGGCAGCACCACCTCCTGCCTCCCTCACATCCTTGTTCCCACCGCGGAGCTGGGCTCCCTGGAACGTGAAACGCTGCAGTCCTTAAACCTGAGCCTGGGAGCTTCCCCCAGGATGTGGGAAGGGGATGGCAGGCAAAAGCAAGACCATTCCAGCCCCCTCTTCCTCCCAGCCAGCCAGGCCCTGTGGAATGCAGCAGGGACTGGGAGGTGCATGTCCTTGCTTTGGACTCCTGAAGGGAAGGGGCTGGGGCCATGGGCACTCCATGGGAATGGGCCCCGCAGCCTCCGCAGGGTTGGTAAACTGATGTTATCACAAGGGAGGGTTCTGCTAAGCACAGAGGTGAGGAGCAGCCCCCCAGGCAGCCCCACAGCCACTGCCCCAGGCTCTCTGCCAGCTCCGAGGGATGGGGGCCCTGGAGGATGCAGGCTGGGAACCGCCTGGGCCCCTCCAGCAAGCAGGGCCGATGCCAGTCACACCACACGGTGAATCACCAGCCTTGGCATGAGGCAGGACCCACTGCCTGCAGCGACAAGGGCCGGGCAGGTGCCAGGTGCACCCTGGTACGCCTTGCTCTTCCCAACACGGGCACCTTGCCCTGAGCATGGGTAAGGGCTGTGTGGAGGCCGAGGGGTCTGCTGCTCTCTCTGGAGCATGATCCAGCCATGCTCCTGCATCCCCAAGTGTCCTGGCTGCAAGCACGGCTGGGGATGGCACTGCCCAGGCCCTGGGAGATGCTCACCAGGGCCTCTTGGGAACCTGCAAATCTTTCCATGGGCTTAGGAGACTGTGGCCCCAAAGTTTCCTCCATGCTGACACATTCCCCCTAATTCAAACATATTCCCATGGGCAAGAAAAAAAATCCTCCATGGCTATGTGCAACAGCTCATGTGGGGGCAAACCTTGCACGTAAAGAAGACCCTGACCCTGGGCAGCTTCTGCTGCCACACTGTTGCCCCATGGAAGATGTGAGGTCACCCTTTTCTTCCTGCACAAGGAGCTCATATGCTACATGTCCTGGTCCTCTGTCTGGCTGCCCCAGAACCCACTGGGATGCTGCCAGCCCTGCTCCCCTGCCCTGGCCAGGCTAAGCATGGCAGGGGGTGAGGCTGGTGTCTGGCAGGCTCAGCTCACTGCTCTCTGAGCTCAGATGCCTCCTCTGGCCACCCAGCTCGCCCTGCTTGTACATCCCCCCCATGCTCATGGGACATGCAGGGGGATGCCAGGGGTGATGGGGTGGCATATTCCCATGGGCAAGAAAAAAAATCCTCCATGGCTATGTGCAACAGCTCATGTGGGGGCAAACCTTGCACGTAAAGAAGACCCTGACCCTGGGCAGCTTCTGCTGCCACACTGTTGCCCCATGGAAGATGTGAGGTCACCCTTTTCTTCCTGCACAAGGAGCTCATATGCTACATGTCCTGGTCCTCTGTCTGGCTGCCCCAGAACCCACTGGGATGCTGCCAGCCCTGCTCCCCTGCCCTGGCCAGGCTAAGCATGGCAGGGGGTGAGGCTGGTGTCTGGCAGGCTCAGCTCACTGCTCTCTGAGCTCAGATGCCTCCTCTGGCCACCCAGCTCGCCCTGCTTGTACATCCCCCCCATGCTCATGGGACATGCAGGGGGATGCCAGGGGTGATGGGGTGGCAGGGGAGCCGCGGGCCCTGCCGGCAGGG
>NW_009953935.1:1202705-1207596 GCF_000747805.2 Chaetura pelagica
AGCCCCACAGCGGGGTCAGGCTGCTGCCCCCGCGACAGGTCCTGCTCTCCTCGCTGGCCCCGGCCGGGCAGGCTCTGCAGACAAGCATCTATTTCTGCCCTCATTTTCATCTCCTTCTCCTAAGCCTGCCACGGGCTCTCGTTAAAGCTGCTTGCTGGGGACTCATTAACTTGGCAGGCTCAGTGAACTCGGATCAATTAAAATAAAGCTTCTTAGCTTCTCTTCTTTTCATTGCTTCGCTGCAATGTTGCCCTGCTCTCCTACTCCTGTCCACAACCCAGACCAGGCCTATTTCTGCCCTCATTTTCATCTCCTTCTCCTAAGCCTGCCACGGGCTCTCGTTAAAGCTGCTTGCTGGGGACTCATTAACTTGGCAGGCTCAGTGAACTCGGATCAATTAAAATAAAGCTTCTTAGCTTCTCTTCTTTTCATTGCTTCGCTGCAATGTTGCCCTGCTCTCCTACTCCTGTCCACAACCCAGACCAGGCAGAACAAGTCCTCAACCCACAGCACATCTTGCAGGTGTGCTGACAGCCCCGGGTCCATCTCTGCCATAGATCCTGGCCCACCAGTGACTGCTCTCAGGGATCAGGGTTTGTGAGAGCATCCTCCACAGGAACCCACAGCTCCCAGCAGGGTGGCTGATGTATTTATGACTGCACGAGCAGGGTAGGATGGCTGTAGTCTGAAATTTTGCTTTGATTTTTTGGCACTTTGTCCAAGAGTCGCCATTGTGCTCTCAGCCCTGTGGAAACCTTTGGAGAGTGATGCTGACCACCCAGTCAGAGCTACACAATTTCAGAAGGTCACGTTTTCAGCTCCCTTTAAACCTGTTGGCCAAACCCAAAAAACCCAAACCTCTAATGAAATTAGTTTGGAGGCCTTCTAGGTTTGCATCTGTGCAAATGGGGAGCCTGCTGCAGACAGACAGACAGTGATATAGTGGGTACAAAATGAGGCCACAGGGTCTTAGAGACTGTGGGCCAAGCCAAATGTTGGATGCAAACTCTCCCAGGCTCTGGGAAAACTCTGACCCAGGCACTGACTGAACAGGATGCCTTGGGCTTATCTCTGCAAATGCAAGACAGCAGTGCAGCCTCTCCACTGTGGATGAGCTCCAGCATAGTGAGAAAATCCGGGGCTCCAGCAACCCACCAGCACCTTTTTCACCACTGACTACAACCACAATGGCCCACAGCATTTAATGATGCAAGGACATGGGACGTGTCACCTGCTGCAGAGTCCGGCCGTGTCCCCTCTTGAAATGGGGGCAAACCCTGCTTGCAACCCATGCCTGCCACTCTGCTGCTTGCCTGCGAGTATCCTCACACGGCCTCTCAAGTAGAGAAAATGTTTGCTGTTGGTGCTAGGCGTAGACCTACACTCCTTGCCTGAAAGCCCTTGAAGTGGGGCAGCTCTCATGAAGAGCAATTGAACTTGGAAGCTTGGGGTCAGCAGTTTCTCCTTGCCAGAACTGAGCAAGAAAAGCAAACAGCTCCTGCAGCCTCTCTCTGATGCAGGTTGTGTTACACTTTCCAAACACATCAGTCAAATATTCACAAAAGAGCAACCAAATATTTCCAAGGCTTGCAGGCTCAGCTTCAAATGAACATTGGCCTTACTGACACTTTGCAGAAGTTTAATTGCACTGGAAGGAGGAAGAAACATGAAATGTGCAGTTTCACCAGCCCTCTGCTATGGCAGCACATCATCTCCTTAGTGCTGGACCAGCTCCTTTGAAGGCAGCGAGGTCTCCCCTTCTCTGCCTGCTCTGCCCCTCCTCAGTGATTCACTAGAGCATGTATGCATAAATCTATTTCAGTGCTAATGATAGTGTTTACGTGCAGGGTGTATTGCTGGGGAACATTTGACTCTCATGGATGTGAATATGGGAAGAGTGAATTACCTGTCTTAAACCTCCCCTGTGTTCGCAGAGGAGCCCGGCAGCCCCCGGAGCAGCCGCTGCCCGTCAGTGACTGACTCTGCCCCACCAAGCCTTGCACAAGGGCTGCTGTCCTGGGAGAAAGTCGATGGCCATGGCCTTGTGCCTGCAGGGAGCAGCCTGCAATGTCAGCTGGAGGCTCAGAAATTGGGGGCAAGAAGAAGACAATTGATGGATAATTTGTAATTTTCTAACTCGGGGGTGCTATGGGTTGTTAGGAACTCCAAGATGAATTAATCACTTTTCAAAATTCCTTTTCCGGGGAAGTCTAAGTGGTTTCTAAGCAGGGGTGCTCCTGGCCACCTGCTCTGTGTGTGGGGCTGGGGCTCCTTCCCTGCTGCTGGTGGTGCCACGCACATCCCCACAGCTCCCTCCCTCCCAGCCAGCTGGGAGGCAGCAATCTTGGCAGGCAGGGCAGCAAAAATGCCGACAGGGAATCGCCGGTGGGCAGAGGGGTCCAGCAGGTTCCCCTCCACTCTGACCTCAGCTGCTGAGCGCTTGTGGGGCCCATTGGGATAATGTTTCTCCTTGCTGCTGATCCCTGCTTAGCGGGCACATTGCTGGGATGGCAGAGCCACCCTGAGCTCTCGACACCCAGCTCAGCCCACAGCTCAAATTCAAGACACCTGCTGCCATAAGGCAGCTCAGGAAACCTGGCCAAGGGGCCGGTGTGGTTCAGATCCCCAGCAGTGGGCTCAACCCCCCTGCACAGCAGGAGGAGTGCAAGGGGTGGCAAGCAGGACAGCAGGTCCCACAGCCCTTTGGCTAGTCCTACAGGTTTCCCTGGTGTCAGTGCTGTGTCATCATGAGCCGCCTGTCACCACTGGCCCTGGGAGAGGTCTGGGGTCACCACCACTCTTCCACCATGACAAGGGAGGAGCAGGATACTGGGACAAGGGCCCTACCCTGCCAAGTCCTGGGAGATCTTACCTCTGGAAATGAAGGGACTTTGGCAGAACTGGACAAAAATATCTGGTTCAGCCTGAAATTTTGATTTTAAAAGATATTATCTATGATAACTTCTAGTTTTCAAAAGGAAAAAAACCCCACAAAATGTTATCTTAAAAAAAAAAGTCTAGTTTTACTCAAATACTAGTGTGATAAAAACCAAAAGCTGTTTCGTACTTGAAAGCTTTATCCTAAACCCAAATGCTTTCTGTAACAACTACTTTTCAATACAGACATTTTTTCAACTAAAAATTGTTCTTTGATACCACATTTTTTATTTTGGTCTATCTTTTGTCCTCCCTTTAAACTGAAAGCTTTTCAACAAATCATTCATAAATAGCTCTTTCCAGGGTAGGAGAAAACTGAAAATGTGAGAGCTACAGCAAGCACAGGAGCTGGGGTGCAGAAGGAAAGCAGGAGAGCAGGGTTAAAGCTCGGCTACCTTCACCCAGATACCTCCAGGGGAAGGGAGGGGAGGAGGAAGACTTTAATGAATTAGTCCTGGGCACTCTGGAGCATTTCCAGTTTGCAAATTACCACTGCTTTATTAGGCTTTAATTCAATCTGCTCCGGGGTATTGCTTGGAAAAGCCTTTTTGAAGAAGAGCTGTGGGAAGTGTCCTGGCATGGGGCTGGTGCATGGTCTGTGGAGGCGCATCCCAGGCGGTGCCTGCCCTGGCTGGTGTCCATTCCCCATTCCTCCAGGGAAGGAAAATGTGACCCCAGAGTTGCTGGAGATCCTGAATTTCATTAAGTGCCCTCATTGCATAGTATATCCCACCAGAGGAGCCTGAGAGACCCAGTCACACGGGGATTAACTCTTTATGGAGAGGAGTGTGTGAGTGTGCAAATATACTTGCACCTCTGCCAGTCTCCTGGCTCAGTTGAACCCACCCTCTTCCCTGGGACATGCAGGGCTGTCCATCAGAGCTCAGTGCTACACACAGGGGCTCAGTGTGTCTTCACTGCTGGGGACATTGTGGGTACTGCTGGCCACCTGCACAAGCCCTGCAGTGCTGCATGGAGAGGGCAGGGGATGCAGTCCCTGTCATCCTCTGTGTCCCAACTGGATGGGTATTTGTGTCTGTCTATGTGTGTATGTAGGTGTGTGTCTCTAGGACTAGGCTTGCTGAAAATCTGGGTCATTGTTTGGCAGCCTGGGCAGTACGTGCTGGGCGTGGGGCTGGAGAGCCTGCCCTGTGCCAGCACAGACAGGACAGGGTGCCCAAGCCTGCTCTGTGCTGGAGGAGAGAAGAGGCTGAAAGGACCATGAAGGTCACAGTGTTACCAGGTCTGCCTGTGTTCATAGCAGAGCCTGCCTGGCCGACCCTCTCTCTGCTACTTGCAGGGTCCCCTTGGAGCCTTCTGGGGACTAGCACAGGGCCTTTTGTGGGTGACACTCTCCCAGGAGCTGCTGGGTGGAAGGGGCTTTTTTCCAAGGCTGTTGGTCTGGGATGGTATCTGTTCCTGCGCAGAGGTCTCGCTGGCACAGATGCAGAGCCTGCAGCCCCACAGCACAGACCTTGTGGTAAGGGTCCACAACACCCCAGCCTCCCAAAAGCTTCCTCCTCCATGTAGGAGCTCAAAAACTAAAGGAGCTCAAAACTGTCAGCTAAAGTATGATAAGTTTGGTTTTGGCTGAGAGCCACAGGATGGGCAGAGTTTGACACGCAACCAGTTCCCTCTGTCACACGGCAGCATTTCACCCGTGAAAGGCACATTATCCATGATCAATCATTGCCACCCAGAGGTGCCTTCTCCCTAAGAGTGTGACTCCTTGACTTAAAACTTGATACTTGTCATTGAAGGAGAGAAAAAAGGGGGTGAGATCCTACAAGAGGACTAATAAAAAGCACAAAACTGGGAATCGCTGCCCCTAAACCCTAAAAAGTGTCAGCCTTGGCTCTTCCCCCCCGAGTCATAGCACAGTGTCCCTGTGCCTCCAGAGTTCGCTTCTGAGAATGAAATGCTCTGCCAAACAGGGTGAAAGGAGAGGGTGGAG
>NW_009953935.1:1207910-1208752 GCF_000747805.2 Chaetura pelagica
GAGTGGGGGGGGGGGGGGGGAGACCAAAGCTTCTTAGCCACACCAGTTGTCTCACCCTGCTTGTGTTCAGTGGCTGGGGACAGATCCCCAGGAATGTGCTGGTCCCCATCACTGAGCTGGAAGGAACAGTAAGGGCCCCAGGGTGACGGGACACCCCAGCCTGGCTGATGGTTCCCCTCTCCTCACCTCTGTTTGGTGGTGGGTTTGGCTCTCCCACCACACCATGGCCTCTGGCATCCCCTTGCATGTGTTCCCTGATGCCCAGTCCCTTGCTCTGTGAGGTGAGGTCTCAGAATTCCCTTTTATTTTATAAACGTGTCTGTGGTGGGTTAGCTGGGACTCAGGTGTGCATCCCCCCAAGGGTGATGTGAGACTGGAGCAGCAGCAGCTCTGGAGCCATGGGAAGTGACGTTAATGCAAAGCAACTTCTGAGAGGAAAGGGGAAAGGCATGTGCACATGTTATCTCGGAATACACATGGGCATAGCAGAGCTCCAAAAGGTGGGAGGATGACTCGTGGTCAAGGATGCACCTCTGCGTGTGTCACAACCTGCCCTATGGACATTCCCAGGCCCCCTGGGGACATCAGTGGGCTGTGGCCTGCACACTGCTCTGGCAGCAAGACAGTTCCCATGTCTCACCGTGGTGACAGACTGGAGGGAAATGCTGGATATCCAACATGGGCACAGACTAAATCCAGGCGGGAGGAAACTCTGAGGCATCCAGGAGTGAGAGTGGTGGTTGAGAGGCAGCAGAGACCAGGGAGGCCAAAGGACAGGGAGGAGGGGGTTGCTTGGGCAGGAGGTGAAGGAGAGACTGTACCAACTGGCCACAAGCACTTCA
>NW_009953935.1:1208815-1209372 GCF_000747805.2 Chaetura pelagica
GCTGTTGGTCTGGGATGGTATCTGTTCCTGCGCAGAGGTCTCGCTGGCACAGATGCAGAGCCTGCAGCCCCACAGCACAGACCTTGTGGTAAGGGTCCACAACACCCCAGCCTCCCAAAAGCTTCCTCCTCCATGTAGGAGCTCAAAAACTAAAGGAGCTCAAAACTGTCAGCTAAAGTATGATAAGTTTGGTTTTGGCTGAGAGCCACAGGATGGGCAGAGTTTGACACGCAACCAGTTCCCTCTGTCACACGGCAGCATTTCACCCGTGAAAGGCACATTATCCATGATCAATCATTGCCACCCAGAGGTGCCTTCTCCCTAAGAGTGTGACTCCTTGACTTAAAACTTGATACTTGTCATTGAAGGAGAGAAAAAAGGGGGTGAGATCCTACAAGAGGACTAATAAAAAGCACAAAACTGGGAATCGCTGCCCCTAAACCCTAAAAAGTGTCAGCCTTGGCTCTTCCCCCCCCAGTCATAGCACAGTGTCCCTGTGCCTCCAGAGTTCGCTTCTGAGAATGAAATGCTCTGCCAAACAGGGTGAAAGGAGAGGG
>NW_009953935.1:1209400-1210553 GCF_000747805.2 Chaetura pelagica
AATGAAGAGGATGAATGGGACATATCCAGCCCTGCTCTTATCTGATGGCTGTTGAGTGAGGCATGATGAATTCCCCAGCAACAGGTCTGTTTTATCAGGACGCCTCTTATCAGATGGCACAAGCACAGTGGTCTGGCCACAGCCATTAATCACCCATCAGCAGCCTCTCCTCCAAAGAGAAAAGATTTTCCCCCTTCCTTTTCTCTGCTGGCCCCAGGCCCTGCTCCTGAAAGCTGCAGAGGAAAACCTCCACCTAGCCAAAGCCCCCTGTTCCCAGAAGAGACCTTTTGGATGAAGGAACAGGAATGGGTGGGAGGTGTGGGAGAGCAAAGCATCCTAGCCACACCAGCTGTCTCACCCTGCTTGTGTTCAGTGGCTGGGGACAGATCCCCAGGAATGTGCTGGTCCCCATCACTGAGCTGGAAGGAACAGTAAGGGCCCCAGGGTGACGGGACACCCCAGCCTGGCTGATGGTTCCCCTCTCCTCACCTCTGTTTGGTGGTGGGTTTGGCTCTCCCACCACACCATGGCCTCTGGCATCCCCTTGCATGTGTTCCCTGATGCCCAGTCCCTTGCTCTGTGAGGTGAGGTCTCAGAATTCCCTTTTATTTTATAAACGTGTCTGTGGTGGGTTAGCTGGGACTCAGGTGTGCATCCCCCCAAGGGTGATGTGAGACTGGAGCAGCAGCAGCTCTGGAGCCATGGGAAGTGACGTTAATGCAAAGCAACTTCTGAGAGGAAAGGGGAAAGGCATGTGCACATGTTATCTCGGAATACACATGGGCATAGCAGAGCTCCAAAAGGTGGGAGGATGACTCGTGGTCAAGGATGCACCTCTGCGTGTGTCACAACCTGCCCTATGGACATTCCCAGGCCCCCTGGGGACATCAGTGGGCTGTGGCCTGCACACTGCTCTGGCAGCAAGACAGTTCCCATGTCTCACCGTGGTGACAGACTGGAGGGAAATGCTGGATATCCAACATGGGCACAGACTAAATCCAGGCGGGAGGAAACTCTGAGGCATCCAGGAGTGAGAGTGGTGGTTGAGAGGCAGCAGAGACCAGGGAGGCCAAAGGACAGGGAGGAGGGGGTTGCTTGGGCAGGAGGTGAAGGAGAGAGTGTACCAACTGGCCACAAGCACTTCAACAGGACC
>NW_009953935.1:1210710-1211984 GCF_000747805.2 Chaetura pelagica
GGGGAGACTAACCCCACTGGACACAAGCACTTCAGCAGGTCCAAGAGTTGCTGGAGCCCAGCTTCCCTAAGCCCAAGGGGTCTCTGATGCCAGGAACACCCTCACACAGCATGCAGCTGCCCCAGCAAAACCTTCTGTGGACTCGGAGTGTGCAGGGACGAGGTTGCCCATGAGAAGCAGACAGGTCTGGCTTTGGGGTCATGCTGCCTGGAAGCAAAGGAGGAACGTCCTGCTCCAGTGCTCTGCAGACTACAACTGGAATGAGACGTCTGCCCCTGGCCCTGGCCGCGAAAGGACCCACAGGCAGGAAAATTTCAGTCAGGAGGAGAAAGGAGGAAGGGTTGATGTTGGCGGTGGGTCAGTGTCCTCTTCCCTCCCTGTGCAGCCCTGCCAGGCTTCTGGGGGGGCCGTCTGTGAGCTCTGGGCCTGGTGCCATCAGCAAATGGGTGACATTTGTTCCTCGGTCACGCTTTCCCCATGCCCAGATGGTGCAAAGTCCTCACTGTCCTCACGTCAGCTGAGGCATGGGACAGGGATGCCAACCCAGTGGCTGACACCAAAGCAGGGTGGCTGGGGCCCAAATGAGAGGGGCTGGACAGGCAGGGGGTGCAGGCAGTGGGGCTGCCACTGTGCACATTCCCCCTCCCTGAGAAATTTGAAACCTTGTTGTCCCTTTTTGCAAGCAATCCAAGGAAGGTGCAGTTACTTTTCCATGCAACCTCACATGGGACTGCTCCAGCAGTGGGCCAGTGGGATGGGATTTATTGTCACCTCTAAGAGGGGGTCACTGCCATGAAATCCATCCTGGGAAATCAACTGACCTTCACCCAGGGGCTGGCTGGAGATGAGGTCTGTTTCTGCCGCTCAGCTCCTGGGGCATCCTGGGTTATGCTGGTGGGGGCCAGCACTGCCCCCCTGCCCCCACCCCTGCCGTGCAAACATGATGTCACAGGGAGGCAAAAAAGCCGTGAATGAGAGTTCATGGCAGTGAGTAATGGAAAGCAGTTGTCCCTTGTAATGTTGCCTGGCCATAAAATGTCAGATAGATGTAAAAGTTATAAATACATCAGAGAGCAAATATTTACAGCACAGCACTAACTCCTTGCTTTGGGAGTGCTGCAAAAGCAGCCTGGGGTCAGGACACAAATGTGTGCAAACTCCCTTTGCTGGCCACTGCTGACCTGCTGCTTCTGGGGGTTTAGTTGGGTTCTGGTGCTCCTGGTGGCTTTCAGACCTGCCCAATGCACTGCTGAATATCCTGGGTTGGAAAGAGT
>NW_009953935.1:1212145-1236265 GCF_000747805.2 Chaetura pelagica
AAAGAGTGTTGAAGGACAGTCTGTGCCCCACTGTGTGATGAGGTAGGTGAAAGCCAAGGGCAGACCTGTGCCCAGCTGCCCTGGCTGTGGGAGGCAGCAGCTGAGCACACAGCTGGTATGGTTTTTGGGGGAGTATGTTCTCATGTCAGGGATTTTCTCACCATATGGGAGGAACAGCTTCCTCAGCTGTGCAAGGGAGCACCATGGATGAGCATGTTCAAGCACCTCCCAGAGCACACATATATAAGCAGGAACACAAAAAGTCCTGAACATCCCCATCTCAACAACCACTGTGCAAACAACACTGGCACAACCATCTGGATAAGGACTTAGGAGGTGCAGCATCTCCCTCCATACACATAAAAATGTGGTGTTCCCAAAGCAAGGGGCTGTGTGGGTGCTGAGGAGCAGCAGCTGGAGCAGGTTTCCTGCAGGGGACCAGAAGGGCTGGGGACACCACCCTCAGTGCCAAGAAGTTACCCTCCAATTGCTTGTCATTGTGGTGGAATGTCAGAAAATCATAGAACTCCAGGTTGGAGGGGACCTCAAAGATCATCTGGTCCCCAGTACATATAGATATACGTATACATATACGTATACATATACATACACCTATACATTTATATGTGGCTGTAACAGTTGAAGCAGACCCCAAAGCCTTAGAGAACATTCCTGAGAAACCTCTCCCTTCTGCAGCACCAAGACTTCCGGGCATGGTCTCAGAGCTCCAAAGGTACAGCTTGAGGGTGAAACACAAGCCTGGGTGAGGAATTCCTGCAGGAGGGTTTCACAGAAGGGCAAGATGCAGAGAAGAAGGAGGACTAGGAGGAACAGGTGCAGGCAGTCTTGCAGTGCTTACCCGTGTCTACAAATATACTAGTGGAAATAGTGAGGGGAGCAGGAGCAATGATGCAATAAATCTTTTAAAAGAAACAATACGACCAGGACAGCTGCATAAAAAGGAGCATGTTCCCTTGGCTACCAGTGACTTTAGGAATGAAAAAAGTGGAGAGGGTGAGGGATAACATAGTGGCAGGGGAAAAACAGTGGTCACAGAGCAATTTAAATCCGGGGATCCTGGGAAAGATTCCTGAACAAGCTGAGTGCTTTTCAAAAGATTTGCAGGAGTGGTAATCTCTGTCTTGCACAGCATGTGTGAAGAAAAGAAATGTCAGATGGCTGCACTTGAGCAAAGCATTGAAGAAAGAACAGCAAAGAAGGTATGAAATTCTGGGTGTACTGAGGAGAGCCAGGAGGAGAGGGCCCCGGTGTGCAAGCATGGAGGAAAAACACCCATCTGAGACCCTCTGGGTGCCTCACACGTGGGTGTTTCTTTCCGAAACTCATAGGCTTGGCACCTTAACCTTCAGTCCCCAGCTCCTTAGCCAGAGAAGTGTCCCACCACTCTGATACCCAGCTCCATTTCTGGCCCACCAGGTGCCCTGAACTGAGTGTTGACTCCATGAAAATCAATTCTCTTCTCTATGCAGCTGTGAATTTGCTACTTTTTCACTTCTTTACATTGCCCTCTTCACCTGGTGCTACAGCAGACTCTAGCAGAGGATCCTGTGGCCCCCTGAGTTTCCCCTTCTACCACACTTTCCAACATGAAATGAGAAGCAGCTTCCCCCCAGGCTGCCCTTGTGTATGCCCCCAGCTTGTTCTCTTGGCTGCCTTTCAGTTGAGGAACATGCTGGAACACTAAAGCCTGGTAATGAGTAACACACTTCTTCAGTGGGACGACGCTTCCCGAATGCGCCGTGCTCTGCAGCTACCATAAATAATGAAATCAGTATTTGTAAACTATACTTTAAGGAATCCATTCTTTTCCAGAGATTTCAAAAGCATGTCATTTTCCAGATTGTGAAGTTTGCCAGTTCATCTATTTTTAGATATTCTCACTCTACTGATGTGGTCAAGACAGTCCTTAAACAGAACAGGGTGGCTGCGTGCCTTGAAGGTATAAACAGCTAGACATGTGATGAGAAATGCTTCAGAGGTGAGCGTGTCAGACTCCTAAACATCAAAGTTGTTGGCTGGTGAAACTGCAAGGACAAATCAGTGTGCAGGCTGGAGAAACAGGCATGGGAAAACATCTTAAAAGTTACTTTTCTCGGAGATCTGGAGAGTGCTTAAAATAGTCTCATGGCCCAGGAAATGAGACGGATCCTGCAGAAAACTGGCAGCACGGCCTCAGCCAGTACCTGCACTTCCTTGGAAACCTTCATTTGCATAAACATAAAAGTGATGGAAAAAAAGCCAAGGAAGTCAGGCCGTCTGTGAGGCTCCTCTGGGCCACCCATCTCTGCCAGACCCACCAGTCCTCTTGATGTCTTCTCTAGCATCCCCTCATCCTCATCCCTCACCCACGGCAGAGCCCTGAGGGCTGCACAGGGAGCAGGGACAATCCTGCTCTGGGCAGGAGTGAGCCCCATGGTTGTGCCAAGGGAAAGCAAACCCACACCTGAAGACATCCCAATATTTAATGTCTCCCAAATTTCATAAAGTCGTGGATGGAGGCGACTGTGATCCTGCCCTTTTTCCCTGCTGGCTGGTTGCCTCCTTGCCTCATGAGCCTGCAGAAGTTGCTGGGATTACCCTCTCTTTGAGGCCTCTATTCCTATATTGTGTAGTTTAAAACAATTTTTACTGCATTTAACATTTCAAATACCCTGTTCTGTCCTAAGTGATAAATTTCCTTCCTGTGTGCGTCTTTTCTTCCTATTTAAAGGCCATTGACTCTTTTGCTTAAAATACATGTATGTATTTATTTGCTTAATAGATTAAACAACTTTTTTGTTTGCTTTGCTGTGGTTGACTTCTCATTTTGATTAAGAGAATGGATTTCAAGCATTTGTCTATGTATTTAATTTAAAAGTTTGCACCTTTAGCTTTCACTTTTTGAGGCCCAGACTGTGACTTTCTTCTCCCTCTATAAAATGCCCAATGCACAGAAAGGGGGGGTTCCTCCTGTTCCATCCTGAGACCTTGTCCTAGTACAAGATGCACCAGCAAAGTTCCATGGGAAGGAGACTTTCTGTGCAATTCCAGGTCCCCTTCAGATCACAGGTAAGTGACCTGCCCCTGGATGCAACTCTTCTTGGATCCTCCCAAAAAATATGATAAATCCACCAGTCTACACAAGACCAGTTCCACCTCGGAAGGAAGGTCCTTAGATTTTGCAGATGCCTAAATTGCCTTTTGACCTTCTCTGTGCTAAGCTCAGTCCCTTCTGCCTTGCATTGCAATGCTTGCCGGGCCAGGCCCTTCCTTTGGCCTCTTACTGTGTCCCCACATCCTTCTCCAGGTGCTACTCCAGCACCAGTCACCATGTTCTTGCAGCTCTCCCAGCTTGCTTGCTCCTTCCCCAGGCTGCACTCCTAATGCCTGAGCTGGGACTTTGACCCAAGATGACTCCCAGGTCTTCCTTTGAATCATAACTTCCCCAGGCACCGCTGGCCTCCTGGGCTGACTGTGCAATTGTTGGGGACCCTTTAGGTCTGGCTGTAACTCTGCAGCCTGGTGTGAGGTGCACACCACAGGGCAGTCCCTCTGCCTGTGTTTTCAGATACCTGGAAGACCAAGCAAAGATTCCCAACGACTTGCAGGTGGGGACTGTCCTGCCCCATGGTCACCAGGCTTCTGCAGCAGCATCCTGGTAGTTCCAGGCATGGGCAGAGCTGATACAAGGGAGGCAGAAACCCACCAT
Source organism: Chaetura pelagica (assembly GCF_000747805.2). Classification (NCBI taxonomy): domain Eukaryota; kingdom Metazoa; phylum Chordata; class Aves; order Apodiformes; family Apodidae; genus Chaetura; species Chaetura pelagica. The sequence goes on from NW_009953935.1 coordinate 1,215,855, forward strand.
CACCTCCCTGCATCCCAGCTCCCTCTCAAATCTGGCTTTTCCAAACGAAGAGACTGCCATGAGACCTGGCCCTGCTCCAAGGTTCACACGGGCGGCGGTGGGAGGAGGAGGGAAGCAGAGACCAATCCATAACCTTTGTAGCCCTCTCGAGAGCAGCTGTCTGGCAAATGTCAAGCACTGTCTAGGGCTATTTTGGGCACTTTATTTTTATAAAGGATGCTTTGAGGTGGGGGAAGGGAACGGAGAGGGTTTTCTCACTGCCAGCACCTTAAAGAATAAAACTCCGGAGAGGAAAGTTCAAGGACGCTCTTTGGTCATGCAGCCAATGCCTGTAGGAGAATCCCAGGAGGCTCTTGGAGAGGCAGGACACTGGAGACGGGCTTTGGCTTGTCTTGAGACTGGAGGTCTCCAAGAGGAGCCCATGTCCCTCAGGAGCTCATGCTGTGGACATGACTTCAGCATGCACCATCACTGTAAGGGGGGACTGGCAGCTTGTGCTGCCCCGCATCCCAGGAGGACTTCTGGGTGAGAAACCAGAGACCTTTGAGTGCCTCTCTTAGGGAGTCTCATATAGTCTTAATTCTGGAGGTTTTCCAATCCTGTCGCATGGGCCAAATTCTTGAAGCCCTAAAGGGCGCTCAGACTCCTTCACTTTCAACAGAGCCAGGAACTGAAGACAAAATATTACACAAGGAGGAGCAGAGCATCTAGAGATCCTGGTTTGAAAGATTATATAGAGCATAACTGGAACATCCAACAGGAAAGTGTTCCTGTTGACAAGAGAGGATGTTCTTCCAAGAGTGGAAACAGTTGCAGAAAGTGTGTTTGTCTTTGCAAACCTCTGGTGAGCCTGGAAAATCAAGTAGTTCTCATCTGTAATAGTGAAGGGTTCAGTCCCTCCAGAAAAGTAGTGTGGAAGTAGGGGAAACAGCCCCTCAGTATTTTTTAATGCAAAATGGTACAGGGTGTGTTTAGTGTTTTCAGACTGGCTGGGCCTGATCCATCCTAAGGTCAAACTAGGATATACTGGGATCGCGGAGCCACTGGTGGTTACTTGTCAGAGTTTGGTGCCCCAAAGCAGCAACCACAGTACCCGACTTACTGGGAGACAAGGGAGGGGTGGAGGGCTGCAGCCCAGCAAAACACTGGTGTGCATAATCCCAGGTAGTTTTCTGAGCATCTGGAAGTTAGCGCACAGAAGAGTAATTAATATCTGACATGACTTTGTCAAGGATGAGACATGTCAGGCCAAGTTAATTTCCTTCAGTGGCAGAGTATAACAAGCCCAGGAGGGACCAGCGGTGGGATGGGAGCTGCAGGCAGGCAGGGGGAGCCCTGCCTGCCGTGCCTGCCCTGCCTGCCCTGCCCGTTGGGTGGTGAGGAGCAGGGCAGGGTTCCATAGGATGGGTGCACAGGAGCAGGGGGACAGCATTACCAGGGCAGCTCTCAGAGGCTCTCTGTGGGGCTGGAAATTGGCTGTTGAGCGCTGCTGGTAACGGCCAGCGTGGAGAAACAGAGAGTGTATTTGTTAGAGCAGCATGCCAGGCGAGGCCAGGGCTGCGGACAGAAAAAGGATTGTGGCTGAAGGAGGGGGGCAGAGCATGCTGTGGGCATGGCCCTGTGAGAAGGGACATGGGCAGGGGTTGTCCCCTGGTTGCTGCCTCCTGCCACCTCTGCTGCACTCCTGGAGCTACAGAGGGAGCCCCAAGAGATGCCACTGCCCATGCAAATGCAGATGAGAGGGGTTCCTGTGAAGCCCTATGGAGCCTCATGGTGCCTGGCAAAAAGCAGGTGAAAGTCACCCATAGGCACCCACTGCACCTTCTCTGCAGTCAGCTGGATTAGCTGCTCTCGGCCAAAGCTCTGGCACATGTGACGTGGCATGCAATTCATATACCTGTAATTCACAGCCCTGTGGTTTGAGCCATTTCTGTATTAAATCGCCTCAGTTTAACAGCAGAAGCTGTCAGCACCAGCTGGGCGGCCTCCCTGACACATGGCTGTGGAGGCAGAGTACAAACCAGAAGGAACCAAAACCCTCCTGCACTGGTCCCCAGCAGCTCATCCTGTGGCCACAAGGGAAGGCACGTTTGGAAGCAAAGCCCTGGTACCCAACTGCAGCAAGCTGCTTTCTGCAAACGCTGGGGTAAACTACGGCTTAAAACTGGCTTCTGTAAATCATAGTGGAAACGAAACACAAGCAAACACATTTCCCCATTTCCCCCAGCCCTTGCCTGCAACGGGAAGGGGATGCTGAAGGGGAGATGAGGCTGCAGGAAAGCTGGGCCTTGTGCAGCTGGGAGACAGCAAGAGCTGCCAGCCCTGGGCAGGGATGCCTCCAGCCAGCAGCTCCAAACACAAATGGAAAAGGGTTAACTTTTGTCTTTGTCAGGCTGTGGAGCCGGCTGGAAAAAACCCCCCAGGTCCTGTTTTTCCATGCTCCAGAAGAATGTAAACCTTTTTAAACAAAACCCAAACTTTTGAGCAAAGGAAAAAAAAAGAAGAAAAAAAAGAGAGAAAAAGCAGCCCAAGCTGTTACTGTGTGGCAAACCTCAGCAGCCCTCCAACTCAACAAGAGAGGAGCCCCAGGGGAGAGGCACTGAGACCTGCTGCTGGTTCAGCTTCCTGGTGGGATGTGACCCCCTTCTCACGGCCCAGAGAGGACACCAGGTCCCAGGGTGGGGTCCGGCCACATCCTGACCCCCGGGGCTCTGCCAGGGCCCGGGCCGAGCGCCGGGAGCAGGACCCGGGTCTGGCTGCAGGGCCTGGCAAGAGGCCGGGGTCACCGGGGAGGCTGGGGCAGGGCAGGAATTTGCCGGCAGGCGCTGGTTGCGTGGCTGGAGCCGCAGTGGCAGGGCCGTGTGGCCTCCCCGAGGAGCAGCGCGGGGGCAACGGAGGGCTCGGAAAGTTGGCGTGTGACTGGGCATCCCTCGGGAGCTCGGCGGCAGCGGGAGCGCGCGTCTGCGAGCGGCCCTGGCCGGCTGCCACGCTCCCCTGCGCTTATTTACCGTGGTTTATCAGGGGCTGTGGGCTGCGATAAAGTTTATGAAAATAAAAGGCGTCTCCAGCAGGCCAGGGCGAGAGCAGGGCCTGCAGTTGCTTTCCCACACTGATTAGGATCTGGGCAGGCTTCGGCGCTCCAGATCTCCGATGAAAGCAGCCGGACCGGCAGCACTTCCCTTCCTGGCCCCTGCTCAGGGCCAGAGGCAGCGAGAGGTCAGTGCTGCACACACACACACACACGCACACACAGACACAGCCTGCGCTGCGCCTCGCATGCTGCGCACTGGGCGGTAGGCGCCGCGCCAGGCACACCCGGTGTTGCATGGGATGTGCTGGGCACCGCGCTGGGCACACCTGGTGCTGCTCGGGATGTGCTGGGCACTGCGCTGGGCATCGCGCTGGGCACACCCTGCGCTGCACAGAGTGCACTGGGCACCACGCTGTGCACCATGCACTGCATGTTCCCACACCAGATGCCACCCCAATACCCTGTGCTCCTGCACTCCTAGGACCTGAGGAAGGAGCTCCTGCTTGTGGGGCAGCACCAGGGTAAGGCATCTGGCCGGGATGCAGCCGGGGCAGGATGGGGTCTGTCCCTGCAGAGGCGGCTCGGTCCTTGCCCTCGCTGGCTCGCAGCCATCCCCTCCCTGGGATGCCGGCCGAGGCCACGGCCCCTTTCCGCTGATTGTTCAGCGACAGGGCCACGGCTTCCTCCCGGTCACGAGTCCAACCCTCTCCCTGGCATGAGCACCGAGGCCAACGCCTCGATCCCAGCTGGGCATGGGCCTGGGCTCACACTGCCAGGGCAGGGAGGCTCCAGGGAGCAGAGTGTCCTCTAAGTAAAATCTCCAAAATTCACCAGGCTGTGTTACCAGGAGGCCTGGGCAGAAACACTCAAGCAACTGGACAAAACCCAGGCAGCATTACTGCTTGGAAAACTGGAGTCTGATCTGACTGCTGCTGGAGTTGGGAGGAATTTGGGTGATGGCAGTAACAGAAGGATCCATCCCCCAAATGCTGCCGGGCTTGGAAATGTTCAGTTAAGTGTGGGTTTTGTGTGGAGTGGTTTTATTGCCCCTTTTCACCTCCAGCACACTCTGGAAGAGGTGCTGGGAACCAACACACTTAAAAGCAGCTCAGGATAAAACCTCAAACCACACAAATTGCGCTTGGTCTGGCGTTTTCTTGCAAGCTCGGCGCGCCGGCTGGGCCCTCAAAGGAGCCGTGAATCTCTCAATGAAGCTGGCTGTGGTTTGCAAGAGAAACCCAACTCCTCCTCCTTGCCTGTTTCTCCCATCTTACAAACTGTTTCCCTGCCTGGAAAAATCAGGTGGAGGCTCAGAGCCAAAGCTGATCCTTGCTTTGGATGGTGCAGGATCCCTGCACAGACTCCTGGCAGTCCTCCCCTCACTGCCACCCTCTGCAAACCAAGCAGTGAGGAGGGCTCTCTCCTTTCCTACAGTGAGTGTCAAGATTTATGGGGTACTGGCACCACATCAAAAACAAATCCAGTCATTTACAGTAAAATCAAAGTGGGCAGAACAATGAATGTGAAGCAAGGTTAAAACACCTTGTTACAGGAATAAATTGTGCAGCTGACATCAAAATAATGGAATTCATGTCCCCATGCCAAATCATTTGCAGTGACATTTGTTTGAGCACGAGCTCTAGGAGAGGTGCTCGATGCTGCTGCTGAGATATTTTGGGGTCAGGCAGCAGTTAACTTCACACAGCAGAGCAGGGGGGGCTGCCCAGGGCTCAGGATCAGGCCCTGTCTCCCGTCCTCTGGGGAGAGATGGGGGGGAAGCCCCTTTGCCCGCCTGGGCAGGCGATACACTCCCTGTGTGGTCCCTGCAGGACTCGCCCCAGCTGTGAAGCACAGATGTGCTGCTGTTGCTGGCACCCGCCCAGGAGATGCTGCCTGCTCAGTAATGAATTCAAGGTGCCCTGTAACCCCAGAACCACGTACCCGGCGGGCCGGGGTCCATCCCCTGCACGCTGTGTGCTCGAAGCAGCTGTCAGATCCTTAGGCAGCAGACTGCATTTTAATCCCACCCCCTGGCCAGTTCCCCACCCCAGTATTTTGAGGCAGGACATCTTTTTTTCCTTCCCTGCCTAACACCAGGCATGCTTGTGCATCTCATACCTGCAAGACCCTGGGATGTCCTGACACAAGACACAGCTGTAAAAAACCCACCTACTTGCTCAACCTCCTCCCCCTGGCACAGAAACAACCCTGCTCCAACCCCAAGGCAGAGGCTGGGGCTGTCTGGTGTCCCTAGGGAGCATCTGCTCCCTGTCCCCTTCCAGTGGCCCTCTGCAGGGCTGGCAGTCCCTGGTGTGAGACCACCCATCCCCGGGAATGTGGTGCCTGGGCAGCCATCACCTCTCCCTCTGGCAGCTTGGCCTGCACGCCCGTGGCTGGGCTTGTTTTGAAAACATATTGTGAAGCACTTCATTGCTATGGAGACTTATTTTATGGACAAATAAATATTTGGCCCTTTTTCTTTTTCCTTGTAAGTCTGTCCTTTCTCCCCCTCTCTGCGCCCTTTTGGCCATGTTTATACTGCAGGGTCTCTCTGCTTCTTTTGCTGTGCTAAACCTCCTCCGCATGCAGCACATCTCTGCATGTCCTTCACCAGCCTTAAGCCCTCTCCCAGGGCCCCTCCAGCATGGGAAACATGGAGGATCCCTGCCGCCCTGGTGTTTAAGCATGTATGCATTTTGGGGGAACCAAAATGATTTTATCCTCTTCATTCTTGGGGTTCTCATCCCCGTGGCAATGACATGGCTGTTTTGGATTTTCCCAGTCCCAGTGCTGGCTCCAAAGTCAAGCTCCACTTGCCATGTCCTGTGTTTCTATCAGGATGGTCCCATCAGGGCTGCTCCCATCTTTGTGCCTCACATTTCTTTAGAGCCTGCTTGCACAAGTGAAATCTTCCACCAGATCTCCTGAAACCCCCCAGAGTGCCATTAAACAAAAACAACTGGCAAAGCAACACCACCAATTCACTGAGCAGGGGAAGGGGAGGCAGGACACAAATGAACCTCCTTCATTAGTAAGTCCTAGCAGCTGTGGAAAGTTTGAGGCAAGTGAGAGCACCCAGACAGAAAATTAAAAAACTAATAAAGTCCTCAGTGTGGGGGCACTGGCATCAGGTCAGCTTTACTTCTCTAGGCACCTCGTAAAGAGACATTCCAGGACACTAACTCATAAGGGAAAGCTGCAGGGGTCAAGGAGAACAGTGGAAAACTAACCATGGTAACTCAAATATACTGGAAAGGCAGCAGCAAAAAAGCAAGCAGTTGTGGTTTATTTCCCCCTTTTTTCTCTCTCTCTTGGTTGTTGGATGAGCAGAGACTGTGGTTCACCTCTGTGTGGCACCACCAGTGCCAGCACTGATGGCTGCCCTCTGCCAGGCTAGTATGGCCATGGCCAGCCTTGTCCCCCCAGCTGTGGGTCACCCCATGGCTTCAGGCACCTTCCCCTGGATGGAGGGCAGTGGGGGTGGGTGCAGGCAGCCAGGGTGCCCAGGCATGCCACCAGCCCTGCACACCCCAGGGGCTTGTGGGCGTCTCTCGCTCTCCTCTTTTATAGCCTTGTAGGTGGAGGGAGCAAGGGAAGAAAGCAGTCTTGCCTTCCCCGGGAGGTCCTGCTCACAGTGAAACCCTAGCCTGAAAGTGCTCTCAGTGAGTCTTTAAAATAGGCAAATGCGTACGCGTCAAGAGGAACTTCCCAGGAGTGGGAAGGGGTGGGATGAAGGGAGGAGGGCTGGATGCATGTTTGTCCCATGGCCAGGCAGCCCCTCCCACGAGTGAGCAGCCAAGGTAGAGTCAGACCACAGCTCTGCATGCTGCAGGGCAAAGTCAAGCTCCACTTGCCATGTCCTGTGTTTCTATCAGGATGGTCCCATCAGGGCTGCTCCCATCTTTGTGCCTCACATTTCTTTAGAGCCTGCTTGCACAAGTGAAATCTTCCACCAGATCTCCTGAAACCCCCCAGAGTGCCATTAAACAAAAACAACTGGCAAAGCAACACCACCAATTCACTGAGCAGGGGAAGGGGAGGCAGGACACAAATGAACCTCCTTCATTAGTAAGTCCTAGCAGCTGTGGAAAGTTTGAGGCAAGTGAGAGCACCCAGACAGAAAATTAAAAAACTAATAAAGTCCTCAGTGTGGGGGCACTGGCATCAGGTCAGCTTTACTTCTCTAGGCACCTCGTAAAGAGACATTCCAGGACACTAACTCATAAGGGAAAGCTGCAGGGGTCAAGGAGAACAGTGGAAAACTAACCATGGTAACTCAAATATACTGGAAAGGCAGCAGCAAAAAAGCAAGCAGTTGTGGTTTATTTCCCCCTTTTTTCTCTCTCTCTTGGTTGTTGGATGAGCAGAGACTGTGGTTCACCTCTGTGTGGCACCACCAGTGCCAGCACTGATGGCTGCCCTCTGCCAGGCTAGTATGGCCATGGCCAGCCTTGTCCCCCCAGCTGTGGGTCACCCCATGGCTTCAGGCACCTTCCCCTGGATGGAGGGCAGTGGGGGTGGGTGCAGGCAGCCAGGGTGCCCAGGCATGCCACCAGCCCTGCACACCCCAGGGGCTTGTGGGCGTCTCTCGCTCTCCTCTTTTATAGCCTTGTAGGTGGAGGGAGCAAGGGAAGAAAGCAGTCTTGCCTGCCCCGGGAGGTCCTGCTCACAGTGAAACCCTAGCCTGAAAGTGCTCTCAGTGAGTCTTTAAAATAGGCAAATGCGTACGCGTCAAGAGGAACTTCCCAGGAGTGGGAAGGGGTGGGATGAAGGGAGGAGGGCTGGATGCATGTTTGTCCCATGGCCAGGCAGCCCCTCCCACGAGTGAGCAGCCAAGGTAGAGTCAGACCACAGCTCTGCATGCTGCAGGCCAGGGGAGCCTCTTACAGGGCTCCAGCCACTGCATAAAGCCTTCTGCCCACTGCTGGGTTCATGCTGTCCTCAGGCCACGGCTGCATCTCAAGCACTGGACCAGGGTGCTCAGTTCTTGGTCAGGCTCCTGGAAGGGCCACCATGGGAGATGGGGGATGGTTGTTGTGGAGGAGCATGAGGTAGCTTCCTGCTCCTGGTCTGGTGGCTAGAAGCAACAGAGTCCCGGTCCCACCCCCTCACCCTGCCACAGCTCATCAGCAGCTTTGGCCAGTGGCTTTGGTGCTGTGCCTCTGGTTTGTCCCTGGGTAAATTCACCTCCTTGTCTGCATTGCAGCATCATCTCCTGGGGGGCTCCCAGCACAGTGAGTCCTGCCCCCTGCACCGGTGACCGACTGGGCTCCCCTCGACTGACGTGTGGCTGAAAAGCAACGTGCAAGCACGAAGCAGCTGCACTGATCGTTTCCGCAGCAAACCGAGGGTTTCCCAGGCTTGCCAGAGCCCAGCCTGGAGGGCACTTCCACAGCTGAGCTGTAAACCTTGAAAACGAGGGTTTCTAATGAAACATTGACATAACCTGTAGCTGACAGAGCAACCGCTCTGCTCACATTAAGCCTGTGTTTTAATCCCTAATCCCCCCAGCTCTTGGCCTGTCTCAGAAACACCCGTGCAGCTGGTTGAGCATCCCCAGGAACACGGCGGGTGGCTGAACTTTGGGGGTGACACGGGTCTGGGTGCTCCTCGCTGTGCCAGCCCCGGCTGCTGCACTGCAGGTGAGGGGCTGGGGACAGAGCCCCTCTGCTGCAGCACCACAGTCCTCTGCCACCAAAAGGGCAGAAGAAAAAGGCAGAGTGGTGCAGTTGGTTGTAAAAATTAATGAGTTCAGATACAGACTTGCTTTATTCCGGTCCAGCTGCGTAACCACGGCAATTGTGTCCGGCACACTAGACAGTTACATCAGCTCCACACCCCTGTACAATAAGACTCTGTTTGATCTCAGAAACAAGATCAGACTCCTGGGCTTTGCACATCCTGCTTCCTACATATGTAAAATCATTTTATTACCAGCTAGGAGAGTTCATCTAAGCCTCTCTCGCTGTGCAGCTGATGTGGAGAGAACATGCCCCTGTCTGCACTTCTTTTACCAGATGGAGATCTGCAGAGAGATTTCAGAGCTGCTACTCCTCTGAGTTTGGGTTTTTTTTAATATAATTCCTCATCTTAGACTGGAAACTCTGTGGCAAGACCTGAGTCTCCTCGTGCGTTTGTGCAGCTCCTGCACAGTGGGAGGTGTGTATGGCTCAGCTCTCCTGAATGTAAGTGGTAAATAAGCAGCTGAGTGTTTTTGCTTGGCTTTATCCACTTTTGTCTCATCTGCCCAGGAGAGGAAGTTCCTTATAAAAATCTGCTTTGCTCTTCAAATGTCTCCTCAAACCCTGCTCTGTTAGGTCCGTGAGACACTGCAGAACTGTCCCTGTATTTACCCTGCCTCAGGTGAGTAAACCCATTGTCACCAAGGCAGTTATGAACATGCCCAAGCTGCCACAGGCTCAGCCTGACCCAGCAGCAGCACCACCTCTTGCTGATAACAGATTGCTCAGCAGCCTTACAGGGTACTGGGTTCCCTTTAATCACAGCTATTCCAGTTACACAGTCCCACTGATGCTGCTCTGCCCCCAACCCCACACACCTTGACTGCTGAGCTGCAACACAGAGACATTTGCTGTTCTGCTGTGTGGTAGAGCTGCATCCCAGGATGCACCAGCAGCTCGGGTGTGCAGGGAGTGCTGCAGGGCTCACTCAAATGAGAGCACATTCCCACAGAAAATACACTTTTCAGGCCAGGCTTCCTCTGCTGCAATGTCTGGAAGGCTGTGTGGCCAGAGCTCACTGACTCACTGCACACAGGTCACCCGGCAGCTGCCGGGTGGTAACTCTTATTTACTGCTCAGTTGTGGTTGGATTTAAACCAGCAACACAGGCAGAGGGAGGGGAAATCCCCTCCTTCCCATCCCAGCCCCACAGTCATCTAGTCTAACTGGACCAGCTACTCTAAATGCATCTAGTGTCAGGCCTTGCTTCACCACTGGCTGCTTTCTTCTAGCTCCGTGCTCCTGGTTTTGCTAAATTCCCAGTCTAGAGGCTTCAGGATGCTTACAGCTTTGAACAGAGCTCTTGGAGACTCAACCCAGGTCGCACACCCTGTAGGATCACACTAGGACAGGTCCAATCGCAGCAGCAATGAAAAGCAGTGCCAGTCCATTCCAGTTTGGAAAGGAGAAACTGGCGACCCAGTACCCAAAGTAGCAGCTGCCAGCATGGGCACAGACATCCCTAAATCTCACAGCCCTGCTCAGTCTCACAGCAACCAGGAAAAGTATGGCTTTTCCTGTCCTCAGTTTGCAATTACCCTGGGGATGCCATTCCCTGCATTGCACCAACAACTGGGATTTAAAGCCTCAAAAGAGCAGAGCTGCCCCATCTCCAAACCCTCCTGAATTTACAGCCTGCATTGTTCTCATCAATCATCTTCTGTCAGATGGGGAACTTAAGCAACCCCAATCCAAACCAGAACATGGAAGGGAGGCCTTCCCGTCCCACCCTCCCCTATTTGAGAACCCAGCTCGAATAAACAAAACCTGAAAGGGCCAAGGCAGCTCAAAAGGAAACTGTAAACGATCCCATCTGTGAGTCTTGGCGAATCCTCTCCTGCAGCAGAGGGGTGTGGGGGAGAGAAAACAAGTTGAAGGGTCTTTTTTTTTTTTTTTGCTCAGAAGGAAATACCATCGCATTCAAACGTTGCTACTGCTCCAAATGTCACCCATGAGGCCAGACTCAGCTCCCCCTCAGATGGATTTCTTACCAGAGATGGTAACAGGAGACTTCAGGAGAGGTTGCCATTTGCAGGGACAGTTATTTGTCAAGCAGTGCTGAACACCTGTGAACTCAGAAGAAGCAGAGTACAAAAGAAAAGCAGATTTTATATGCAAAACTCATATTCTATAGTGATAAATGTGTTTTTAAGAGTGTAAAACATCTCTGCTCACACAAGAGAACCCAAGCTTGCTGTGTTTTGTCCATGAGTTACGGGTGCTGGGAAGTTCAGTCTATGAGGGTGGAAATGTCCTTTTTTTCCAAAGTACTCAGCTGGGTGCTGATGCTCACAGCACGGTGGGTGGCTGCTGAGGACTTCAGAAGAGACAGGTCCTGGGTGGCAGCCAGGAGCAGCAGCACCTACACTTAGGCAGCCAGCCTAGAAAAGTTGCCCCTGGCTAAGTTTAGAAAGCCAGGATAAACTATGGGGGTCCAGACCCCTCTTGACCTACCCTCCCCATTCTTGAAGCCTGCCTGACTTTAGGTTTTCCATTTCCAGGACTACTGAATGGCCTGATAGCCTTGTCCCCCACCTTTCCCAAGCGTTTCTGTCTTCTGGCCCCTAACAGGCAGGTCGGGCTAAGCACTCCATAAGGGATATTGCAATTGTGTTGGCAGCTTCGATGCATGACAAAAGCACTGGCATCACAAAGCAGCTTTATCTCACCAGGCTTCCAGCTCTGTTCCCAGTCTCAAAGGCTGGGGATTGTCAGTAAGGGCACTTTGCATCTTCAAAGAGCAGAAGTAGTTTCAGGCTCAATCGAGGTACCCTGGAGACCCCAGCAATGCTGCTCTGAGGATTCCTAAACCCAGGTCTGGGCTGTGGAGCAGGAGTCCACATGTGCCACAGGCAGATCACAAGATATTTCAATGCTTTTGACTAACGATTGGCCTTTAAACAGGAGTTAATATTTAATTGTGAATTCAGCTTTCAATCATGGCTGTGAGAGTGGGAAATGAATATTTAAGACAATGTTAATTATACTGGAGATGGGGAGCTAAGGCAGGGAGAGGGGACCAGCAGGTGACTGAGGGCTAAGGGTGAGCATAGAGGACTTTCTAGTTCTGGGAAGCATTTGGCTCCAGAAAAGTGATGCTGCTGTGGCTAAACACCAAGAACATCCTGGGGCAGATAGGAGAGAGCTGTCACAGGAAAGCACTTACCACCTCCTGGTGCTCACTCTGCAGCCTGCGAATACGTTGGCGATTACCGAGAGAATCACAACAATTATTTGAAGGCAGAAATAAGCATTCTGGAGAGACCTGCAGAGCTCAGCTGGTGCTGTGCAACTGTGAAAAGTGAGCATTTGGTCATACTTCTAAAAGTCATGATAGGAAGAAGAAATAGAACAAATATTGAATTTAGTAGAGAATGTTTATGACAAGACTCAAAACCTGAAAACAGAATCAGGGCACATTTAATAGGAAATCAGGAATTCATCTTTAAGAAACAGGGTTAGAAACCACTGTAACAAGCCAGGAAAAGGAAAGAGATGTGCTCAGTCCAAGGAGAGATACTTTTCTAGCTCTTCCTGGGCTCAGCTTAGGTATTTATGGGCAAAATGGGACACTTGTGAAATACAGACCTTCTATGCTGAACAAATTGAACCAGCTCCTCAACTGTAAGCAATACAAGCTCATAGACCCAGGGAGAAAATAAGGGAAACAACATTCAGGAGTAGAATGGGTGGGTACTGGTGGTCCTGAGCCCCTTGCAAGAAGCAGTTGGGGATGATGTACATGAGCATGGGGATCTAACTCCAGTGGGCATCTGTTCCTTCGGAGGGACAGGTGGTTCCTTTTGTGCCAGGCTCTTCCCAACTGCCCCTTCAGCTCACTGGGCACAGACATGGCCCTTGGTTGCCCTGGGACACAGCTTGGCTGCTCCCTTGTCCCCTTTGACCAGAGTGGTAAAACAGAGGGAGTCACCTTCTTCTGCAACTCTGCCTGTGCTTGTTAGCTAATGTGAAAAGTCCCTTTTATCTTCACACTCATTTTCTAAGGATAATAATCCCTTTTTGTGTGCACCCACTTTAACTGTTTCCAAACTAAGCTATAATTGCCGATAGTAATTAAGTTCATACATATTTACAGCCATGTAGAATTATAGAAGGTCTCCCGTAGTTTTATTTGAGCTATTTTCTTTAACCTGCTATAAAATCATTAACAAGTTGTTCAGTGTTAATTGCCTCCAATGCCGATCTTGTCCCCTTGCCTCCAGGACAAGGCAGGGCAGGCAGATGTCTTCCCCTGCCTGGCCAGGCTGATTTCTCTCTGCTCACATCCCAGCTTTAATGCAAGGCTGAGGTGACTGTCACCCACATATATATATATATAATTATTATTAGCCTATTGCTTGAGTTTTGGCAAATTCATCTCTGTGGCCAACTTCCCAAGCCCTTTGCCAAAAAAGCCTTCAGAGGGCTGACCTGCCCCGTGTCCACGCAGGCTGGGAGGGGGGGGAGCAGGATCCCCGGAGTGCGGGGACCCCGCAGGCTCAGGCTCAGCCCCTGCCCGCAGCTCTGCCCGGCACTGTCGCAGCAATCCCCCCCTCCCCCAAATCCAGATTTTCTTCTGCATGCATTTGTGCTTTGTGCTTGCCAAGAGCCCCAAATCACTCAGCAAACAGCGTGTGTGGTGAGAGATCACTGCGTGTAATCTCCGGGCGAATCTCCCATTATACACTGGGCTAATTAACTCCGAGCGGCCCGTCCAGGGTCATGATGAGCTATCGGCTCCAGGAATGTCCTCCCCAAAGGGAAGTAAATATCAGTGCAAGAGTGGGGAGCCCCTCTCTATGGCAGTGAATCCTGATAAAGAGCTTCACTCCATTCTCCTGCTGCTAGCTCCAGCTTAACGTTTTTCAAGCTAATTCTCCCCCAGGCTAATCTGGGGGATCCATTCAGCCCAAAGCTCAACATCTGAGTCTATTTGCCAAGTGTGCAGCTGTGTCAATTTGCAAAGACAAAGGAAAGCTCCTCTGTCAACAGGTCGAGGAGCTCAGGTAGCACGAGTGAATTGAGGGCAAGAAGTCAAAGTGGTTTCACAAACCATCGGACCAGGCTTAAAGCCCATCCAGCCCAAGAGGCTGGGACAGAGCAAGGGATAAAGGGAGTACATGGGAGTGGGCTGAACTGCCAGGGCTGTAAGTCCACCAATTAGTGCTATTAAAGAAAGATAATTAGATCTGCTCCATGGAAACTCTAGAGGAGGCAGAATGCAATTTCCATTTGGGCATATTTTAATAAAGGTTAGAAACACCAGGAGATGCCAAAATTACATCTCTGGCAATATTGCCAGAGCCTTCAGTGCCCAGCAGATCAGCCACGGGACGGCAGGAGGGGATGCAGGCATCCTGTCTACTTGGTGTTTCTGCCCAAGGGATGGATACTGAAAATTTTGGAAATGAACAATCCCAGATAAAGAAATCCAAGCTCCTTTAGAGCTTCTGTTTCTCTGGCAATGTTTGGGTTTAGGGGTAATCACTCCGCACAGGGGCAGATGCCATGAGATGCTTAGCAGTGATGTGCTCTGAGGTGAGAACAGGGCTGGGAACAGCCCTTCCCAGGGTACTGACTTTGGAGATGTGAGGAAGGCAGGAGGAATCCCAGTGTCCTCTGATAGAGCATGAAGATGACAAGTCCTGGGGCAGAAATGGGTCTTTTCACCTAGACCCTTAATTTCAGTGCAACCAGGTCAGGGAAACACTTATCTCTGGTTTAATTTGTGGGAAATGGTGTCTCAGGGAAGCCAAGTGGTTGATTTCTGAAGTCAGCCTGTGGTTTAGGATGGCACAGCCCAGCCTGGGCACTCTCAAGCCATTAGCAGTCAAGGATGGTGGCACTAAGAGCCCCTTGGGCTTGTGACAGGGACCAGCCAGTGTTTGAATAGAGCATGGAAATATCAGCATAGGCATTTGCAGCCTTCAGAAAATTAATGAGGAAAGAGATTAAGGACTCACCATGCAGCTGGTGTGCAAGAAGGTCCCAAGTCTTCTCATTTCTATTCATCCAAACTAATTTTCTGCTATTCAGAGATCTGCAAAATAAGCAGTGTTCAAACTAATCCATTTTTGCCACTGAAAACTTCCCCATGAACAAGACTTCCACTGGAAATAAAGGCAGTCTCACACTTTCTTTGAATTTTTAAAACAAAAAATTGGACTCTGGCTCAGAAAGATTTTGACTAAACTGTAACTTTGCCTGCAAGTAAACACTACATAAGGGCAAGAGCAATTTCAAAGGGAAAGAATTGGAATGCTGAAAACAGTTGACTGTGGCTGCTGTTGGTATCAGCCACCTCCTGCTCTCACTCCCTGCAGCCATCCCTCCCTGTGCCTGTGGGGCAGGGGGGAAGAGTCTAACTTCAATGAGCCCCTTTGGAGGAAATTTAGATATTGCCCATTAGGTAAATATTCTCAGATGTGCATTAATGAACACCATTAAATGGCTTTAATGGGTGCACTTAATCAAAATATACATTACACAGTACTCTAGGTATATCTCTAGTGAGCAGGGAAAAGAGGTAAAATCTCATCTTTGTGCTATTTCATGATATGAGTTCCAAAATAATATCCTGCCCAGTTTCTCCTTCCTTCTTGTACAAATTGTGGGGGAGCATATATACAGATGTATAAAATTTGACCAGATGCTACTTTTTTTTCTTACAGTTATGCATATTTATTTTGATAATGTCTGGCAATATAACACCTGTAACCTTAATAAACACAGTCATCCCCCTTTCAAATACATTTTATACCTACTGTACATTTTTATTTTAAGATAATAAATCACATATGTAAACATTATTAATCATTGAAACAGCCCCTTAAAACACTGCTGAAAAGATTTTCCAACTCAAACACCTTTTAAGAGGCAATGACATCATGTCTGTCGGGACATTGTTATGCAGTGAAGATTGTGAGACATTTTCCCCCCCATAAAGTTGCTGTAATAAAGTTTGCCATTGCAGTCATCAAATGCATGTTTTCTCTTCTTACCTTCCTTCCTCTTCCCATCATAAGGGAGAAAGATGGAACATGCCACAGTGAAAAATGTGAGGGTCTAATCATGAAGTCTGCCTTAAAGCAAAATACCCATTGATTTCAACAAGCACCTACCAGCCTGTCTTATATGAACTCCTGGGGCACTTGGCTTCTCCTGGCCAGGCAGAACAAGCATGGAGAGAAAGAGGAAGAAACTCCAAATTCTACCTAGAAATGGAGAAAAACTAAGCAAATGCTGTTGTTTTACAGAATTGAACATCCTGGGAGGAAGCAGTCCTCACTGGAAGTCTTCACTTGTGCATCTCCTGACCTACCAGTAGATGCTGGAGCAGCTGACAGGTTCAGTGGAGGCTTTTCCTGCTCAACAAGTGCAAAGCTATGTTTGACTGAGCCAAAAGAGAACAGAAGATGCAATTTATGAGTTTTTATCAGTTGGAGGCTGCAGATACTTGGGTGGTCACAGCTGCTGAGTGGGCTGAAAGCTGTGGTAAATAGGAAATTTAGAGTGTCTTTCTCCTAGTGCAGGAGCTGAGCTCTGTGCTCACCCTCAGATGGGTGCCACACACCCTATCCCAGCAGCACCATAGCAGCATGCCCCAGCTCTCACAGCAACCATGGTGACCTCCCTTCGGTGGTCAGTGAAACCAGAACTTCTGACGTGTCCCAGTGCCTGAGACTCAGACCTTCTGTGTCCTTGCTGCCTCATCCTGTCCCAGAGGAGGAGAAGCACATGTGCAAGTCAGTCTGTTGGATTTGGCTGCTGCCAGAAATGCCCCTCCTGGCAGATGACTCCGGCTTGGGAGGACAATGCTGCGGAGTACATCATGTCCTGCAAGCAGGGACACAGGTCTGGCTGTGCAATGAGCTCCTTGCAGTGCAGTTACACAGCCCCTAGTGTCTCAAAGCTCAAGGCTAGAAGAGCCTCTGGCATGCACAGACAAAAACCTAACTGAATTCCAACCTCTTAGTCCATAGAAGGTGCAGGGATGTGTGTTCCGCTGGCTGATCCCAGCAGAGAGTGGATCTAACTTGTCTGACCCTCCCAGGTTCCCAACTGCCCTCCCAAATTAGCACACACAAAATAGACTCAGACAAGCTCTGGCCCAGCCCAGCTGCAGCTCCTACATCAGATTGCCTTCTCAAAATCTCGAGCCAATTACCAGGGAGACAGACACACCTGCCTGATGCTAATTAGAAACCTCCTGGGACACCTTGTGTACCCGCCTCAGTGTGGGGACCCAACTGAGGGTTGCATCCTGCTCCTGTGCCAGTCCCACCATGGGGCATCCTGGCTACCTGCTCCTGGGGACCCCAGCACAGCAGCCAGCATTCCTGGCTGTCTTCCTTCTCACCCAAAGAAGCAGGCAGAGCACATACCCATCACTAACAGAACAATTAAGCTATTAAGTAACTCAGTTAATAAATTCAGTTTTTGCCCTAATACATTTCTAATGACCTTGTCTAATAAATTCAAAGCAATCTGGGAAGAATGCTTGTTGCCATATTTTAAAGGCAAAAGTGATTTATGTTTGCTGAGAGAGCAAAGACAGCTGCCTGTGATTTATTACTATCAGTCACTCTATCTTTCATCTCTTTAATTATTTTCTCTACAGGCAGCCTCAGAAGTGCTCTTGAAGGCTGCATGGTGGGCCTTTTTCAAGTTCAGATACTTGCTGCCTAGGTCTGAACTGTTGTTTTTGCCTTCCTATCTGTAGCTTCAAATAGCAATCATGGAAGCTGCAATTTAGTTTGCTGACGCTGGATTTCATGCAACAAACGACTGCATGCCTGGTGCCCTCCCAAAGCCAAATGCCTGAAACCTCCAAGATTTTTGTCCATTGGTGATATTTTCCAGTGGGAAAGCCAGCAACAACTACCAGCCTCCATAGAGCTGACTGGGTTTATAAGAAAATTGAACTTTTGTTGTCAGACTATAGTTAGGAGGTTATATAGTCAGGGAGCAAGTCTGAAGGTTGCTCTGGCTTTACTGGTGGGAAAGACTAACTTCTCTGTCCTTCCCAGATATAGAGGTGCACCTTGTATTGACCACACAGCCAAAGGGGAAAGCCTGAGGGCAGGACAGGAGAAGCACAATTACATGAGAAAATTAATCTGGTTTCCAGAGGGATGAAGGTAGAAATAGCTGCTTGAAAGCCCCATCTCTGCCCAGGGATGTGGGGGGATTTCCAGAGGAGCCATGTGGAATTCATCTCCCATGTCCTAGGAACCCAGGGAAGCCAAGTTCATTTGTTACTCATGTCCTCTGGAAAGCCCAGCCTAAAGTAGTGAGGGGATGCTAGTATTTATATCCTTGCCCTCTTACATACCCCAGGACTTCCTAAGATTTGAGAATCTGTATTTAGTCTTTGCCCAGCTTCCAGTCCCTAGACAGGGCTCCAACTGTGGGCATCTTCTGCCAAAACCATCTTCCAGCTATTTCCAGGTAGTCCTCAAAATGGACCTGGCTAGGATTCAGACAGGAAAAACCATTTCTACAAGATTTCCTGTCTGGCTTTACAAACCAAGGAGGTCTGGAGAATACTGAGGAATCATTCAAAGCCTCAAGAAGCGCCTGCCTGACTCACAGACAGGCTGGATGTCAGGGACGTAGGACAACACGTGGCTCATTCCTCAAAGAGGACCCAAAACTGCCTGTCCTGAGATGGCCTTGGCTCCAATCTGAAGCACTGGGGAAGGAGCAGCCCCAGCCCAGCTGGGGCCATGTGGGCTGGAAAAGGGTTTGTTTTCCAGTGCTCCCCATGGGCAGTGTCCCAAGGGCAAGGCTTGCACACGCTGCCTTCCGTGACACGGCCCCGGCCTCTTGCATCTCGCTTGGTTCAAGTGCTCTGCACTAAACAAAACACTCAGTAAGAAACAAGGAGCTTCCAACAGATTTCTCCCAAAATTCCCCTGGTCCCCACTCTGCTCAAGCATGCATCTTCTCAAATAACGTGTCCCGTTTTGAGTCTCTACAGCCAGAGGAAACTCTTAGCAGCATTTTTTGGGGTCAGTTTTTCATGACTGAGACCTAGTCATGCAAACAAAGATTTATTTTTTTCTGACCAGAACAACATTAAGGAGAAAATTCTTTCCCATGACTAAAGCTGGGTGGGAATTTTTCAACTGAAAGTCAAAGCAGAAAGTTTCAGGGGAAGGGTCAGTTTTTACATGTAATTTATCTTTTAGTTTTTGAAATGGGGAAAGGCACACTTCTGGTATTTAATTATTTTCATGCAAACAAATATCACCATCTTTAGCCAGACAAGGTTCCCTTCCAATTCACACTGCTAGCCAAAACCAGTGCTATCACCAGTTGGGATAGTATTTGACAGTATCATCTGGCTTCTGTGCTAGTTCTCATCAGGACTGAAGCTGGATGCCTAATAATCCCAATTATTCAAAGCCAGCCAAATTCCAGCTGTCCTGCACCAAACACCTCAAAGCTCTAGGGGTATTTAAAAAGTATGGAATATCATCAACCAGCCAAGGGCCAAGATGCAGTAATGCCAGGACATTGGTTTTATCTTTGATTTGAAAGGCAGTAAGTAATAACCAGGGCCACAGCATCTCTTCAGAGAGGGTGTTAAGGCCTGTATTGGGCAGCCCAGCTTCTGCTCTTGCAGGTTGCCAACCTGAAGTGGTGGGGATGCAGACTGAGGGGCCCTTTCTTCTCACCTGCAGTAAAGGGTGAGGACCCACATCAGGCAATGAGGGGCAACACCTCAGCATCAGAGATCAACGCTCTGTTCATTCCCATGATTTCAGGGGACACCAAAAGCAGTAACTTACGATACAAACAAGTTACCATCACCAAAGCTTTGAACAAATTGGCAGTTAAGCTTAGAAGATTATTGCTCTTACCTTTATTTGCAATGTTGTTATGGCCAGAGAGGCTGGTGGAGGGAGCCTGAGCTGCTGCACTGCAGGAGACTGTAACCCTTCCCAAAGCAGTCCCAGTGCCCAGCTCTCCATCTGACTGTTCAAATAAAACGCAGCAACAATAGAAACAGAATCCATTAAACTAAAATAGACATGATTTTATCCTTGTTGGCCTAACCTTGGTTCCTTGTACATTGAAACCTTCTATTTGTGGGCCTGGACGTTAACAGATGAGTTATTAACTAGCCGTGGCTAATTATAGATAGCTGCATCACCTTCTTAAAAGGGAGGGATTGTCAAGGCCAGCTAGGGCCAAAGTTGAGGTCTTGTGAAGTTAATCTTATTGTAAAAATCGCTCAATAGAAAATATTTTTTCTTTCCTTTCAACTTCCACTGAAAATCAATTTTATGGGAATTTGAACACTTCCCTAAAGTGTTTGCAAAACAACCATCAAAGCAGGGCAGAGGTAAAATTGGTTAGTTTTTCTTCGTTGTCTGAGCTGGTGCTGAACAGCATGTAGCAGGGAGAAGGAAATCATTAAGCCTTTAAACTTGCTTTCATTTAGATGATATACAATATTGTTAATGAACACAGTTATGGGCATTTGCCTTCCCCAGCTGTATGATTTTTTACTTAGTACCACACTTTTAATCTTCCCACAGACTTAAAGAATTGTTATCCCTGAAAGGAAGCAAGACCTCCCTCGCTCATGAAGATTTAGTTTGCGACTGTGTTCTGATGAGGCAGGAATG
>NW_009953935.1:1236631-1239159 GCF_000747805.2 Chaetura pelagica
AATGCAGTGTGGAGGAATTAGAACTATAATAAAATAAACTTTTTACCCACAGAAAGAGGAACCTACCCTCACAAAGCACCACTGGCTGGTTCATGAGTGGGGGTTCCTGCCTAGGGGCCACACCAGAGCCTGAGGTGCCCCCAAAAATGCTCAGTGGTGAGGGCAGAGCAGGGTTTGAGTGGCAGAAATGAAGGGAGAGGGCTAAGCTCTGAGGGGGAAGCCAGTGTTGGTACCTGGCCCCTGCACTGATTTCACTGTGAGAATCTGGACCTCTCCAGAAAACCTGCAAATGAAGAGGTGTGTGACATCAGCTAAGGCTTTCTAATTAGATGGAGAAAACAAATCTGCTCCACCCCAGGCAGCTGCAGCTCCAGCTCCAGCCAGCATGTTACTTATTAGCTCAAATTATTATTATTATAAAAAACACTTGACTTTCTTGTTCAAAAAGTAAAAAGGGATTAGCAGGGTCTCTCAGACGGCTCTCCTCAGACTAACTTCCAACATTTCAGACAAAGGCTCAACCAGAACAGAGGCTTTCTCAGTCCAAGGACAAAACAGACCCCAAACGGCTGCAATAGAAAGTCAAAGGCAATACTTGACACAGCACTCAACTCTGTTTGCTGACTTTTCCTAATGCATACAATAAAATTCAGCCCAAATATGTCACTGCTGCCAATTACCCAGGGCAACAGCTGGACCCTGGAGCTGGTAAATCAATGGAGGCACAAGGGAAAGCTGCTTTCCCCAGACCTGAAGTAGGTGGAAGACCATAGAGGCAAGAAGTACGCCAGGAAGGATTAGGGGCTGCAGAACAAAGCGAGCCAGGAGGGCTCCAAGCCAGTGGGTCCCCTCTTCCCACCACCCCTCCTGGCTTGGGCTTTACCCAGGCCTGCACAAATCTGTCCCCAGGGAGGCTGCACCCCAGCCTGCTCCCATCAGGAGACTGGGGGAAAGGGGTTGACTTGTGGATGAAACAAGGATGCCAGGAAACCCCTGTAGGAAGCCTGGGCTTCAGCAGTGAGGGGACAGAGAGAGCAGCAATGTCAAAGCCTGCTTTCCCTGGGGCAGCAAGGCTCTGGGATGTGTGGAAGACAGCAACCAGGGCTGGTGTTGGCAGTTTGGTTAAATATGATTTGATTGGCAAATCCCAGCTGCCTGGGACTTGGTAGGTAATGAGCCACAGCTTTGGTGTGAAGAGCTCTCTTTAACCTTGAAGTATTTTCCTGTTAAGCAAATCGCACCACACACACCTCCATCTTGGCCGGCTCTGCTCACAAACTGCAGCTCTTCCCAGTTTTGCAGGCTGAAAGTCTGGAATAAATGGAATTCAGCAATTTGTATGGAAATGCTGGATTTGTCTGAACAGCAGCTGGTGATTTTAATCACCCAGACCCACCACATGTGGCTGGGTGCTTTGCAAACACCTCTCTGGATACAGCCTGAGTTTGGAAAATGGCTGAGCCTTTGCCATGATGGTTTCATCACCCATGATTCAGTCCTTACAGGAGAAAGCTGTGCCTCCCAAAGTGCCAGCAAAGGACTGCAGTAGTTTGCATCAAAAGGATTCCAAAAAGCATGATGTTCTGCCACTCCCCTCCTGGGCTTCATGGCAGAGTGTGGTGTGTAATGGTCCAGAGAAAATCAATTGGACACTGCATTTGAGAGATAAGGGTTGGGATTTTATTCCGAATAACCTGGTGACCCCAATCAATCTCTGTCCCCAAACCTTCTGAAAGTTTGATACTCTAGTCTGCAATTAAGGCTCCACAACCAAGAATTGCAGCAGATGTTCAAGTCAAACCACCTTTATTAACTATTTATTTTTGATGCATCTCAGGAGATACCAGGCAGTGCGTTTAAAAGCAGACAATAGGTTTGGCCTGACTGGTATATGGTCCCATTAAGGTTGGGAGTTATTTTTAAGTTTTCCATTTTTTAATACTGATAAAACTAAAATAAACTGTGAAATCCCTCAAACTTTCATCTCGATAGTGTCTCTGCAAATAGAACTGAAGCCAAACCATTACAGTGTAAAGAAGAGAGCTTGAAATGTGAAAGGGTATGAGACCACTCCATCTCGCTTTCCTGACAGGAAGCAGGCCCAGGATGATGCTGGGCACAGTCTGGCACTGCCCTGGGTGCAGGGGCACACACACAGCTTCTGTTCTCCACTCAGAGGTCTTCTGGCCCCATTTTAGTGGAGCAAGAAGTTGCACCTGGTGGAAAGGGCTGCTACTCAGGGCAAAGCAGGTGCTAGAGACAAAGACAGGTCTGAAGAACAAGTATTGAACACGCAAGTTAATTCCTCAGCTAAATATATTTCTGTTGAGCAAGACTTCAGACAGTTTCCTGTGCTGGGATGCCTCTGGGACAGATGTTCCCACCAGGACATGTTGCTGCTGCTGCTGAAGGTAGCACACGCCCTCCCTGTGTGATCTAGGGTACGGTTAGTGAGAGACAAGAGAGGAATAAATCCTGTGCTCACAGGGCAGTGGGAGGGCACCCAAGGAAGATGCTCTCCAGAGAAG
>NW_009953935.1:1239289-1243724 GCF_000747805.2 Chaetura pelagica
TTCCCACATCTGATGCCTTCAGATGTGGCTGGGGCACTCCCTGCACACATAGGGTCATCCCATCCCATGGGCTGGAGTTTTGACTCTGGACTGAACAGCAGTGGGATGAGAGCCCTCAAAAATCCTTTTTCCCCTTGCTGGCAGCTCAGCCCAGAGTCCCCCACACCTCCTGCATGGGGAGCAGCCACACGGGTGGCCAGGCAGGGTCCAAGCCTGAAGTCCCCAGGGGAGTTTTGCCTGGTGGATATTAATGGTGGTGAGTGATGCCGGGCTGGAGTTTTGACTCTGGACTGAACAGCAGTGGGATGAGAGCCCTCAAAAATCCTTTTTCCCCTTGCTGGCAGCTCAGCCCAGAGTCCCCCACACCTCCTGCATGGGGAGCAGCCACACGGGTGGCCAGGCAGGGTCCAAGCCTGAAGTCCCCAGGGGAGTTTTGCCTGGTGGATATTAATGGTGGTGAGTGATGCCCAGAGAAGCGCTGAGCACACCCAGCCCAGCCCGAGCAAACACCCTCGGGCTGCCCCCAGCCAGGGAAGGGGGGGAAAAGGGGCCTTTGGCGGGAAGGTGTTTTTCATCACCCTGAGAGCTGTGTCCGATTGCATTGTCGGAAGCAGCAGGTAGCAGTGAAAGGCAGGGTCATTCCCCTGACCAGCCCCAGCCCCTATTGTGCCGCCTTTCAGTGCGAGCGAAAGGTCAGCCCGCAGCCCCGGCTCCCAGCCCTCACTTTTTTGTTACGATTGTCACAAGGTAAATTAATCAGATTTATGGCATTAAGCCTTGCCGTATCTTGAGCCTTTCAGTCCTTTCTGGCCCCAAAACTTCCCTCATATGAACAGGCTCTTTGTTTATCCTTGCCCATACAATCTTTGTTTGGTGATGGGGGAGCAGTAGAAGAAGGACAAAGACTGGAGGAGAGAGCTGCTGGCCCGCAGGTACCCTGTGACAGCCACACTCACAATGGTGGCTGCAAGTGTTTCTCCTGACTAAACAGCTTGGGAAGATCCCTTTTTCCGAGCTTCAGTGCCACTCACACATCTTGTGGGCAGAAGAGCTGCCCCTCCAATAAATAAAAGGCAAGAGCAGACCCACAGCAGGGCAAGCCACCACCACCCTGAGCACAAAGCACAATTTATGTCCCTCTAGCGTACCTACAGCATATGGGACCACTTACACAGTTGTTTGCCTTGGTCAATGGGTCTGCTGAGCCTTTGGGGAGCTGGGTCTTATTTCACTTTCTGATGGGGATTTGGAAGTGACTGGCCCTGCAGCCAGCACAAGGCTCCCCAGCCCTGCTCCCAGCGTGAGCCAGCAGCAGGGCCACGCGGAGGTGACAGGTATCTTTATCCCGCCACCCAGGAGAACTCCAACGTCCTGCTGGCAGGAATTTGTCTGCAAATTTTCCCCCATTGAAAGGAAGGAGAGGGCTGATATGATCGCTTGATTAAGGAGTGAGAGAGGTGGAGACAGGGGCACTTCAATGGACTGTGCTCCAAGGAATTCCTCTCCCTCTGGGAGACTGCGATCCACTTCTCCCTGCTATTTCTCACTCACAGGATCACATCTACAGCTGCCAGCTTTGTCAGCGAGTCTCACCTCTATAGAGCTTACAGCTTAAAAAAACTTAAACTACCCATATGGGAAAGCAATGAAATGTTTCTTTCCCATATGGGAAAGAAACAGCAATGAAACTAGGAGAGAGTAATAAATGCGACTGCAGTGAAACTAGCAGTCAGAGTGGGAAAGGGTTGGAAACAGCATCAGTGACCTTATCTGCTGCAGGGGCATTAGATTTTGATTTGATTATCCTCAGGGCAACTCATAACCATGAAACATAAAATGCATTAATGCATTTGTTTTGAGCAATGGCAGGCAGGTAAGAGGAGCATAATACACCACATTTAGATGCTGTGCTCCTCTTGACTTTTCTGCTTGAATTTTTTTAACTTTTACAGAAGAAAATGAAAAGCCAGATGAGTGTATGTGGCATGTACATTCAAATGACTTCTCCCTAATTTAAATAAGGGGATCAGAATTACATCCTATATTCTTGCCATCCATCACTCTTTGTAAAAAGACCTCTTCCCAGAGATGGCTGGCAGGCTGAGCATCTTCTCTCTGAAAATAAGCAGTGTGAGTGAGTTTGCACATAATCTTTTGGCCTGGTGCTGATACATAACCCAAAGATGCCTGTGATTTTTAAAGAATGAGTGAAAAATGAGCCCTCATGGTGAGCCAAGGATGCCCTGTGACAGAGAGGTGGTCTGCGAATGCAGCTGGCAGCATCACTCCCTTCCCTGCACACCTCCCATTCACACTCCCCTGCACAACCCCTGCTGAGTGTCTTGGGTGGTGGCAGCAGGTCATCCCCACATTAGATGCAATTGTGATAAATTAATGTATTGTTAATGGAAGATATGGTCTAGCATTTAAGAGTAGATGGATTTGCTTTTGCTGCACACTGCGTGCCTCCGGGAAAGCTGCCCAAACTCTCCACCTCTGTTTGCCCATCCAACACACAAGCTCTACCTGCCTCACAGGGATGAGGTGTTTACAACAGGTTTTTTGTGTTTTCAGATGAAAAAGCCTTATCATTATAACATATATCCTAAAAGAAGAAGAAAATAGATGTGATTCATGCTTTCAGGCACATGTCTACTTAAATGTTTTGCCAGTGGACGTCAGCTACAATAATGATGATGATTTCCTCAAGATTAAAAAAAAGAAGAGGGAAGAACAGGCACTCCTGACTGCACCTGAATGAAAGAAATGGTGTCATTTTTTTGGCTTTGTCATTATTTTCATTTCTCCTTTCTCCCTCTCCCCTAGAAATTATAAAATCATTAACATGATTTAAAAAATACCAAAGCAGATGTCTGCCCTGTTTGATCTCAAGCCTGAATATGGAAGTAAAAGGAGTCAAGACTCAGATTATGGAAAAAAAAGTAAAGGAGGGAAAAAAAATGTAACAGGAAAGTCATGGAGGAGAAGACTTGGCTTTGATCTCTGCACAGCACCAGCTTTGCCAGGCAGGGGGGCTCTGCTGAGCAATGCTGGGCTGCCATGTGAGTGCTTTGCAGGATCAGAGGGGCAACACTTTACACCATCTGCTCAAATGCAAACAAGTCACTCTGAGTGAGATTTCCATCCTTTGTGTATGGGAAAGCAAGCAAAATATGGATTTGATGTATGTAGAATGAAGGCAGACCTCAAATCACGGATGCTATTTTGACTTCTATGCAACTGGCCTTCTCCAGCTGAAGACTGATTAACAGGCTGCCAGCCTTGGCTGGCTGTTTGAGTTCCTAATTTGTATACCCTCCTGTTTGCCTTGCTGCAGGGAATCCGGAGCTGAGGAAATAACCATTAGAAATGAGAGCAACAGCAGCAGAGAGCACTAGCAGGCATGCAGATATAACCTGCTCACACCGCTCTCGGGAATTTTCAGCCATAAAAAGTACCCTGGGAACGACAAGGGGTCATTTCTCATGTACTTGCTGCTACCCCAGCCTCTAGGTGTGTTGGAGGGAGATTGAGATTTTGGCTGTTTGCATTTCACCAGATCTCCATTGGTCCTTTGTGGACTTGCCATTTAAATCACCATCTCCAGAGGATATTGAGTTGCTTTTTGGATCAAAGGAAAATCCTGAAGATGGCTTGGGAGCAGGACATATTCCTCAAACCCCCCCAGAATATGGCACTTCTGATAAGTGGTACCACAGAGTGTTTGGGGTTGCAAGCTCCCAACCATTTGAGCTCCAACCTCAAAAGCACCACCAACAGACTCCAGCCCTCTCCTTAGTGAGATAGGGTGACCCTGGCCAGAGAGACAGGACAGGAACTATCTCCTCCACCTGTTTTTGTCTGAGAAACAGCTGTAATCAGAGGAGCTTGTAGTGAAAACAGCCCCATCTTACATATCACACTTACACTGCTTCCTGGATTACGGGTTTGATCTGCTGCTTGCAGACATCTCCTAAGCAGGTCAGGCCTGCATCTGCCCCTCTGAGATCCCAGCTCAGATGTTTCAGTGGAAAAGAGTCTCACAAAATGTGGAGGTGAGGAAATCTGCCTCACACAGATCTCACCTGAATTACTAGCAGTGACTGACTCAAGCCATGAGGTATGTAGCTTTGTATGTCTTCAAGATGTCCTTCAGGATTAAGCAGTTTAACATCTAGATGGCTGAAAAGGGGGAATTTGTTCATTTTGCCCTGACATCAAGGAAGCTTCTGGAGACAGAGGAGGATGCTGTGATGTCTTGGTCACCAATATCCAGCTGAACTAGTTTCTGACAGCAAAACCTCTGAGGGTGGTGACTGTAGAAAGAGCTACAAGTGTCTGCATCTATGCAGGACTTCTAGAGAAAAACTCTTCAAACACTTGTGTTGAGTCAGTTCCCAGCAGATGATGCTATGGGATAATAATCCTTCAGCAG
>NW_009953935.1:1243923-1253976 GCF_000747805.2 Chaetura pelagica
AGGATTCACATTACCCAAAATATTCTGCCTTTCAGGTCCTGGATGCAAACAGCTCCACATTAGCTGTCCCACCAGCCCTGGCTGCTTCTCTGCATTTTGGAAAATTTGCCCTCAGGCATTTGAATGGGAGCAGACCTGGCCTGAAAATCTGCCACTTGGAGTATACCAGGCATCTCATTTTCCAACTGGAAAAGTGTTTTACTTTAGCTCTGCTGATGAAAATTAATTGAAGACACATGTTCACAAGACTCAGAGGACATCTGTGTAAGCAGTCAGTGAGAAGATCAAGACCAACTCACACCAAGAAGTCATGTGCTTAACCAGCATCACCTGTCCTGCTGACTACAGACATGTAGGAGGTGGCCTTGGGGTGCCAGGACACCCAGCTTTCATCTTACCCATGGAGGGAACAGCCCTGACTCTCCTCAGGTATGTTTTTAGCCATTACCTCCTTTGACATGCAGCCACCCAAGAGCACACAGGGGCACTCACTGAACAGCAGAAGCAGCCACCAAGCAGAGAGGGAGCCCATACCTTCTGGGATAGGGAATGGGACCATCAGGATTCAAAAGCAGGCAGCTACTACAAGAGATGAGCAAAGCACACAATAATTACAGCTACGCTGAGCTGAACTGGCTGGGAGAATGTTCCAGGCTCAATGTGGGCTTAGCTGAGACATTCACAGAGGTGACACATGGCAGCCAGATCCCTTTCCCCTGAGCATGTGTCCAGCCATGTGCCCTGGAGGAGATGGCTACAGCCCTGTGTCAGCCAGGGAGTGCAGGTCTCCCCTGCAAGGTGGCAGCCACGTTAAGGGTCCCTCTAAAAGGACAGAGCAGGGACAGATGGGAAATGGTCACTTTAGTTTGGAAATCTTTCATTTCGGGTGGATCTAGCATAGCTGTGGGGTATTCCCTCTCCCCCTTTCCAAAACAAAGCACCAAACAGAAGAAAACTAAAGTGAGAAAATCTCAATCACACCTGTGCTTTAAATTGACACTTGGAAGACCAAATACACAAGGCCAGCACTGACAACCAACTCTCTGTGGTTGTCACCAGCTGAGAGAAAAAATGCAGAGGGGATCTGCCACTGACAGTGGGTTGAGCACACACCAGTGCCACAAGCACAAGCAGGTCTACAAGCAGGGAAGGCTGGAAGGGGCTCTGGGCAGAGCCCCCAGCCCTCCTCACCTTGCAGGCAGCAGGAGCAGCACATGTGCTGCACAGACCCCAGCTGAAATATGTGGTGAGAACTTGTCCAAAAACTCAGTGCAGGATGCACTGCTTTTAAAACTGAGATTTTAAGGGAATAGTTTCATTGCTTGAAAATCTTCTAGTCCTGAAACAAGAATTATTGCTCAGTTTTTGTAGGAGAAAGCAGTGCACAAGTCCCAGATGTAGGCTTTATCCAGCTAAGTTTCCATATAAAATACCTCTTACTCTCCTGACTGTTTTGATGTTGAAAATACCTGGTCTTGCTCACTGACAAAACTGCACCTCATGGACTCCCTCTCACTTCCAAGGAAAGCACAGTTGGCTACTCAGCCAGCAAGGATCTTAGCACCTCTGTCTCCTGTGGATTTTGCCTCTGGCTTTAAGGGGAACAAGACCCAGACCAGAGACCCCAGCACAAGCATTTGGAACTGGTTTGCTCTGCATCCTGCTCCTCTCTTGTTAGGAATTAAGGAAGAGATGCATTTAAAGCTGTGGGCTGGTGGGATGAGCTGGGTGCAGGCAGCTGGCTCTGCAGCATGGCAGGCAGGGCCACTGTCCCTGCCAGCTCTGTGTCCTGCAGCACAACTCCAACGCTCTTCTCTCAGGGACTGATTCGCCAGCCTGGTCACCAGGAACCTCCTCAGGGTGCAGAGAGCACCTCTGCCCTGGGGAGCACTGCCCTTCCTTTGGAAAGGAAAGCCTTTACTCTGCCCACTGGTTTAATGCACAATAGCTTGCCCTTCATGTCTCCAAGCTCCTGGTTGAAGGCCTGTTTAACACACATGAACAGCTCTTTCATGGTTCTCCTAGATGCAAGTGATGTAAATGCAGCCCAGCTCAAGGCACTGGAATTTGTTCTTGGGCCAGAGCAGCTGTGAGTGGTCTCCCAGTGCACAGATAAAGCCCAACCCACTTGGACCTCATAGCTGGGCCAAAGCCATAGAGCTCTGGGAAGACCTCAATATCAATGTTTGCAGCTGGGCCAAAAGTATCCTGGCAACAGTGTGCTCCTGGTCGTGTCCCACACAGCACCTTTCCTGGACAGGGTGAAGGACTGTGGGGCAACATCTCTGCTGAGCTGTGAGGGGTGCACTCTAAATTACTGCCACAAATGGTTCTGCAATTACTGGTATTCCACCCACCAATAACAAAAAGGTGAGGGGGGAGAGGATGGGGGTAGTGCAGGCTGTGTGGAAGGTTGTGCTTGGGCTGTGGGGTGACTTCTCCCCTCCACAGCACCCACCTCTTTTCGGGACTGAAGAACAAAAACCAGGTCCATCTGCCCACATGCTCCTCAGCTGCTAGTGACCATTATGCTGTTCAAGGTGGCATCTGAGCCTGCTTCAGTGCAGAAGCAGAGGCACATGAAAGCTAAGTTATGGAGAGACTCCTGAGAGGCTGGCAGCAGCCTCAGTGACTCACTAACTTGTGATTTCCTCTGTGGTGGTTTTCCAGCACAGCTGCTCCTGGCCACAGCACATGGTGAGTGCTGGCAGAGCAAGCCCTGTGTCATTTCTCAGAAGGCTGGGCTATGTGGGCAACCTGTGCATCGCTCATCCAGATCCCCACAACAAACCCCAGTAATTGCCTTGGAGGATAACAGGCCATAAATCTGGGCAGCTGCACATGTGAGGCATGCATGGTCTGGCTCCTGGAATCAAAGTGCGTGTGTTTTTACTGTTTCCAGTGGCTGAATATGTTTCTCATTCTGGATTCCCCTTTTCAGAGGAAACTCCCTCCATCCCCCTCACTTCTCTCATCCTCTTTACGAGAGGACCTCAGGCCCTCTGGAAACATGGGGAGAGGTTTACACCATTCCTGTGAGACATCTTGCAACTGCTTCGTGTCACTGGACACAGGAGGAAGCTGCATAGAGAGCAATGGTGTAGTTTTCTACACAAAGCTTACATGAGATGCTGGAGTAAATTATAATCCTCTGGCTTCCCAGTTCTGTCTTTTTTCTCTAGGTCTGAAATCATAGCATCTTTGTTGTCCACAAATTTGATTGCAAAATGCCCAGGCTGCCTGGCCTATGGGTTTATTTGCAAACCTGAAACCTTAGCTCTTGGGTCACAGACCTATTTTGAGCAAACTCAAGAGGTAGGTTTGAGGAAGGAAGAAAGAAATCTTTTTCTTCGTAACTCCATGGAGGGGAAAAAAAAATGAAATTTAAAGAGGCTTTGTCAAACAAAACCTAACCTGGCTGGTGGAGGAGCCCCACACAAAGCAGCATTGTGCTCTGCTTAAGAAATAGCCAGTCCAGTCTGTCAAGACTGTGTTCTGTGCTGCCAACAAGCTGAAGAAAACTGCAGTCAGGTAGTCAAATAACTTGATGACTTCATGTCTGAGAGCTGGATAAAAAGTATCTTCCTGCCTCCTTTCCCTTCCCACTTTTTTATGGCAGAACAGACCAGACTGCAAACAGAACCAGTAGGAGCAAGAAGGAAGATGGAGTCAGGGGAGCACAGCCAAGAGTAAATCCAGCTAGTGGGGCTGATCAGCAGAGAAACTGCCAGTGGGGGGGACATGCTGACCCACAGGGACAACCAACTATGAACATGGGGAGCAGGAGCAATGAGAAGAAAGAGCACCATTGTCAAGATCAGCAACGGGGAGCAATGAATGCACTGGGATAGTTCTACCCAGTGGCAGAGCAGCCCAACACCATGATACACTGTCATGCCCCAGGAGCCATCCTGAGGGTGGGCACTCAGATGTCTCCAGCGTGCTGCTCCTGGGGGCACGGGCAGACCAGGGTGAGCAGGGTGCAGGCAGAGGGAAGCTGAAGGTGACTGGTATGTTGCTCACACCTGCCAGCAGCAGCATGCTCAGGGAACACTGCCTGTGCACCCTGGAGGATGCCCCTCTTATTTCTGGGGGACTTCTAAAGTTTCCTGTCTTGACATACTATTGCATTTCCTCCTCTACCCAACATCTAGCAACATATGCTATTGCAGCTCATGGATTTCATTTCATTGGCTGCCTTAGAGTGGAGGGCACTGTTCACTGAAGGCAAAACACTGAGCAGATCTCCAGGTATCTTAGTGGGGGCTTGCATTTAAGTGCCTTAATAAAGAGCCCCAGGAATGGACTCTGCCCCTTGGAAGCAAATCGGTGCCCATTTGACAGTGGAACAAAAGCAGAGCAAACAAAGGCAGCAGCTCAGATCCCGATGCAGCACCTGTTTGTATCACCTGTATGGCATCCATATCGTCTCTTACTCAGCACCCTGGGAACCAGCAGCATGCAAAGGGCTGCTAGCATCAAGATTTCTCAGTCCAGGCCACTGCAAAGACCCTGAAGCAAAACAAGCAATCTCCCAGAGCCACATGTTGCATGTGGTCTGGTCTCTCTCCCTGCCCTGCTGGTTTCCTGGAACATACCTAAGCCTTCAAGCCATGCTTTAAATAAAACAGCTGTTTTGACCACTCACAAGGAGTTAGGGAACCCAGCCACAGAAACCACATGAAAAGCTCTACAAGCAACTCTCCCCAGCATTCCCACTCTCCTTCATACAGACCAATCCCAAGGACGGTGTAGCCAGGAAAAGAAGATTTGCAGAGCTGCACGTTGTAAATCCGGGGCTTCACTACCCCTTGCCAAAGGAGTTTATCTTTTCTAGGAGGGTGCCTGAATCATCCTTGGAGTGGGGTTAGGGAACAAAAAAGCCCAGTCTTTATAGTCAACAGTATTTCTTTCTGTTTCTCCCTGATGAAACTGTTAGTTGGATTTCAAAATTCCTTAGAGGAGGATGCCTCCTTTAGTGCATTTAAATCCCTCCCATCCCTTACTTTTCATTCTTTCTGATATTCTTCTCCTTTTGTTTTCAGCTTTTCCATTTTTCTGCTGTCAAGCACAGCAGAAATGGTGTTTCATTTATAGCTATAATCACCTCTCTGGTATCCATATGAGACTGTTAATCTAGTCTAATGTGTGGTTTGTGAAAAGTCTCCTTAGAATAGAGCAGGATGAAACCTGCAGGTCATACTAGAATTATTTTAACTGTCTAAACAGCTAAACCGAGAGAAAAAAAAAGGCATTTTCTACTAGGTTTTAGGAAAAAAGCTACAGCTTCAACAGATAATTCCATTCAATAGATGATTTTCTAGGTTGTTTTAAAATCATTGTAGAAAAGTAAGAACTCCCTGCTTGGCGTTCCCTGGAATTGAAAGTACTCCCACCACAAATGTTTCTCTTATAACTGAGCAAATGTTGCACTATGGAAGTGAAAATTGAGGGTAGCCTGTTTGTTCTGGGACATTGAACAACACTAAGGTTTGGGGCTGCAGCAAAACCTTATAAGAAGATCCTGCATCATAGCTCAAGTAGGCTGGCTGCACAAGACAGCCAAAATAATCTCCAGAAGTTTGGGGAGAAAGAATCAGGAGCACAGGCAGGCCAGAGGTGGGCTTTCTGGGCTTGATGCAGTAGGAGCACAAGCCACCCATTCAGCTGAGGAGCATCAATGTTCAAGAAGACGTATGGGCTCGATGCCTGGGGGTTTTGTCCCATGGCCCTTGAGGACCTTGGGATGGTGTTGTAGATTAAATGCTGCCCTGGTTTTAGCCCCTTAGGTGACCTGCCAAAATTAAGACCTCCTCACATTTCAGCCTGTGGAGCTTGACAGTGCCTTCTGAAAGGCACAGGTCTACTTCCACCAGGCAAGATAAGAAAAACAAACAGGCAAATTAAAGGTATTTCATCTGGGATGAAGCTTTCTTAGCAAGACCTGAAATAATGTTGTGCAGTAAAATATTACCTGCTTGGAGAAGACTTGTGCTCATCCAGTGATAATGCTGCTTGTGGGCTTTCAAATGTTCAGTTTAAGAGCTGGCAGACCCTGAGAGGCAGGTGCATACATTGTAGAAATTTCTCTTCACCTAGAAAAAACACAACCCCTTGCAGCTCTGACTCTGCCTTGGTTAAAAGAACCAAAATGGTGCCAGGGATCATCACTCCTCCCTCAGCTCACTCACCCCTGTGCGTGGAGGCGTCCGGCAAACGTTTGCTGTGCCATGGCCCGTGCTCTGGCTGCTTCCATAGCCATGGACAGCCTTTGTAAAGGAACCAGGTGAGCCCATGTAGTCTTCATTTCGTACTGTGCAGGATGTGGGAAGGATAGCTGGCCAGGCACGTGGGTCACACTGTGAGAAGAGGGGCAGCAGGCTGCTGTGGCCTCCCAGGTACCAATCACCACACCAGCCTCCTTGTCACCTGGGCAAAAAATAAAATAAAGGCAACATATAAAAAACATCCCTTGCTGCTTTAACAAGGTTATTACAGAACAGTCTATTTACTTCATTATGTACCACTTGCTTTCCCCCTTGCTTTTGGGCAGCATTAGTAATTTTTCTCCCTCTGGATTAAAAATATTTGTTTTGCTGGTAGATGCAGAAAAACTGCATTTTGTTCAAGCTCTACTATCTGGACTTCCCATTTGTCATTAAGACTGTTCATCACTTTTAATGGCTGTCCCTTTTTCTCCACACAATGCAACAGACAAGGAGTACTGCCATATCCTGAGCAACTCTGCAGACCAGCAGAGACCCTTCTCTCGGAGCTGTTCCCAGGCCAGGGCTCATCAATAGCTGCCACTCTGTGATTGCTGCTCTGTCAGCTCATTTACCCTCTCTTGTGCATTCAGCTCCTTTCCTACAGCACAGCAGTGCCCCTGGTACCTCTAGTAATATACCCAGGGGTAAAAACCTTTCCTTTTGGCCCCAGATTGGTATTACACAAAGCTGATTTCATGTTTGGATGTAAAATTCGTCTCCCTCTCCTTGTATTTAAGCTCAGCTGTGAGAAAAGCCTGTAGAAGGGGAATGGGAAAGTGTGACAGCAGAGCTGCATCCCCCTTGGAAAGCCTGGCTCCAGTGTGGTCTCAAGCAGGGCTCAGCCCCCTGCAGTGAGGTGCACTGCCAGGGCTGGCTTAAAGGATAGACCAAGCAGGCGTCTACCCACCCCCAGGAAAAGCTTGGGCTGCTAAAAAGCAAACTTGCTGAAGGAAAATATTTATTCTCAATTTCCTGTTAAATTTGGCAGGAGCAATGAATTTTTTCTTGTAGTATTTTATTAGGAGATAGAGATTTAATGGGAAAACCCAGCAAAACATAATCTGCCTCCCCTAGTAAGCAGAGCCATGTATCCCTCTCCCAGCTTTAAACATGACACAGCCCTTAGCTTTACCTTTGGACATTGCAGAGAAACCTCTGATCCCATGGCTGGAGGCAGGACTTCACAGCCAGCAGGTTGTTAACAACAAGCTCCTGAAAAATACCTTGAGGAATGGCATTTAGGGAAATTAACTGCCTCTGGCAAGAGCAGCTGCAGCGCTAGGGTCCCCACATAAGCCGAGTGCCTGGCACTGCTCTGGCCTTCACCAAGCAAGCCAGACTCTCAGCCAAGCTTGAAAAAGTGTAAAAGCAGTCCTGAAACAGCCTCTGGCTTCCAGAAGGCAAGGAGAGCAAAACACAGTGTCTTATTTTCTAGCTGGAAAAAGCTAAAGTGAAATACCTTTGTGCTGCTGTGACAGAACTAGTAAGTTACTTCTTTTTCTTACTTTCCATTAAAGCACCAGAATCAAGTTAAAATAGGAACGAGCATCAGAGACCCAAGTGCAACAATAGACACTGTGGACCTCCCCACTTAGGCTGGGTTGTAAACCTAGTGCTCTGTATGAAATATTACGGAGTGATTCATCACTGGGTAATTAGGCTTTAATCCAACTGCAGATTTATCTGCTCGGTGATTAAACCTGTCATGGTTGCTGAAGTCCTCCTAATAACAGAAGCACTGATGTTGTGGTCCAATTTAGAACATTTAAATCCCATATCAAGCTATTAACATGAACTGAAGGTTGGTTTATAACATAAGGAAGCAACATAAAGCCATCAGCATTCATTTTGCAACGGGCAGTTGCATTTTCCATGCCACCACCTTGCAGGATAGGTCAGATAAGCACACAAACTGTGTGCACCCACCTGGACACAGCTTAGAAAAGCTTTTGACAGCTCCTTGCCTTCTCTTTTCATCCAAGCATCCCCTGTCCCCAACCCTTTCTCCTCAGAGCTTTTTCTCTAGAAGGACAAGATTATTTGCACTAAAAGAGGGCAGCAAGCTAGAGGCTCTGTGTCTCCAGGCATAACCATGAGTCAGGCCTAAGGCAGATACCACCCACATAGGTATGTCTCCCTTTTCTATTTGGAGCCTCTCATTAGAATCCATCATTTTCCAAAACATAATCTGCCTCCCCTAGTAAGCAGAGCCATGTATCCCTCTCCCAGCTTTAAACATGACACAGCCCTTAGCTTTACCTTTGGACATTGCAGAGAAACCTCTGATCCCATGGCTGGAGGCAGGACTTCACAGCCAGCAGGTTGTTAACAACAAGCTCCTGAAAAATACCTTGAGGAATGGCATTTAGGGAAATTAACTGCCTCTGGCAAGAGCAGCTGCAGCGCTAGGGTCCCCACATAAGCCGAGTGCCTGGCACTGCTCTGGCCTTCACCAAGCAAGCCAGACTCTCAGCCAAGCTTGAAAAAGTGTAAAAGCAGTCCTGAAACAGCCTCTGGCTTCCAGAAGGCAAGGAGAGCAAAACACAGTGTCTTATTTTCTAGCTGGAAAAAGCTAAAGTGAAATACCTTTGTGCTGCTGTGACAGAACTAGTAAGTTACTTCTTTTTCTTACTTTCCATTAAAGCACCAGAATCAAGTTAAAATAGGAACGAGCATCAGAGACCCAAGTGCAACAATAGACACTGTGGACCTCCCCACTTAGGCTGGGTTGTAAACCTAGTGCTCTGTATGAAATATTACGGAGTGATTCATCACTGGGTAATTAGGCTTTAATCCAACTGCAGATTTATCTGCTCGGTGATTAAACCTGTCATGGTTGCTGAAGTCCTCCTAATAACAGAAGCACTGATGTTGTGGTCCAATTTAGAACATTTAAATCCCATATCAAGCTATTAACATGAACTGAAGGTTGGTTTATAACATAAGGAAGCAACATAAAGCCATCAGCATTCATTTTGCA
Source organism: Chaetura pelagica (assembly GCF_000747805.2). Classification (NCBI taxonomy): domain Eukaryota; kingdom Metazoa; phylum Chordata; class Aves; order Apodiformes; family Apodidae; genus Chaetura; species Chaetura pelagica. The sequence continues at coordinate 1,253,173 of NW_009953935.1, forward strand.
ACGGGCAGTTGCATTTTCCATGCCACCACCTTGCAGGATAGGTCAGATAAGCACACAAACTGTGTGCACCCACCTGGACACAGCTTAGAAAAGCTTTTGACAGCTCCTTGCCTTCTCTTTTCATCCAAGCATCCCCTGTCCCCAACCCTTTCTCCTCAGAGCTTTTTCTCTAGAAGGACAAGATTATTTGCACTAAAAGAGGGCAGCAAGCTAGAGGCTCTGTGTCTCCAGGCATAACCATGAGTCAGGCCTAAGGCAGATACCACCCACATAGGTATGTCTCCCTTTTCTATTTGGAGCCTCTCATTAGAATCCATCATTTTCTGTTGACCTAAGTCTGATCTCAAAGGCTCTTTTCTCACACTCTAACACAGAAGCTCTAGGATTGTAGCAAAAACCAGAAGCCCCAGAAGAGCCTCCCTGCCCCAGAACACTTCATCCCCATTGTCCTTCCATAGCAACAAGCTGAGTTGCTTCCTCCCAGTAGCTTTTATAGCCAGGACAGCTGGTAACTCACCCATCTCAGGTGAGATAGCTACCTTTAACAGGACACACAGCTGAGCCTTGTTTTCATAACTGCAGTCCCTCCTCTTGGCTTGACTGTTGCACACCAGGCACAGCTGAGGGCCAGCAAGATGTACCTCTCCTGTGCTTTTCTAGCATGGAGTGAACCAAGAGCACTGCATGTCTATGGACAGTCACTATGCAGGATCTCACCCTGCTGACACCATGTGAACACTTTTTCTGCACTAATGGGAAGCTTGTTGACACCTTCCTCAAAATATTTCACCTTACAGTTCAGCA
>NW_009953935.1:1254102-1259051 GCF_000747805.2 Chaetura pelagica
TCAGCAGGCAGAGGATGAAGGCAGTGAACACAGAGTTCTTTTAGCAACCAGCCTTATGAATGCTGAGGATCCTGCAGAAACTCTGAGCACTGGCAGAGGTACAGCACGAAAGGACCAGGATTCAATTGGGAAATGAGTGCTCAGCCTTTCAGCAATGCAGCAGCTACCAAACACCAGCTCCCTCCATTACAAGGAAAGCAACTGGCTTGTGCACAAGGGAGGAAATCCTGCTACCTGTGAGATTTCCACTCCCTGCTGGGGAAGGCAGCCAGGGCTTTGCACACAGCAGGCCAGGCCGTGTCTGGGCTCTCTCCTGTATTTCCAGCTGGCATGACCTGAGCAAACAGAAGTCCATCCCCCAGAGCAGTGTGTCTCTGTGGGCAGACTTGCAAGGCCAGGCTGTGCCATCCCTTGCTGGCAGCACTCCTGCCCCCGGGGTCCAGCTCCAGCAGGGGGGAGTGGGGTGTCCGTGCTCCAGGGTGCCAGTGCCCATGGACAGACAGGTGTCATTGGCAGGATCTTTTCACCTTGAATTAGTTTACCCCAAATCGATCATGAATACAATGGAAAGTTTCATGCTGTGCAAAAAGCTCCTTCCCATAAAGCAAACATCTCTTGATGGAAAGTTTTCATCCATTCTAATGCCAGAGGTAAGGAAGTGGGCTGCACAGCCATAGCAGGGGAAGAAAACCTTGCAAACTGCTGTACTCTCAATGCAGGTGAGAGGGAGAGACAGTTATATGGGAAGTAAACAAGAAAGAACCCTGCAAAAGTCCCGTTTACAGTTGTCACCCAGTACTCTCCAAGTATGTAGTCTAAAGTGCAGGTCTTGGTCTGGGTAACCCACACAGGCTGATAACACGTCTCCGTTTGAAAGGACCCCGTCCCCTTCTCAACTCCATCTATTTTGTGTATTTAATGGCTTCAAAGACACTTGTGCTAACGGGCTAAATCTTACCTAGTGAACAAGATAACCATCGCTGTGCACCAAAGCCTGCAGCAAAGTCAATATTGACAGCGCTGCCCTGGCTGCATCCTGCCTGCCTGGGACTCCCAGGTGTGCAGTGAGGTTCTCCTCTGGGAACCGCTCAGGTGGGGACCAGCAGAGACTAAAAACCAGGAGCCCCACAGCATGTTAGGCAGGAACAGTCACAGCAACATGGAGTTTTGCAGTTCCATGGACACGAGCAGTTGTGTCAGCCACCAACATATAGGAAAAGTTGCACATGTAAATTGCTTTCAAGCCAATGGATGCATTACTGCTCTCAATAATTAGATGCAAATGGAAAGAACAATCCAGTATCATCCCCACAGTAAAACCAACAACACATATAAGCCATAGGACATGAAAAGTCTGATGATGAAAGCAGCCTGTAGCTTTACTTCCTCTTTCAGCCTCACAATGTTTTTCACTTGTTTCTCTATCCCAATCCCATGTTCATTTCCAAGGGCTCTGAGGCTTGCTTTGCAAACTCTCAGGTTGAAAGCCAGTGCCCAGGGGTGCAAACAGTCCTGCAGGAGCTGTATCAGCCCCCAACCTGAACATCACACCTGGCTGTGGTTCACCTCTCATTCAGCTGTCATGCAGTGCACTGCTCACAGACCATGCTGATGGATTTATGGTCCTGAGGCAGGCTGGGAATACTCTCCCTGGGTCAGACATGTGACAACCAGAGACAGGAGGTCTGGGGTCAACCCCAGCTCTCCCAGAAGCATGTTGAGCAGTGCAGGGGCCTTGTGCATAGTCAGAAAAGAATGGCAACATCGGGTGGTGTAAGTGAAGGATCAGACACTGCAAACAGCAAACTTCTAACAGAGCAGCTGCTTCAAAACAGTTTGCAAGCAGCTTCTGCACTGAAATAGCACTTGAGCAGTCCTGAATGATAAACGTTGAAAGGAAAAGTCAGCTCAAAGAGAAAAAATGATCCTCCCAATGGTAAAAAAAAAAAACAACAAACCCTGGGGGAAAGGATAGATAAAGATCAGAAACAATTAAAGAGCAATGGCTATTGAATATACTGCCCCTGTGATAAGGGCTCCTGAATCTGTTTATCTAGAGTGGGATGGGTGCAATGAATACCACATAGCCAGAAGCACTCAAATTATTGATGAATCATGAAGGGCTCTGTCAAAACAGAGCTTGTCTACAAATGGAAATCCTAGTGTCCTCAGCATTATGGGCTACTCCAAACAGGAAACCTTTAGAGTGAATTTCATGGTAAACATCTATCTCCAGCATTTAGTTCTGCCCTTCAGAGTGAAGACAGGAGAAATGAGTTTGTCCAACTAGAGCCTTTTTCGAGTCTACCGTGGAGAACAGGATTTGTGATGAGATCTGTTTTCAAGCTGGACTCAATGGTTAACCAATCAGATTAATAAATGCCAGAAGGAGGAAATAACAGGCAAGTTAAACAGGGGAGAAAAATGTGTGTTCCCCTGGCTAGATAGCAAAAGTTTACAAGAATTCAGTGCCTTGTGGATAATTCTCCCCAGGTCTTATTTAATGTTGTTTTAGAAGAGATGATTGCAGCATCTTCCCAGAACAAAGGGGCTGAGGTTTTCCATGTCAGCATGTTTCTGGAGGATCTAAGCCATTTCCTTCTGTCTTCTCACTTCCTGGTGGAAATGAAAGATGGGACACATGCCAACTGGCAGGAGCTCTTACCTCAGAAGTGTTATCTGATGAAGGGTGGTTGGTTATAAAACAACCTTTCGTTTCTTCATGGGAATGTATTATATTTTTATCTATTTCTTGTTGAAATTTTCACTTTTTTTTTTTTTTTTTTTTAGTTATTTCAAAACTTCTCATGGGAAATACCTGCCATTTTCCCAGCTGTTGCAGAACAGAGGTACCCAAGCACTTTTCTGGATTTTTAAGGAGTTGGAGAGCTGTGTGCTGCAGAAAATAGGGGGGGATTCTTTGGTACATGCCAGAAAACTTGTGGAACATCCAGTGGATGGAGGTTTGGGGGACGTTTTTCATTCCTGTGATCCACACTAACCTGTCTGCTGCCCTGACGTAAGAGTGTATTTGAGTTTTTATATAATAATAACTTCTGTTCTCCATGCCTGGGAACAGAGTTCAAAATAGTTACACAGAGCATGTCTTTGCTGAACCTGATTATGTGGCAATGCAGGACACTGGTGATGCTGCCAAACTCTCTAGCTCAGATATCACCAGGGACAGATGAAGGTCATCCTGGGCCATCTGTCCTGGTAATTACCTTACATTTTGGGAACTCTGTGCTGTGCTCTGTGCCACAGTGACAAACCCACTAACTGCAGTTCCCAATTTCAAGCTGTCCAGTGTAGTCACACCCACTGCCACCACAGCACTGCCTACAGCACAGAGCATAAGGATTTAGTGACACTGTTAATCAGGTAGAAGTCTTGAATGTAAAAAGCAATTTAGTCCTTCACGTATGTACTGTCTTTCAACTTTGGTGCAAGAGTCTCTGAATAAAAAGCTGGAAAAGCTAAAGACATGAAACTGAGCCTGTTCCAGCTAAAATTCCTGGTGAGTTTAGACTAGTGAAAAATATGAAAATATGCTCCATAAAATGAAAAAAAAATAAATACTACTTTCTGGAGTTTTTTGTCCCTCCACTGCCCACTTTTCAGTCTTCTCTCCCAGGCCAGACTAACAGACTAACTAACAGGCTTCCAAGACATGTTGCTGACTCTACCATCAAGATACTGCAACTGATGAACTAAAAGAAAGCCAGTGGGAAGCAATTCTGGGACTCTGTGGGCTATTTCTGCTAGACAAAAGCCTATTGCTCCAGCTCTCTCCTTCACACAAATGCAGCATGTCCCATCCCTGCATCCAGCAGCTGCCACGTGCTCTCCCCACACAGGGGATGGTGGCTTGTGCCCAGCAGGCACGGGGTGGGGGACGGGCTCCTGGCTGGGACAGGCTCAATAAGGGTCTTGTCTTACTCAGCCTGGTGCTCAATTGCATCCTGCAGCTCTGCAGTTCTTTGCTTATCCTGCCACAGGCCTGGGAATGAAAAAGATGACACAGAAAAAATTTCTGTATGAGCAAAAAGGATGTGGGGATAATATTGTATTCTGCCAGCTTAGAGAAATCTGCTAGAAAGAGAAGGATACAAACTGTTTTATAACTTGTTTACTGAGGCCCCAAATATCTAACAATAAACTTGACAGTAAAATCAAAAAGGCAAAACTCAAGGTATTTTACCTGCACTGCCAGCTGCTCCTGCCCCACACTGAGAGACAAAGCTGAGTGCTGAATGGGGAGATGACACTGCCCTCTAATGCTGCTGGAAAAAGTGATTGTTCTGTAAATAAGAAAGCTGCTGAATAATATATTCAGTGACTTATTTATTCTTCTGGTATGTGAACAGCTTTTGATTTATTTTAGAGTATCTATTTGAAATATTTCTGTAGTCTGACTGAGCCTTCGTTTGGAAACAGCTTTTTAAGCTCAGTGCAAGCTCTTGATATTCAAAATTACAGCAGCCTGGTTATTGGATTGGACATGTATCAGGTATCATCATTTCTTTGGACAAATGAATGCAAATCTTGGAAACACTTCAAATGGTCCCTTTTATAGGTTTCAAGCTAACTTTAGATAAACACTTGCTAGTGACTTCAAACTGGCCATGCCAGTAAACTAATTTCTTAAAAATGCAACAGAAAATGAATACAAAATGTTTGCAAGTCCTGCAATCAGCTGCAATGCAGACTTGAGCAGACTTTGACACTACAGAGCTCTCTGGCTGCACAAAAATCCAAGAGTATCCTTTCAACAGGACTCCTGTTTCCTTGGCCTGTCATTGGTACATTGTGCTGAAACCTGCAGCCTGTCTTTGAGTCACACAGCTCTGGGTGTTGTGCACGAGCTGTTATCATGTTGGACTTATCAAGTACCAGTGACAATGCACAGGGCCTGCAACACACGTACACTCCTGCACCAGGGTATCCTG
>NW_009953935.1:1259318-1272829 GCF_000747805.2 Chaetura pelagica
CTGAACTCATCTTTTCTTTCAGACAGACTGATCACTTTTGCCAAAGTATTGATCTGCTCTGCTACTGGTGACACACAGATGCCTGGGGAGCATGAACTCTGGTCCTGCAGTAGTGCCTGGATGTCACCTTGGAGGCTGCAGCTCTTGTACATCCTCCAGGGATCTTGCTGACCGCTGCAGCCACCTCAAGGGCCTTTCATTTCCGTGCACAGCACCCATCTCACTAATGCTCCCCATTGCTGTCCCCTCACCCTGCAGTCCTGTGGCTTGCACCAGAAATGAAGAGTGGGCCAGGGCTTGCAGAGATACTCATGCAGTGAATGCTAATTTTATATTTTCAGCCAAAGAAATTATTTGTGACAAAGTTCCTTTGAGGCTTTTTTTCCATAAGCATTGTTTGCTCCCCATTGCCTGGCTGCAGGGGACGGTGGGGAAGCTCAGGCAAACGAGAGATGACAGGATCTACCATGCTCATACAGTGCTGTCGTTCTTTCCATGAGCAGCAGAAAACCCACTGACAATCTATAGGAACTTTCTGATGACAGAAAATAAAGGAGCAAAACTGCAAAAGCAATGAAAAGTCACTAGATTTCCAAAGGAAAAAAGCCTGTTCTCCTCACAGCCTCCATTCTAAAATGCCCACCAAGCCCTCCATGCTCCCTCACTCCTTGTCCCTGGTAGCTGAGCACACTGGTGCAAGGCTGCACAGTCCTGTATAAGAAGGGGGTGTAGCCTGGCCCTGGGCTGGTGCCCCTCAGCCAGAAAGGTGATGCTTAGAGCCCAGATGGCTCAGTTCATACAGCCCCTGGCTGGCCCTTAGTGACATACAGGTCCAGATGCACCAGGGAGAGAAGCTGAAGGTGTGGCAAAGGCCACATTTGCAATAAAATCTTCTAAGGACACATTTTATTTCTCAGTTGTAACAACAAGTTTCTTTCCTTAGATACCTACTTGTTTTTTTTTCCAGTCTATCTGTAAAAACATGAAATCTTTTTTTTTGTGACACAGTGGAAATGAATGCACACAGAGCCTGATATTTAAAGGTTAAGATATACTGGCTTGATCCTGTCAGAACTCTAATGTAGATTATATAGGGACATGCAATGACCAGAGGGAGGGAGAGAGGTGTAAATAATCCAGAGGAGTGTGGACTTGTTGGCAGGGTGGATTTATGCTCTGTCTTAATAAAGTGCCCTTTCATCTCCAAAACCTGGGCTCAGAAGCCAGTCTAGACAGGAATTAATGGGGCTCCTTCTCCACTTACAGTTCTCAAGGTTTCCCAACACCCAGTGTTCTCAAATAGAGCGGGGAAGTGCAGAGTTACAAGATACACCACGAGCTCAATCAGCCATGGGTACTACTTTTTGCAGTGAGCTTTTAAACACAAGCTCTATCCATTCACCCAAGAGGGTCTGCTGCTAGACCAGAAGGCAAATTAAATTCATTCACTGCAGCCTCTTTATGTGATTGCCACCCTAAGATGAAGCCAAGCAATTGAGATGCCTGTTATAGAGACATAAGAGATTCTTGCCATAACATGCCAGAAAGAAAACACTGCTGCACGTTGCTTTGGACCAGGACTTGGTTCTGCCTGGACACCATACCTAGGAGCATGAGTTACCCAAGGCAATCCAGCACTAGGGCCTGCAGATGCCAAATTGCATGGTTTCTTCTGGCAAAGGAGAATTGCTGACTTCTTTTCTGCTTGCAGTGAGCCTTCCCTTCTGTTTGCTTGTCCCACTTGGGGATCCAAAAGTGTAGGTAGGAATAGAACATTCAAAAACATTCTCAACAAAGGATCTGGGATATCACTGGAGTGTGCAGCCAAGGAGAGGCAAGGAAAGCTATGAGCAAAAATATACACATCCAGTGTGATTTGAAGTATTTATGCAAAATTCTTTGGGGAAAGGTTTGTTAAGGATTATAATTTCTTGAAGTCTGCAATTGCTGCTCCAGAGAAAAGGGCACATCTTAAACTCTCATCTCCAGCTATGCACTAGGACCCCCAGATGCAAAGACATTCAGCTCCTAATTTTACATCTGTTTAATTTTCAGCAACAAGAGACAGGGAGCAGCAGGATGCACTGCTGGCTATTAGGAAGCCCTTTTATTATGTAAAATTTGCATTTCATCTAAGTACATGGAGTCCAACAAGTAAAGACAGAGCCAGTTAAAGAAAAGGAATTGGAGAACAAAGTGGTCTCCAAAGGCACAGCAAGACATAAGATCCCACTGTTCAGTGACGGACAGTGTGGCAGGTTCTCTTCTACAGATGTTTGGACAGTAGATAGAGGTGGCCAAAAAACTTCCTTCTGGAAAGTAATTTCTGCCAGGCAGAAAGGCTAGCCCAGGACCATACAATTTGTAAACTCTTAAACTAAGACATGCAAAAGTCACAGGCAATATATAAGCAGTCCTCTGTGTGATATTTTATTCTGTCTATAAAGCCTAGTACTCAGATTGAAAAAACATTGACTTCTCCTAGTGATAGGTACCATGGACTGCCTGGCACCACACCCAGGACAGCAGGAGCCCTCTCCTCCCTTTTCCTCTTCCCTGCAGGGTCACTTTTACACAAAAACTCACAGCACTGCTCCAAAAGGCTCCTGTGCCTAGGAAAGGAAGGGTAGCAGAAGCTTTTTGTGTTTGAGGAATGATGGCTGCAGAAGCAGGCAGGGCACCTCCATGGAGATGGGCTGTGCTTCTTTCTACCAGGTCCCACTCCACAGAAAATTTATAAGCTGGCACAGGCTCTTCTAAGACTGTACCATGGATGCCCTGATGTGTTTCGGGCTCTGTGCTGGCCAGCTTTTGGTTCCCAGCTACAAACTTGCCCACAGCTGGGTGCTCTGGTGTGGGAAGAACAGAGGCCAGGAAGACAATGGTGGACTGCAGAATAGAGGAAAAAATCCTCCATTATATACCCCCTCCTAAGAGCTTCTCTCCTCTGTGCTCACATGGCAATTTAAAAGTTCCCACTCCCTGTAGGGTAAGGAAGAAGCAGAGAGGTGGTTGAGAGGTGGATGGTATTTCATGTAGTGGGACAGCTGGGAAAGCCCCAGGGCCTTGCCTAGCACCCTTGGGTGGCACAGCCCACTGCACTATGTGCAGCTGATGAGGGTCTTGCTGTTACCCTCACACCATCTCACTGTTCTGGAATCTTTTTCATCCACCCAGGAGGACTTGATGCTGTCTTAGGGATGTGTTAGTAAAGGACCAGCCTGTCAGGTCTCTAGTAAAAACCCTTTTGGCACCTGCAGCATTTCTCTGCTGGGCAAGGGAAGGTGGCAGAGACAAGACCTCGCACACTTTTCCACAAACTCATCTCTGCAGTTTTTGAGCTCAGGTGGCTGTCATTAGCACGTGCACACAAGGCAACCTCTCCCCTGTCACTACCGATGGGAAGGTGTCACCTGGTCCTCCAGCTCCACTGGCACTTGGTGTCCCCATTTGCCCTGTTCCTTGGGGCTCTGCCTCTCGTCCTGTGCAGGGTGAGGGGCTGTGCTGAGGGCCAGCCCTGTGCTGAGGGGCTGGGCTTTCTAAAGACCAATTTGGGCTTAGGGCCCCCCAGAGCTCAGAGGCAATTTACACAACTGAGGAAGATGCCGCCCATTGTGGGACAAAAGGGACTGGCTTGAGCTCTTTCTCCCACCTGCACTGTCCCCTCCAGTGCCTTGCAAATGCTAATAGGCTGTGGGGCAGGCAGCCTCCGGACCCAGGGATGCAATGCAGTGAGTCTTCCTGGCTCCCTCAGCTCTGATAAAAATCCATCAAGCAAGGTTCAGGGCTATGTATCCCAAGTGGCTACAGGTCTTTGGACTCCATCTCCTGTGTTGGACCCAGCACTGCTGGAGTGTCCTTCAGGCTTCACAGAGTGCCAGTCCAGTGCTCCTTCAAGCACAGCATCATGACAAGGCAGGATTCTAGCTCAGGGGCAGCGGTTCTCAGTTATCTGGGGCAGGAGTGTTAACAACAGTGTTTGAAAAAGGAGAGTGTAGCCATGGATCCACAGCACGTGGGCAGCAGTGGGATGTCTCCAGAGGGACTTGCCTTCAACCAGCTGCAATTGAACCTTTGGTCCCAGAGGAGCAACTATTTCAGGAGCTTGAACCAATGTGATTTAAAAATGACTGTTAATCACTGACCCCTGTAATGCTGACAGTGCCGCATAATGGAGGAGGTGCCTGCGTGAAACAAAAGCCTACAATTCAATTCCAGCAGTGATTAAATTGGTGGAGGTTGTGTCCTGTAATGCAGCGTTATGGAAGACAAGGCAAACAAGATTAACCCACATTGACAAGGCATTTATCCACGGCTAAGAAGAGACCTATGTCACAGCACCTCTGTCCCACAAGTTTACACCAGCCCACAAGAGTCTAATCCCTCATGGCCTGTCAAACTATTAGGCAAATCTCTGGCTCTCATTTGCCTAATCCAATAGCCTGTAGCTTCATAAGAAAGACCTCCTAGGGGGCCTTAACAACCATGTTTGTTAGGCCTTATATAAGTAAACAAAGCTCTGAAAGCCAAACAGCTTCTTCTTCCATCTGGCATCTCAACACCCTCTTAACCTGGAGATAAAACCAACCACACCCAGGAAAGGAGGATGCTCTGCCTCCACAATCAGCAGCATCTGAAGGATCTTGCCATCAGTAGCTCTACACTACACTCACTGCAGCAGTGTCAGGTGCCTGATTTCATCCCAGAGCCTTCAGGGATTTACTGCAGAGCAGATGGGATCACAGCGTGCTCACTCCCTTTTCTGTCAGTTTCAGTGGAGGAATAAGCAGTGTCAAAGCATCCTTTCAAGACCAAGATGCTTTGTGTGCATGTGTGAGATCAGGAGATCAAACATTTTCACAGGCTTGTACATCCAAACCTACACATGCTTTCTTGAAAGCCCTCTAAATATTTTTCTGAATCAAACCACTGGCAGTGATACCTTTGACATAAACAGAGTGCAGGTGTTTTCTAGTCCTTGGATTTTAGAATACCACCACTTCTGCTCTAGGGATATATGCCTCACTGGTGCTTTGGCCAAAGATCCAAACTGTCTCCAAGCTCTCTAGATGTCCTGGGGTTGAAAGCTGCTCTTATGTCTAGCAAATCATTAACAATGGCCTTGACAACGTGGCTTGCTCCACAGACAGGCAAATCTTTAGGGAGGGTTCAGGCAGATGAATAGTCACTCGAGGCTTGCCTGCCCACCAGTCTTAGACAGGCCTCTGGGGATTTGGAAACACAGTTGAAAATATCACAAAAAAAAGGTTTCCTAAGGGGCCTCCCCCTACAGCTCAAGTGAGGCTGGGGTCAGGAAGCCATTATTACTTTTTCTCCCATTTCCTCCACAAAGTGTGTTAGCAAAGGCAGAGCACATGGAGTCCACTTCAACACATGGCTAACACCACAGAGAGGTCCAGTGAACAGGAACACAAGGAGAAACACCTCCATGAAGGACTTGCTATGCTGTCAGTACTGTCCCTCTCCATGCGACTGCCTTGGCACTGTACAGGCACGGAGGGTACATACATATTTCCAGAGCCTTCTGTAGGCTGGAAAATCCATAGGATCATGGAGTACTGGCAGTAAAAGCCTGGCTGCACTGGGCATGACAGAATTTGGCCTTGCCTCTGTAGCTTATCTCTTACAGATAGCATCATCTCCCTGGGCACTGACACAGGTCAAGCACTTCACACTTCCACCATATATAATTTTGAGGGAGAGGGCCAGACTGAAAAGTAAGCATTTTAACCTAAAAATGTAAAAAGGTTTCAAGATGTTTTTAGCCATCTGAGCACCCAGCCTCTGCCCCCTGCCCAAGCTCCAGGCATGTAGGAATGAAACGTTATGTGTTTTCCAGTGGTCCAGAGGAGACTTCCTTTGGAGACTGGTGGTGAGTGAGGACCTGATCCAGCACTGTAAATCCTTCACACGCACCAGTTGAACAGTTGTTCAGGTTAGGACTCATTTATATGCAAAGCAGCCTGGCCATCAGTAAAGATCTCTAATGATGCAAATGAGTCCTGTGTCATCCCAGCAATGAAAGTCAAGGGAGCCGTTACTTGCCTGAATCCAGCACATTTCAGCAAAAGTGCCATTTAGCAAAAGAAAGGAGATTTTTACTGTGGAGTATGGCCCACCACCCTCAGTCACTTTCCAGCTGAGATCACAGCTAAATCGCTTATCTTTACATTTTCATACAAATCTGATTATCCTTGAACAGCTAATTGTTTCATAAGTGTCACTGGGAAGATATCCATTTCCAGCACAAGTAAAGAAATTGCACTATAAAACTGTCTACTTTTGCCATGAGTCACTTTAGCACATAGGATGAATATTTGGCACTCTTCACATTTTCAGATTAACTTGCATATTTATTTTGGAAGGAAAAAAATGGATGGCTTTAATTCCTTCCCATCAGAATTCCTCATATTTGCTTAGCTTATTGAAACTTTTTTAATAGACCTTGCAGTATGTGAATCTGTTATATAGCGACTGGTGCTGAAGGGGACATTCACATCTCCTTTCATGTAAAGAAAAAGTTGAAAAATATCTATGAGTGTTTGAAAATTTGTTAAGAGAGTCAGTAGACCTTACAGATCATGTCACCTGCCATGAAGAAAGATTTCATCCCCCTGGCTGGGGCCATGGAAACATAAGAAGAGGACTTACCTTCATTGTTCCCTGGATGAAGCGTGTGTTTCATTTCCAAATAGAAATTCTAAAATGTTGCAATTAGATTTCTTAAAGATCTGTTCTGAGCTGGGCTGGGAAGAACCCTGAGAAAGAAAATAAGGTTTTGGTTTTCAGAAGGCAAGTCAATTTTCCAATGTCAGGAGTCAGTAATAACATTCTTTTAAACTATAATCAAATGATCATTCCCATATTACTGCAAAATATTTTTCCTTGAGGTATTTCCTCAGCTGTTCACTCAGTCTCATGAGAAAGGAGTCATACACCTTTGCAACAGGATTTCATTTAGCTTGTGGATAAGATTTCTGTGTATTGTCCCAGGCATGTGACCACATATATTAGCTAAACTTCGAAAAAACAACCAAGTTTATATCAGCATCAGTTAATTATACAATTTGTTCCCATCGTTGGACTACTATCTAGAACAAAAAAGGAATGTTCTTCTAGGTAGGCCTGATCTAAATGACATACCCAGGAGCTGAAACCAAGAGCTCTGATTTTAGTTCTGCGTTTTGCCAGCTAAGACTTTGCAGGGTGGAGGGACTGCAGGATAAAGAAGCAACAAAAGTCACAGGCATTTCTGGAGTGCCACTGGAGATCCAGAACAAGGAAAGTGTCTTTTCCTTTGTGCTGTGTATCCTTGGCCAAGTCACTTATCCCAGTTAGCAAAATGTAGCATTAATTAGGGAATGGTCAGTGAAGAAATTGCAGAGCAATATAACCAAGTGGTATATGATTACAAGAAAGGCTTGTATCGAAACCTAATATTTCTGTAAAAGTAGGCAAAGTGGATCTATCCAGTGACCCAAGCAAGGATGTGAAAGCTATAGGAAATCAGAGGTACTTCCTGCAGGCAGGATTCTTCCGTGCTGAAAGACTCTGCCTCTGCAATGGGCTACATGCTCCCCATTCCTATCGGCTGAAATGAAGCTGTGGGTTCTCCTCCCTCCCTAGATCAAAGCCTAAAATTGTCAGTTAGGAAAACAAATGTAGGTACTAGACATCTTTTTGTGGGTGTCAGCTCAGCAATCACTTTATTACAAGCAATTTTAGTCCTGAATGCAGTGCAATTTCGGTAATTCAGCGAAGTACAATGATGGATTAAAGTGCCTGGTGATAGACGTTTATTTCACCTTCTGAAACACAATTATTATGCACTTTACTCAATAATAGTGTCTTGCTCCAACTAAAATACACGTTGTGTAATTCTTTAAGCTGTAGAGTCATAGCAATTAGAGAGGGAAATGGGTGATTAGGTCACTGATTCCAGTCTGTTGCCAGCCCATGATTGCTCCCTGCCCCATTTTGGCTAGAGTTTCACCCAATCTCTTTGCATTTACATGTTTTAGTGATGGTGATATTGATCAAAAAAGAAATTAAAAAAAAATGGAGACTTTCACCACAAGTAAAAGATTCAACCTTTCACTGCAGAAAATCCTGCATGTTCACAGCAGGAAGTATCTGAGGGGCTTTCACCTCCTTTTAATGGCAGATGGTTGAAATACTTCAAATCAGAATGTTCTTCAACAATCTTTTTTCTATAGAAGTGGTTTTGCTGAAAAAAACTTCCTAGTTTCCCTTCTCAATGAAAAGTCCTCCTTCTCAGTCTGAAATTCCTTTCACTGCTTTTTGCCTAATGACAACTCAATATAATTCATTTTCTAAAAAAGAAATTAAAATTAAGCCTGACTGAAATTTTACTCAAGAGAAGCCACAACTTCTGACCTGTACTGACAGAGGGGTGGTTGAGATGTGGTGTCAACTGCTATGTTTAGGAAGCTCAGCTGCCCAGGCTGTGCCACTGCTCTGGAGACCAGGGTCCTCTCTGCCCTCAGAGGCTGGGTGCTTCTTGTCACATCCCAGAGCAGACACCCATAACCTAGCATTTTATTACATGTACATTACAGATATACCTGCTTGCTTTTCCCATGGAAACTGCACTTGTGGTGCTGGCTTTGTGCCTTCTCCAGGTTTACCCTTGTTTGGTATCCTTGAGAGCAGGTGCAACCTATGGAAACAGCACCTTTTGTATAAATAAAAGAGAATGTCTTGAGAAGATATGTGGCCACCTCTTGCAAGTGTTGCCCAGCTGTGGACAGGCCAGTGAGGCATTGTCAAGGCTTGGCAGTCCCAGCAGCGTGCCCAGGGTTTGCCATACAGGCAGCACTGGTGGAGGAAGTGATGTTCAGCCACAAAATACAAGCTCTCCCATCAGGGATAAGCTCAATTAATTAGGTAGAAAAGAAAAATATATGATTCTTCCAGAAAACTGAACCAAGCAAGCAAAGCCACAGCATATATCCCTAGGCACATCCATTATTCAGCTCAGGAAGCAGCTCATTACATGCTATTGGAGTCAATATACTGCTCCTACTGTAAAATACTCTTCTATGCAAGCTAGTAGGTATTAAGCTCAGCCCTGTGATGTGCTTCTCACCTGTATCTCACCAGCTCCCTGAGCTTTCCTGCCTGATTGTCCTCCATTAAGGCTATCTTGTAACTGAGCTGCACACAGAAACATGAGTACAAAGATGCACTGGTACAACTGGCCCTAGATGAAGCACCAGACTACTACTCCTGTTGAATTTCTGAAGCTTTAGCCACACTGTGAGTGCCTGTGAATTTGGAGAATGGGGGAAAAAAACCCAACAAACCCTGCTGTAACTGTCAGGTGTCACTCAGCTCCAGCCACAAAATCACAACGTTTACTCTGTAGGGCTGTGCCTGTGTCTTGTCAGACACACAGCCTCTCCCAGCACAGGAACAGGCTCTGTTCCCAGCTCTACCACAGACTTCCTGCATCTGTCTGGAAAAAAGTCACTGAACAGCACATCTGAAAAAATGTTGCATGCTTGGCTCCAGACATTTGATCTAACACCTGGCCTGACTCTCAGCAGCACTGGACACTGCAAACACTGTTGGTTTCAACTGGGGCACTTCTAAAATCCAGAGCTGATGGGTAATGGGGATGGAAGGGACATCTGCTTCTTGACTGTGCTACACAGGCTTCACACTAAGCTACATTTTCAGTGGAGCTGTGTACAAGTCAAACCAGTTTAACCAGTGAACAGTTGCTCTTTGTTCTGCACACATGCTAGAACATTAAAAACTCTCACAGTTTGGCACCAGAAAGACAGAGACCCAAAGCTAGTGACCACTTTTGGAAACAGAAGCCATAAACTCTTTAACTTCTGTTTTCCCACCTGTGAACAGGGGATGCCAGTTCCTGCCTGCTACTTAGGACTCCCAGGCATTTGCAAAGCACTGAGGACATCCCATAGACAACATAAAAGCAACTTGCAACATTTCTTGCTTCAACTGTTTTTGAAAAGTTAGAGAGGTGCAAGCTGGATACTAGTGAGGTTTGCTATGCCAGGCACAAAATAAGATACTGTTGCACATGCTATAGAGTAAGTTAATGTTGACCATGCTGAATGCAGTGGCTGCTCTTTCACATTTCATCTGGAGCTTTATATTCTATCTTAGACAAGGAGTAAGTATGTGGAAATAACTGAACACCAGAGAAAGTTTTAAAAGAAGAACACAGTTTCAAAACTGTTTCTTTGCCTTGACAGATTTTCTGCTCATAGCTCTCCCTGTAGAAGTTCTGAGGAGGAATTGGCTTGTTATAGCACTTGCATTTCACAGGTGCCTTGTTGGAGCAGCTTACCTGTGTTGCATGCACTGCTGCCCCCAGTGTGCTGCTCTGCAGCAATGCTCTGCAAGAAATGGCCATGAGACCTCACGATCCAGCTGGTATCACTGGTCTGGAAGTGTCATCTCAGGTGACACTGTGATTGTGCTGGTGCCCAAGGAGCCATATCTTCCACTAGAAAAGAAGGCAGCAAGGATGTGGTGAGCAAGTGTGGGTGTCACTGCCCACCTTCCCAAGGGCAAGTCAGGCAGCACACATCCCTCCCTGTCTCCCTCCACTAAGCCTGCTGGGACATGCCATGGCCAGGGATCACTCTTCACTGGGACTTTTTCAAATAAGCAAAAAAAAAGTGAAATGTCAAATAAAATAGAGTAAGAAAAGTGGCATCTTGTGCTCTTCTGGTCTCCTTCAATCCCAGGATTCTCTGATATCTTAAAAGACTGCTGATGTTTCTGAAAGCAAACCTTTTTTGATAAATGATGCAGTTATTTATTTTGCAGAAATCCCAGATTTGTCGTGATGCCATTTTCAAAGTAACTCAGCATCTAACTAAGAGAATCACGGGCAATTTACTGCATGACACTCCATCCGTCTCGGAAGAAGAAAGACCTTGTTTGACCCTCTCAGGATCTGAACCTGTAATTCCACTGAACCAAGGGCTTTGAAACCTGAAGCCCAGCACTTTTCTCCCTGAAGATAAGACTAGGTTTTCCTGTTCCTCATGAATCACCACAACCCTGCAGACTGCTGTGGAACCTGAGTTCCCCAATACACAGGGAACACCAGCATCTGTACATCCTATCAGCAAATGGTGACCAATGCAACTGTGCAGCCATCCCTGCTCCTGTGCTCCTGCCAGTGCTTCCAGGTTGGATGCTGAGGATGGGGGAATCAGATCTTGTGCATGGGAGCATCCTGTCTTCTCAGTGATGCCTACTTGCAAGCTGCTTCACTGTTAATGTCCACTTCAGTTTCCCCTGAAGCATCTGGCAAACAGAAGGTATTTCCTAAGCCAGCTCTGCCCTGTACTCCCTGTGCCAGGGGATGCTATATATATATATATATATATATAGCAGCAAGTGGGAAACCAGATCAAGTGCAGGGGTCATCAGTGCCACCACAGATTTGCATGATTTTAAACAGAAACTTAACAAGCTGATCTGGGAGCCCTGCTTAGCCTAAATACTCTCTGCCCTTCCCAGGACCCTGGTACATCTCTGACTGAAAATGCAAATGGAGACACACGCAAGCTTTGCAGTCTGGATCAGCACCTTTCCTCCTCCGGGCAGCATGATCCATCAGGCTGGCTTTGGTTCTGATGTAACAGCCAGGCATTGCACTAGCCAAGGCTTAAGACACAAGCCCCAAGGCTGCACTGTTAGGAGACAGACAAACTGGATTGCTCAATAGATCCTACAGTGATCTGAAGGCGGAAGGACCTCGCTTTGCTTTGCTGCTCTGCTGAATATCACATCCATGGCCAGCAAAGCCCTGCTGATGCAAGAGGGTTGCAGCTGCTGGGGGCATGATGGCCATTCTGGGATGGAGTGACCCTGAGCCAGGGGAGGGCAACCTCTGCAAACCCAGTTACTCCCTCAGCTGCTGGCAGTGCCCAATTTTAGCAGTGAGCTGAGCCTAGAAAAGCACTCCGGGGTTTCCGAGGAGAAGTGTGCAAGGCTGACAGGATTTTCCCCAAGTGTTACCCAAATCTGCAAGTCATAACAGGCTGCTCATAAATTTATCCTGTCAACCCCCCCGGAAGAGACACCTAGGAGGGCAGAGCTCCCACCCTGGAGAGGAGAGAGGGAGGAGGCAGAGGTGAGTAACCAGACACTCCTCTGTCTCCCACCACAGGGACGTCTTGGAGCTCGGGAGGATGGCGGCTGGCCAGGCGGGCTGGGGAGCTGGGCTCCCGGCCTCTGACAAGGCGGTGGGGAAGGAGAGGCTGTCTCCTGCCCTGGGTGCTAAACTCTCCACTTTTCCTCAGCTCCTTGGCCAACAGCTTGGCCATATCACCCGTCCTGTGGTCTGCAGGCCCCCTCTGTAGGCCCAGAAGCAGAAACCCTGTTTTCCAGCCCCAGGGAGAAGCAAAGCCCTCACACACCATTAGGGGAGGAATTGTCTTCACGCTGCCTGCAGTTTGTTTTAAAGATCACACGTTCACACCAAACTGTCTCGGAAGTGGGGAAGGGGGACCAGGCAGGTTGTATCGTCCTTTACTCTGCAAGAGAAGGAGGAGGTTGTGGTTAGAGCACAGCATGGAGAATGAGGACATCCATCTCTGCCAACAGACTGAGCAGCCCAGCAGGCATAGTGGTAACATACATCTGTGTGAGCCTAATCCTGCTTAGCTCAAAGCCCCTCTGGTGAGGTCTCCCATGCTGCTCTGATGCTGTCACATTGGAATAGTGTGTCTGTGGGGGATCTGCAATGCAGCTCTGAGAAAGACTCGTTTTCCCCACCAGCTGCCAAGCTAAAGGAAAACATTTACTGACGTTCTGGTGTGGGGAAATTCCCCTTCCCATTTTGGTGGTCAAAAGCACTGGAAATACCAAAGAAACACATGTAGCTCCAGGGAGATTTTCAGCTGGATGAGAAATGGCAAGGTCTTGAGGCGGGGAGGAGGGATTCAGGCCAAGCAGGGCTCCCAGATCAGCTCCTTGTGCCTAAGAGAAGAGCTCCCAAAGCAAACCTGAACTGCAGCGTGGAGACAATTTGCAAAACTCAGAGACCAACTAGCTCTGCTTCAGCATAGAGATGGTGAAGTACCCAAGCACACAGCCCACCAGGCGGGTGCCAGCAGTATCACTCCTCCTCTCTTCCTCTGCCTCCCAACATTAGCACCATCTCCTGCCCAAGAGGGTGAGCAAGAGCAGGGCAAATGCCTGCATCTGCCAACCCCATGAACCTGGGGTCAGACAAGCTCCTGTGAGGTATCTGTGTCTACCCTGCCCCAGGCTCCAGCACTG
Organism: Chaetura pelagica; assembly: GCF_000747805.2. Taxonomy (NCBI): domain Eukaryota; kingdom Metazoa; phylum Chordata; class Aves; order Apodiformes; family Apodidae; genus Chaetura; species Chaetura pelagica. The sequence continues at coordinate 1,272,636 of NW_009953935.1, forward strand.
CTGCCCAAAGTGGCGCCAAACCCGGGCATGCTGGTTCCAGACAGGGCTTCAGCAGAACGAAGAATTAGCAGAGAAGCTTTTGTGGCCTTGGATCTTAATGAGATTAATTTCCAAAAAAAGCTCAGGGTCTCCTTGCAGTTTCCAAGCAGAAAGGAATCACCTGAGGACTTTGAAAGGAGAAGAAGAGGTACTTC
>NW_009953935.1:1272852-1309451 GCF_000747805.2 Chaetura pelagica
CAGGAAGGGAGAGTGGAGTTGAGCCCAGGCCACGCACATGGCAGGGCAGCACTTTGCTTCATCTGTGGTACAGACATTCGAGTATGCTGGATTCCAGGTCAAAGGAACATGCACTTGTGCATATTCTTCTATAAGGAAGGGAGATGTCACTTAAAGGTCACCCTGAAACTGGTATCTCTGAGATTTCCTAGGAGTAAAATAGGATTTGCGGCTATAGGAATTAAAGAAAAAATACCAGAATTGCTGTTTAAGCTGCACACAGCCCAGGATCTGGTTTCAGAAGCTTTGCAGGGACATTCCATGCCACTTCCAAGGACTTGTTAAAAAATACTTCATACCAGCAGAGTTCTGTGGTATTTTTTTCCAGCTAGTCCTGCAGGCTACCATGGGGAAACTCACTAGCAGGACTTCTGTAGGAGTCTGACTCACACAGGAACTTTTATTACTGCTTTTAAATATTTGACTGCCTTTTGGCTGCTGGCAGAGAAGTTATTAAATGTTTTACCAGACATGGCCAGAAACTCTTTAGAAAAACATCTTGCCCTGGCATAAAGCATATGTCTCTACTTATCTCTGTAACATGTGCTCAAAGTTTTCACATATCCCCTGGCAATGGAAGAATCTTGGGACCTTCATGTTCCTAGGCTGTGGATAAACAGAGCATCCAATGTCCTGTGCTCATGTGAGTAAATTTTCTGGCATGCAAATAGTCCTGCTGCCATAAGCAAGATATATCAGATTTGCAGAGCTGAAGAGGCCAGGGCCCCAGTACAGACTTCAGGTTGTGGTTCATATGCAGACCTCTGTGGTACAATCCTGCCAGAATCTGTATACTCAGCCACTCAACCCTTACTCAAGAGATTAAATTGAGTGAGGAGCTCTTACTCTTACAAGTAGTCCTGTTAATGTTGTTAGGTCTGGTGACATTTTCTGTACTGAGTGACATATTGTTTCTTTGCTCAAAGCCCTTTCCATTCCATCACTGTTTTTTCTCCTTTCCTTTCCCTCACAGAAATTAAGATTAAACAAAGAAAAAGTATCCCACAAACCAGAGCAGAAATGAACTCTGTCCCAGTGCCACACAGGAGAGAGCAGGAAAAAAAGGGGCTGTTCATCAGAAGTATCTGTGCCTGTATTCTGTTGCTCTACTCCCTGATTATTTTGCCATGTAATATAGTGACCAAAAGCAGTGGATTATCACTACAAGTGCCTACTGCTTACCTGCTTACATAGCTGTGCTTCAGTGAAGTAACAAAAACAGCTACAATTTCACTGCATCCCTCCCTCAGGCATCCTGGAGCTGAAAGCACCTGCAGTGGTGATAAACACAAGTGGCTGTGTGGAAAGAGAGAGGATCTGCACATCAGGGGCAAAGAAGGCTGGAAGCAGCCCCATTCCTACTTCATGGAGAAGGGGTATGACCTGGCTGCCTTCCACTTTGTAGGGATTGCCTCTAAAAGGACCAGCTCTGGTGCTGCTAACTACCTAACCTCAGCAGCTGAGATTTGCTGGGGATTTTGTCTTCCCCCAGCCAGTCTGCTCTGGGCTCCTTCTAATTCTGGCACCAGAGCTGAAGGGGAGCAGCCTGGAGCTAGCTCAGGGCTGTCCCACTGGGCTTTGCTGTGAGCAAACCTCGTGTGTGACACAGCTGTCAGGGAGGCTGAACTCTGTTGTAATGCAGGGGAGATTCAGGCCCAGGCTCTGCTCTGCACCATTTCACTGCAGGTTCATCTCCGACGTGTTCATCTCCACGTGTCAGTGGCTCCTGCTCGGGTGCAGATGGCAGGATCGGGCCCCGCTGGGCTGAAGGGGCAGACTGACCATTTGAGGATTCAAAAAGGCTCACAGGTGCCCTCCTGGGTGTGAGCCTGTCCTGCTTCCAGCCGTGCCTACACGGACACACACCTTCCCCAGCTGCATCCAAACCTGGCTCTGGGCACTCGGGTGTTCTCCCTGACAGCGGGAACGAGCCGCCCGCCCCGCCGCATCCACCCGCCCAGACCTGAGGAGCAGGATGGGCTTGGTGTGCAGGCACTTTTCTCCCATAGGTACGAAAGTGCCCTGAGCAGCCCCGCATGTCCCGGGGAGCCAGGCAGGGCAGAGCCCGGCATTAGCAAGGGCCGCTGGTGCCCTCTGTTGTCACAAAAAAAGCACAGGAGCTCCTGAGAGCACCAGTGGAACATGTGGCCCAGGATGGGGTGCAGGGCACCCACCTCTTCGGGCTGCTGGTGTTGGGACAGGGTTGAGCCTGGCAGTTCGCAGGGAACAGCCTAAGGGGCTACAGTAAGAGCTCAATGGGTTTAGCTTTGGGGCACCCACACAGGGCAAGAACAGCTGCTTCTCTCTCTACTCCTCCATCTCCCAAGGGATCAGCTGCATCAGCCAGGAGATCTCAGAGCATTCCAGGATGTTGTTTCTGCCATTCTAAATAATTACAAGGATGCATCTGGAACAGTCTGTGTAAATCACATTTCCAGGTTTCCCAGCTAAATAGTGCATATGCAAAATTATCCAACTTTTCTTCAAAAAAGGAGTGCAGCTTCTGGTGGGTTATACCTCAAAACATGCAGTGGCACTGAGTAATCTCTGCTGAGAACAGGGCTCAGTCCCTGCTGCCCAGCTGACTGAAAAGCTGTCAATTCACACTTCACACAACTTCTTCCCATCCTCTCAAAGGGCCTCATGCCTTGCACCAGGCTGCAGGCAATGGCAGAGCCCCAGGCATGACTGAAGGACAAGGTTTTGGGCTCCATGAAGCTGAGCTGCAGCCATCAACTCCATTCCCAGGTATAGCAGAGAGCTTCCATTCCCTACTCACCTACTAAAAGGGGCTCAGTCCTGAAGAACAGACATCTGTGTGTCTTGGAGAGTCCTCAGGCTCAGATGCATTTCAAGGCTTGCAGAAGATAAGATGATACAGCCATCACCTTAAAACACATGAAAACAGGGTCTTAATTGGAGTAGAGAGATTTGGCTCTATTCAGAGCAGAACAGACACCAGTAAGAAGTGGCTGATTTCCACCTCCACAGCATTGGTCAGCTGTAATTTGTGTGCACATGACAAGGAAGTGCTAGTTAATTATTATTCTAATATCAATTTATTTAGCACCTATCACAAAAAAACTCCTTATGGTCCATAAATGTTTGTGTAATTAATTCTTAACATTAACTGATATTGGACATGAAAGAAAAAATGCTACCTTATCAACTCAGTATAAATTTTACCCTTTGTGAATTATGTCTGGAGAGATGCATTTTCTCCATATTTGTTATTTAATATAGCTGCAACAATTGTGACCTCTGATTGCTTGTTAACTTCTTGCTAATAACACATCTCAGGAGTTTCAGATGTAGCAATTATGTGCTGTATTTCTGCAGTTTGGGAACAGTACTAATGACATATGGGAAATCTCTCCTAAAAATTGCATTTCTGCCTTCAAACCCCACAAAACACTCCTGCCTGCAAATACCTCAACCTGAATATTTGTGGGGATTACAGGCTAAGGAGTGACAGATGCAGCTGGGGCAGCTCACCAAGCCCTGAAAACAAAATTCAAATACTGGTGAGTGCTGTGTGCCTTGAGCACAGATGACCCTCCCTACAAGTCAGTCTTACCTGAGAGGGCAACAGGACTCAGTTTTTCACCAATGTCAAGTTTTTCACACAGGATGTCTTAAATTCTGCATCATTACTCAAGTATTCAGTCATACAGCAGAAATACAAGGTAACACAGAAATCTGGCCTGTTCTCTGGATTCTCACCAGAATAACTGAGAGCAGACCTTCCAGTTGTCATGCCAGCTGCCAGACCAGGCCCCAGCCCTCAAGGTGCTCCCTGCAGACAGAGCCTCTCTCATGCACTGCTCACAGTGGAGGGAGGCACTGACAGCCCACAGAGCCTGCCTTAGGACCTCTGAGATCAGCATAGTCTATTTCACTTAACAATCCCATTTCCTTTTCCTGAACTTCTGGAAAGAGCCTGGCATGGCTCCAGGTTTTTCTCTCTAAAATGTAGCCTACACATGGGAATTAAAACATGTAGAAAGGGATTGGCCAAGCTAATTGGCTGAACAACTCCAGCAGTGCCGAGACACTCAAGGAGCAGAAAGAGGTGTGGAGCTTCACACCTTCTCTTCTAACTGCAGAGGCAGCCTGTTTCCAGTGCCAGGTGGGGTTGCTTGTGTGTTGTCTCCCCCACATGCTTCCATCCTCCTGTACCATCCTCTGTGGGGCTGCAGGCAGGGACCACCTGAGCTCCCAGGCCAGACAGTGCTGCACACACGCAGAGGGATAACAAGGTCTAGGCAGGACTGATTTCAGGGCAAACCCTGTGTAGGAATACAGCACATGCAGTGCTCTGCCTGCTGTAAAGCACACAGATACGCAGAACTCCTTCCAGTGACCTCAAGATAGTTTAGACCAAGTAAATGCTAATATAATAAATAGCAAGTAGCTTAATTGCAGTGTGGAAATGGGGGCTGTGATTTTCTAGTAAAATCCTTGTGGACACCTCCATGCTTCTGCATAAGTTAGGTAGGACCAAACTACTACAAGGATCCTATTGTGGTGTTACAATAACATCTTCAGGATGTTTCTGGTCCTATCTGAATCTACATTCTCCAAAAGAACGTTCAAATGTTCCCTCCAATGGACTCATCCATTGTAATAATTTACAGAGGAAAGACAGCAGAGGAGAGCAAAACCCTGGCTAAAATAATGCAAAGAAGGACCCAAAGTTGCTCTTTCATGGTCAAGGTCGCTCTCTGAGGCTCATTTGAACTTTCAGGGTATAAGAGAGCTGGGCCTGTTCAGCTTGGAAAACAGAAAGCTCAGGAGAATCTTATCAATGTGTTTAATATCCACTGTGAGGGAGTAAAGAAGAGGGAGCCAGTGATGTCCAGTGGAAGGACAAGAGGCAAGTGCACAAACTGATACACAAATTCCACTTAAATATAAGAAAAAATATTTTTACCATGTTGAGACACTGGAATAAGTTGCCCAGAGGGGTTGTGGAGTCTCCAACCTTGAAGATATTCAAAACTCAACTGGACACAGGACTGGGCAACTTGCCCTTGCTGACCATGCTTTGAGCAGGGCATTGGAATAGTCAGTCTTCAGAAAGAAGTACCTCTGGCCTCGACCATTCCATGATTCTGTGAATAGAGATTAAAATTAGAATTAGTAGAAAATAAAAATATCACAAAAACTTGGAAGAAACTGTTGAACAAGACATGCCACAGGAACTTCAGTGGATAATTAAGTGAAATGTTCTTGGCTTACAGATGTTTCAATGTAACTGTGCTGTGCTTTTTAGTGTCCCAAAAGCCAAAGAGGGACCAAAAAGGGAAGCCAAAATAATGAAGCTGGCAGTAATCAAGCAGAGTACTTACACCTCTCAGGCTGCTTTCCTTCCGAATGGGACAGACAGGCTGTTGTTAAACACACATTTTTACGATGATGATCTTGAAAACTGTATTTTTCAAAATAAAATTTAATTTTACCGGGAGTATTTATTATGTGCTTCTTTCAAAACAATATGCTAAATACAGCCTTTGGCCATGGCAGTTTTCTCCTGGAAAGCAGGATTCATACCCAAACTCAATGCTTTCGTGGGCTTTCAGACTCATGGGTTAAACAAAAAGTAAAACCAGATATCCCCCCATTGTAGGTAGAGAAAAGCAAAGAATTTTTGGCATTTTAATCACCCCATGAAGATCAATGAATTATTTTATGCTATTTTGTGGAGAAGGACAGGGGAAAAAAATCACATCTATCGATTCCCAGGCATCAGTGAAATGAATAATAGGGTGAAATGTCCTACGTAAGTTCTTTGCAGGTCTTGTAAAAGCTGCCTGCCAAGGAAATGTAGCTGTGCATGTAGGTTGTGATTATGCTAAAGAGGCACTAAATTAGTACATTACATGCCCCATTTAGCACTACTGTGCAAAATCTGAGAGTGCTAATACATTTTGTTTCTGGGGTCAAGACTCATTAAATAATGGATTCGTGGTCATTCATTAGCCAGGAAATTAAAGTTTGACAGTTGCTTTTCAGTTCTGATTTCTCTTAAATGGCAGTATTCTATTAGAAGGCCTTTTATTTATTTATTTTTTAAATCCTTCCAGGCTCTTGAATGGTGAGTAGCACCCCTAAAGCACAGCATTCCCAAGTCATCCACCCAGACTTACTGTGCAAGAGTGCTGTATGGCTCTGGGGATTATTTACAGGGGCTGAAAATGTTGCTAGGTGCTATTGAGAATGATTTCTTGCTTAGCTATATGGTTATAAGTGATCCAGGGTTGGAGTGGTAGCTCTGCTTCTGGCTAGGTTTGCATAACAAAGGAATCACATGTTGTGCAAGCAGAAGCAAGGCTCTGTGGGCCTGTGTGGGCCACCAGTCCCAGGAGAGCAAGTGGAAGTTATGTGCATGTAGTTAGAGAGAAGGACCCTTTCATGAAACCAAAAGAAAGAAGAAAACCAACAGCCCTCTCCACTCTCAGCCGGGCTCAAGGTAGGAGAAGTCCTGCTTGCCACTAAGGTAGGCACCTCACATGGGGCTCAGGGAAAATCCTTAGTAAACACAACAAAATTCCTTGGATTAGGGTCTCCATTCAGTAAAAGCCTTTGCACGTGAGAAGCCTCCCAGAGGTCAATGGTGCGACTGAGGTGAGAGCACACCCGCTGGCAGACACAAGCGTTTGCCAACGTGCCGTCCAGGGGACAAGACACATAGTCCAAGGGAGGGATCAGCTGACACTCAGGGTGCCTTTGTCTCCCACTCTGGATCAGCAGCCCCTGCAAATATGTAAATGGAGACATTCCCTTTTTCTGTTTTCCAGTTTGCTCCTATTAAATTTATATCAACTATAGGAAGGGGGGTCTTGCTTGCCCCACACAACAGGCATCCTAATGAGAGCTCTGCTCTACACCTCCATAGCACTGCCCTTCCTGACAAGCCTCAAAGCATTTCCTACACTACGGCCAACATTTGAGCATCCTAATTGTCTGATGGGGCTAACCCTGAATTCCTGTGTGAATGCAACTAGTTACGTGCTGATGTCTCTGAAGAACTCATGCCTCTCTCTGTAAAAAACACAGCACTGAAATGGCAGCTTTGCATGGGAGAAAAGCTTCAGGGGGAGGGAAAATAAATAGGACACTCAGAAAATAAAGAAAAAAAAGGGAAAAAAAAAGGAAAAAAAAATAGAAAACGTAGTAGCCTGGAGCCTTCTATTGATCAGAGTCCATGGGCTGCCTTTGATTAATAATCTCTGCATCAATACCACAACTGTAATACTCAAATATGTTGCATTAAAAATGCCAGCATCCAGCTGGATTGATCTGGTCATTTGTCCTAAAAGAAACACTTGGTCCCAGCCAGAAGAATAGTGATATGACAGACTGTATTGCTAAATAGTAAAGTTATTTCAAATTCCACTCACCACAAAACACTATCCCTCCCAGGCAGGCTAGCAAGTAATCCCCCAAACTTACAAAGTACATCTGGAAAACTAGGACACTTACACAGCAGAAACAGACTAAATCAAATAATTTATTCATTAGAAATTATTTCCTCTCTTATAAATTGTTAGAATCGAAAGGCCATATTTTATAGTGATAAAGCATTGCTCAGTTCTAAAGATCCTGTGCTCTTTGATAAATTTATGCTGAATGCATTTCCCTTTTGCTGAAATGTTGCTGTCCCCAGAGAGCAGAGCAAAAGATATGGAGAACTACCAGTCTGATTTCAGCTTTAAGTGCTTTGCCCAGTCCTGTCTTGGAGGTCTTCTGCACCAGCACAGCCTCCCCCTACCCTCAAGGGTTATTCAGCTGCTCCAATACATGTTACTGCTACTGTGTTCCCAGCCCCAAGTGTGACAAGACATAGAAACTGAGCCTTGAGCATGGTCTGGTTAGAAGGAGCCCAGTGGGGATGCTGGCTCTGTTGTCCTGCTCTGACAGCATCTCCAGGCCATGTCTCACAATGCTGGCAATCATTCTCTTGCCAGGCTGTGAAAAACCAACCCTAATTAAAGTCTTATGGAAAAAACTCCTCCCTGCTACCCTAGAAAAGATGCTGCAGGAGGCAGATGTGCAAGCCCAAGGTGGTGGGGTGGAGAGGAGGGTGCTTGAAAATGCTGGATGAGTCTCCTGGGCCGAGAGTTATCTCTGGTTTCCTTTGAGAGCCCACAGGAGACGCCTTCCCAAAGCAGCCCCTGAGGTGGCCTATTCAGCTTTTGTCTCCTGCAGCAAAAAAATTTCTGCCCCAGTGGCTCTGAACAAGGCTTCCATTAACTCCGTCCCTGCAAGGGCAGCACGTGGGACAAAAAGCCCAACACTGCATCCCGGCCCTCAGACAAGCCTGGAAACAAACGTTGCAGGAATTTGTCAGAATAAAATCACCCGCTCGGTGTCACCGCATACATTTACCTACCTCAGCGCCTATTCAGGGCCCTTCCAAAAGGGCAATATTAACAGAGAGAGATTGGACACCATCTCTATAGCAACATCACCCCAGAAAAATTACGGTTGCCCCAGCCAGGGGAATCCCTGTTTTCAGAGCCCCACCAAATCTAGGGGTTAGTTCTGATTTTAAAAACAATTCCCTTTTGACTTACTTTTGTGCCTTTGTAATAAAAACATTTAAGCAACAAGAGAGTGGCAACCTGAGCAGAAGGAGGGCAGTGGGAGGATGGCCAGCATGGAAAGGATGTGGCAGAGCTGCAACACACATGCCTGTCAACTAAGTAAATCACCAGCCCACTGCTGCAGAGACCTCATGGGCAGGAAGAATTTTCTGGTGCTATTGGATTTGTCAAAAATCCCAGGCACAAAAGTTAGCTGGATGCCACACCTGAAAACTAGGATGAAAAACAGAAGTAAGAGTTCCAGTCTCCATTGGATCAATAATCACCTCTTTTCTCCCCAAAACTTTTTCAAAATTAAATAAAGTGCCTTTAAATTGTGGGGAAAAGAAAGAGCAAAGCAACCTATTAGCGAGCATGAACTGCAGGAGGAAAGTGGGGCTCACTGAAGTAAGAGCAGAAGACAGTAAAGCCAATCTAGCTAAAGATCCTTTAAGTCTTTAAATCAAGGGGGCAGACCTGCTAAATGTGGGGTAGAAATGAATGAGAATTTAAGTATTCCCCAAACTAGATAAGCACAAAGGCCCAGTTTGTGCATACAGAAGGGTGAGCTGAAAGCAGTGACTAGATGACTAATGGGAATGGGTGAGAGAAACACTGTCACTTGGGGAAATCAGCCCATGCAGCCTCCACACAGGGTGCACATGTGGCAGAGCCAGCACCAGCTCCATCCACATGCTTTTTATGCTATTGGCATGGTCCAACCTTTAGCCTCTCGTGATGCTTTCAGTGTTGGAAAGCATGCCAAATACTTGGAATTTTGGGTCTCAGGTGATGAATTTAGTATGCAAGAAGCAGTTCTGAAAGGCAGGTAGTTCAGCAGCCTTCCAGACACTTTCACTTCATGATTCTCGACAATTTATTACATTGATCTACATTAAAACCAAAGGAGAAAGCTTGAAATAGGCCCATAATTATGCTGCAGAGAAGCCTTAGATGACCTTCCATTAACACCTGCTTTTCACTAAATGCTAAGCATCAATTCACACTAAGATGAAAACCAGGCATGTAGCTACATTTAATATGGCAGAGTGCTCAGCACCCCAGGGCTACTGTGGCTGCAGATTTGTTCACCTGTACACCAATGTCCTAGGGAAGGTATCCTGAATAATGGGAAAAGCCCAACAAGGTCTGCTAGAGGGGTGTTTAAATCAACATCTGGACAAAAGACCCTGAGGTGCATGTCTGAGCCGTGGCTTTGTACAATTATTTTCTCTCACTAGAGTAAAGCTTTCCAGATCAGGAACTAATAACACCTACTTGGGGCTAGTTTTCCTGTCCAAGCTCCAGATAGCAAGTCAACTTGTTGAGCTGAAATACTGCTGGAAAGGTTAATGCTTAGCAAATGCGTTTAAATAGTGGGAATGCAGGACCTAAGTCAGTTCAGATAAGCAAGGGGAAGTCCACTTCTAAGATAAGTTTGTACAGTTATATTTCAAGTATGCTTGCAAATACTATGTACTGTGGGATGTCTTCAACATGTAGAAAAGAGAAATTGTAATATATTTGCACCTGATGGTTTCCTTAGGGAAAACATGCAGTGGTGCCTTCTCTTCTCTGGGTCCCCACTCTCAGAGAATCACCACATTCCTCCCTCAGCTTGCCACCCCCCCCTTCCCAGGACTCTGGGCTCCCCCAGCTCCATCACACTGGGCCCACCATCAGCAAACTCATCTGAAGCTCTGACATTTCCCCAGGAGAGAGAGTAGAAGAGGTAGAAAAACACTGCAGTACAAAACCCCACTGCATGGCTCATGAGACCTCATATCCATGGTCAATGCAAAATCACAGCTCATAACAGCAAACAGGCCCCTCCAGATACCTGCTTAAAGCTTTTAGAGACATGGTCCCTTCTTGGTCTCTGTTTCTGCCCTACCAGATCTACTGAATAACATTCTCTGCAAAATTATTCTCTCAGTCCCACTGGTAAGAAATATTTAGAGGCTGATGCTGTATGTGGTAAACAGCACAACCCTTAGCAGCAATGAGCCAGACCCTTCCCCTCAGCTGTGACAACAGCTTCTCCATATTAAGCTCTTTATGTCATTAAGTGGCCCCACTGGGAACAGCAGAATGCACAACTGGGAACATTAATGAAGATCTACAGCATTACAAGAAAAAGTGCAGTGAATCAATGCCTCGTGCCTTATTCCCATGGCTGTGACCTGTACCCATTAGTAACAGGAGAGGGTTTGAAATAGGAGAGACCTCCCCTGCCCCTCTTTCTTCCTCAAGAGGTCTGTACTGCCCAGCACAGATAGCTGCTTGCAGGCAACAAAGGTGACTCTGGCTGACTTGTCACCCTTGTGCATCCCTTGTGTCAGTCCCCACCCAAATGGTGCAGCCACCAGCAGCTGGGACCAACACTGGCTCTGTCACACATCTCTTGTGGCAGCTGGTGGTAGCTATGTTCACTACAAAAGCAAACACCACCTTCTCTTGTGACAAAAATGAGCCATCAATGGGCACCAGGGCTCAGGAGTGCAACCAGCAGGAAACAGGAGGCAGAAAGGGAGGATTAGATTTTAGGCTGCTTTAGGAAAACCCAAAAACCATGCATAAGACATGGACTTGCATAGATGAGAAGCAGCTCTTACCTCCTGAAATGAAGATCTGAAGCACATGTTCAAAGTGTACCCCAGGAACCCAGGTGCACGGCCAGGGGATTAGGAAGGGGCTCTACACCTGCCCCCATTCACTCACAGCTGGGGTCAGACACTGATCAAATGGCTCTCAGCAGCAGGAGGGGCCAGGGGAAGGAAGGGGTCAGGGGGATGAAGCCTTGTGGCTGCTGCAGGGAGATGAAGAGAGACCCACATCACAGCCACAAGCTGTGCTCTGTGATTGCCACCAGCACCTCTCATCCAGGTCTCCTGTCCTGCTGCAGAGCCCTGAGGAATGAGGACTTCTGGAGAGTCTCCTGCACCAATAACTCTGAGGGCAAGGACTGTCTGTGGAAACAGACCTGTGCTTTTCTACACTGGGTCACACTGTGGGAACACACAGATTTCTATCTGCAAGAATAAAGATTGGTGAAAAACTGGGAAACTCAGTCACATTTTGTCCACATTTCACAATCCAGCAATGCTCAATTGCTCCATTATTCTATACTTTGGGTCACTCAGCCCCAGAGTAGGGAGGTACATGCATGTACTTATCCATGGCACAAAAGCAGCTCCAAGGCTGTCTGCAGGGAGCTATTCCACTACACAGGCCCACATTTTCCCTTCTCCTTCTTGGTATTGGTATAGTATTTTTTGTCTGAGAGTAGTGGGAAGGATTATATGAAATGAAATAATTTTGCATTTCTTTGCAAGGGATTTTTTTTTTTTCTTTTCCTCTTTTAGCAGTAAGAGTCCCCTTTGCAGCAATAGCAATATGGGAGCTCAGTGTTCATGTAGGATAGCACTGAGGGAACACAGCAGTAATAAGGCTAATACAGAGGGGAGATCAAAGGGGCTGTGAACCTTTAGATCTTTCTAGCAGGAAGCTTTATGGCACACTTGACATAGGTTCCAGGACACTGATCATGATGCTCATACTGGTACCAATCAATCCCATCCACCTTTCCCCAAAAGTCTGCTTCCTTGCAAAAAGGATTACCAGGAACAGTAGCCTGTGGCAAGGAAGAAACAAAAATTAGGTGTTTGTCTGAGCTCCCTATGAGGTACATCAGGCCATCACAGCCATCTCCTCCAAGGCCTTCTATGTTTTTGACAGCAAAAAGCCCCAAACAAACAGGGAGTTGGGCCACGTGGCTGCCTTCTGATCCTGCTTGCCCACCACAGCAAGGAAACAATTCACCTGTGAAAACACTTAACACTTCCCCATCTTGCCTTTCCTTAGGCATAAAACACATCTCCTACTCTCTCCAAACCCTTCTCCTCCTCATCACCTCATCAGGGCCTCTTAGTTCTTCAGGCGTCTCCTCCTGGCCCCCATAGGTGACCAGCACCACGGAGTCAGCCTTGATATGGGCAGGATGTGCTCCTGCCACTTGACCCAGTGTTACTGACATGGTGGCCATGTCTGCTCCTCACAAGAGAGCTTTCCCAAGGTAACCTCTCTGGTGACTTGCACAGCCAATATCATAGAGCTGCATCTAGGGACTGTCTGGTACCACACTAACATTTTCCCAAGTGTCTGTGATGTGCTTGTCCTGACCTTACCACCTTAGGGATTAAAAACCCTAGAGACTGTCAGCCTGACAGTCCCTCAGAGGGAAAATCTCAGGAAAAGACCATGCAAAGCAACCCCTTTTAGCAACCAGCAGCTCCCTATCCAGGAAGGCCACAAATCTCCCTAGAAGGAGAGGACATAGCAGGGACGTAATCTGTTTTGGCCTCTCTGCTGAAAAGCACAATGCCCATTAGCAATGGTGCACACAAAAATCTGCCTTTAACACTACTACAGTGACCAGTGCTGTTAGCAGTGGTCCCTCTGCCCCTTCATAACCACCCTGAGAACAAAGTGCAATGCTGGCTCCAGGAGCTCAGCTCCAGCTCATCCTGCCTCATTATCTTCTCAGCCTTGTTTAGTCTTTGTCTCTAATGTAGATGGTAAACTCTCAGGGGCAGTGACCATGACTTAGTTCACTGAGTGCCAGACAACTGCTGGAGCTCAGTTAATGATGAGACAACTTCCATAGGCCCATTGTCTTAAGTGGGAGTTTTGGCTAAGTGAAGACTTCAGGGATTTGCCCGATAATAAGTCAGTAATTCAGGATGCACTTCAAGACACATTCAGTGTTCCTTTGCAGCAACATCCTTGGGAAGTGAGCATTTGTACTCCAGAGCACAACTATGAGGAAGTCTAATATTAATTAAGAAGCAAACTCAAGGGCCCTGAATAGGCCCTTATAACAAAAGATCTTTAATTGAATAACTGTAGAGGAGTGCAATGCCAAAGTTTTCATCCCAAAGTAACAATAAATGGACTGCAATTAATGCCTTTAAGACCAGTCTGTAAATTCAGTCTTAGCTTAAACAAATCAAGGAGCTTCTAAAAACATCTTTTAAACACTGCAAGAGCAAAAAAGAATTAATATAAACTTAAATAAAATACACAGGTTGATTCAACCTGTTTCAGCTGATAAATGGTGTGGTACTTGTTCTGTGCCAAAGTGACACTTGACCTCTATATATCTTCTTAATGAAGTCAGCAGAGAAAGACACCCAGTGAGCCTTTGTAACACTGCAAGGGACTTGCAAGCTGGGCTTCACTAATGGGAGCTGTCACTTGGTTTTTTCCAGGTCACAAACTAAGAAGAGCAATTAAATCAAATTGGAGGCTGTACAGATTGGAGCAAGCCTCAATAGACCAGGTACCTAAATCATTAAAGACATAGTTCTTTTCCATGATAAATTGTTGAGGAGAGTGAAACATGCTGCCGATCATTAATCTAGGCTAATCAGCTTGAAAGCTGGGTTGTTTTATTTAGTAATTAACTGGTTATTTGAAAAAAAATGATACATGGCCTGTAGAGCTGCCATCCAGCAGATAATAATGCAGAGCAGTGGGGAATCTCTTGAGGGCAATTCATGCCTTTTCAATTATAGCCATTGGCAAACTCTGAAAAATGGCTCTAGGTTTGTATTGACACATAGTAAAGAAACACACTCCAATGAACATATCAGGCATCTTGTTGCATGCTGGTAATTGCTCTGGCCTGCCCCGTGCACAAACTGCACTAAAGCAAACCAGACATTTTGGAGGTGTCCTTCTTCACATCCCTTGGATTTACAGTTAGTGTTTGTCAGACTTTTCTGCTGGAACTGGGGGAAAAGAGCTGTTGTGTGTCGATGGTCAGGTTTGCAATAAAGGGGGCCCAGCATATTCTTGCACAGGCAGGGGCTGCATCTGCCCACACCGATGCACAGTAACCAGTCTGGACTTCTCCAGAAGTGCTCCGTGGGATCTTCAACTGGCTCAGACTGAACACAGTCTAAGGAAAGAAGTTGAAGGCTATTCCATGAGGAACCTGATGAGCAGGGACACCAGTCGATCAATCCTTGTTATCCCATATGTTTATTGATGAGCAGAATTCAGAGGACTGGATGGATATCTTTGTGCTGCAGCAACATCAGAGTGAAAAAGTCTTTTTGCAAGAACATACTGTAGGAACAGTGAGGTCATCTTTTAACTGAGAGGAACTACCCAGTCCTACCTGCCATGTCAGTGAAAAGTCAGTGTCTCCCAGACCCAGCCACAGCTGGGACAGGTTTCTTTTCACACTCAGCCCTTCCAGTCATTTTCCAGCAGTCACCTAGCTTCCTTGCTATAGACATGGTCATATAAACAAACACCTTTCCTTGGTGACTGAGGCAGATATTTAGCCTCACCAACAATTCCTTCCAGGTGTCCATGAAAATCCCCTGAAATGCAGGGATCATGTAAGTGAACCACATGTCCCCACAACAGATTTTTGTTCTTTGTTAGATAGAAAGGACAGGAGAGAGGGTAAAATTTTGCTGGAAAAAGGCCTCTGGATATCGAATAAAAATCTGTGAAGTTATACTGAATACATAGACAACAGCTCTGGCTCAAAAAGCTCCCAAATCACGAGTTGCTGGCAGACCACACCAGAATATCTTGCACACTTGTCCTGTTTTTCACTCTACCTTAGGCATGCGCTGCTGGCAAATGTTGGAGACAGGATACCAGGCTACCCAGACCAGTGGTCTGATGCAGCATGACTGCTCTTTTGTTAGGTATGTTCTGTCTCTTAAGATTCAGAGGAAGAAAAGAAGTGTATGACTGACACAGCAGCAACAAGAATCCAGGCTGGAGGGAAGGGCAGTACCATTAGCAGGCAGGTAAGCACTGCACAGATGGATGGGCTCGTTGCTCAGTCCCTGTATCTGACCAACTGTACTTCAAAAATCTTTCCTCTTTTGAGAGCCTTTGATGGAGATTTTTGAGGCAGGAGGAGAAAAGAAAGAGGCTGTTCAATGCGGCAGGAAGCAGCATCCACCATGCAGAAGCACCATCCACCATGCACACAAAGCTTGCAAATACAAGCCACACAGGGTTATTAAACCTGTTTGTGGGGGTCAGGGGAGCCCCAGAGCCAGCAGCATCCCACAGAGCATGCCAAGCAAGCTCCAACCAGCTTAAAAAAGCACCCGTTAATGAAAAACTTTACCAGGAAAGCAGATCACATCAAGGCCACACAGAAGCCTCAGATCCTTTAAGCTGCACTTTGAAGACCAGTTGTGACAGACCGACAGATAAAGACAAGGTCACAGGCCATCAAGACCCCCTCCAACATACCGTGCAGCTGAGTTGGAAAAAAGAAGAAAAATCATTGTTGCTATTTGACTAAACATTATAAACTAAAAATAGCTGAATATCTCTGATTAGGAGAATTCCAGGGGCTTACAATCCCTGCCACTTGGGGTCCAATTTTTCTCTCTTTTATTGTGGGCATTAGGTTTTGGACAATAAGAGGGCTACAGAGGGCATATGTTAAGTTACTCTAAGCCTGCATCATGCAAACCTTTGCACCCCGTAGGCTACTTTCTCGAATATTTCTGTCTCCAAATGAGCTGTAAAGGTTGCAGCTTTTCTGGCAGCAGCCAGCACAGCTCCCATTAACGCATGTTTCATGAGTATCATTTTCAATAGTATTAATAATTGTCCTCATAAAAGTCCACGAGAGGAACTTAATGGACTAGACTGTTTTTATTTCCATGAAATTCCTGGTCTTTTAAAAGCTCTTTATGCCTGGATTTAATATTTTCTACTTTCAGACCTCGACCAACTGTTTCCAGGCATAAACTTTCTTACTTCAAGTGTGCTAATGCCAAATGAAAAGCAAAGTGATTTAAAGTTCTGCCAGATCCTGCAAATTGAGTTGAAAAAGTCAAAGATGAAAGGGGTGCACCTGCCAGTCACCCTCAAATGACCAGGGTGGGACTCTGGGGAACCATTTGCCTTAAGGAAGGGTTTTTTGACTGCACCAAAGACCTCATCAGCCTTTGGGAATGCTCACTGAGAGGTCTATCCCACAAAGGATGGCAATGGGCTGGATACAGCCACAACAGATGTAAAAACACGATTCAGTTCCAGATCAGGATCTGGGGCCTGGGGTCAGGTAGTGGAGGGGCAGCAGTCAGGATTCTGAGCTGCATTTTCATGTTTGGCTCATTCAGCCACTCTTAGTTTCCACCAGCAAAGCAGGGTCCCATCTCTGCAGGTACACAATGCTCTGATCAAAAAACAACACCACAATGTCTTCTGGCTGCACCTGGGAGAGTCTGCTTAGAAACCCAGCTTCCAAACCTTTGCTTAGGCAAGGAGGGAACAGAATTATTAGTCTCTAAGCTCAATGTTCGATCACAATTAATGTTGTGAGGAACTTTGAGGAAACACATCCAATTCAAGTCAGCTTCTAACTCGGCAGATAAAAGGCAGATTGAGATGTCAATGCTGGAAGCTATAGTACAAACTCAGTCCAAGTGGGGTGGTAATGATTATCAAAGGCTGTAATAAGCTTAGCAAACTTACCTGGTGACAAGATCCATCACAGAGAATTGTTAAATAACCCTCAGCGTTTCTTTATTGGAGGTCTCTTTTAGCCCAGCCAGGAGTTTGAAGTTTGGTGCAGATGATCACAGTGACCCATTCTGATTTTACCACCTAGAAATAACAAGCAGTAGGAATTGAAACACTTGTAACAAACTGCCTACTAGCAGGTTATAGATTTTTATTTGTTTCCTGATGTCTCTAAATTGCCCTAGACAATCTGTTATCAGAAAACAAGAAAGAAATCTGAAATGTGAAAATACTTTTTTTGCGAAGTATTTCTCTTGCATTGGAAAATGGCATTGGAAAAACAAACAAACAAACAAACAAGAAAAAGCACAAAAGCTAGGACTGGCTCGAATACTTCATGCCAACTACAACTGAACTCCCTTGATTTCCAGTGTCAGTGGAACAAACAGCAGGAAAAACTTAAGGCAGGGGACCCCCACCAAAGCGACATCAAGCTTTGAAAAAACAAGATTAATGCTGACAGAAAACCACAAGATGATCATCAGTGTGCATTATACCTCAAAATCTCTCTCCTGTTGACCAAGCAAACACCTTGCCCCTTAGGCAAGAGGTCTATTTGCAACTTAATAATATAAATGAAACTTAATTAGAGTAAATGGAACCAAACTTCACAGCACTGTGGAATCACAGTGATGACCGAGGAAAACATAACTGACATGGATGACAGTCTGGAGGATCTGAAAACCTGAACACTGGCAAAATGACTGAAAAGAGAAGTAATTCCATAATCCCTTGGGAATTTATGTCACAATTCTCCCAAAAGGTTTTCAACTTACACTTTGCACACCTGCTCAGTCCTCTGTCACCTAACATGATGCAATTCCAAGGGGATCCTTTTGTCTCTTGACTCTAAATTAAGCCTTACACACAGGAAGCTATTTCCAGAAGGACTCAGAGAAAGGGGAATTCAGACACAGCATGCTTCAACAGTGAGGCATTTCCAGAGAAAAAGGCCATACCAAAGCAGTGGTTTTAGAATTCTAATAAGCAAAAAAGCCACCCTTGCATTTCTCATCAGCCACGTGGGTTTGCACAATTAAAACACAATCATTTCTTCCAGGGCTTTGTCAAGGTCTGGAATAGCCCTATGTAAGTGTGCAGTGTGGCATACCCTGCCTATTCTCTGCTCTCTGCAGGTCTGTCTGGCCAAGGCAGCTCCTCTGCTCCATGCAAACCTGTTTCTCCCTGGCTGTTGGAAAGGAGCTGTGGTTTTACTTTGCTGCATTTGAGCCGTGTTTCTGATCAGGTTTGGATCAGGTGTTGGTAAACTCAGGAAATACTTAGTTCAGGTCACACTGAAGCCTTTGTTCAACAAATATTTCCTTGAAGTAGAAGGCAATTTTCACATTAGCATGAACTCTAACATTATCAGGCCCAAGAAACCTGACAAATTCTAGAAAAACCCTCCTGACATACATTTGGAGGTCTGTGAATGAACATTTTTATAGAGAAAGCTCTTATACAGGAATTTCTAGCTACTCCAAAAGTCAACTGTGCAGGTAACAAACATTGCAGTCAACAGTTCCAAGCTGCATCATACACTCTGAATATGACTTAATGCTCATTTCCACTTTATCTAAGGTGGAGCTGATGGAAGCTACTTAGAGTAGGCTGTTTGGTTCTTTTCCATGATAAGTTCCTGATTATTGGTGGGTGAAAAAAATTACCAGCCTGTAACTGTTCATGATGAAATCTCTTATGCTAGTTAGCTGATACCAGTTGATTTAATTGTTGCTGTTGAAGACAGAGTGAAAATCCTGAGATTCTCTAGAGCTACTTCACTTACAAACTTGACTTCAGATTTATTATAAGAAAAGTCTAGTTGTAAAATATTTTCTTAACAAAAAATTTGGCTCCTGAGGTTGAGATACAATTTGGGTTATTGAGAAGAACACATTTGAAGTCGTGCCTGAAGGACCAGAGATAATGAACTGATGCTAGTCAGTACAGGTAGTCCCAAGTTGTTATATATATATGTATATGCAGTGCCTGAGGAGGCCATTAATCAAAGCTTTTAAATAAACAGATTAATATTTTAAATGGTATTATAAATGTTCTCAATTTTGTTTTATAGCAGCAGCCAGCTGTCCGTCTGCACAGGACTGGGAGTCTGTAACCATGTAAAGTGTGCTGCTCCAGAGCCTCTATCTCCAGGGGGAGGGCTGCTGCCAGCTGTGTTGGGCCTGACAAGCTCCTGCTCACAGGGAAGCTGGAAGATGCTGCCTCACACAGAGTCCAACTTCTTCACTAGGAGGCTGTCATTTCCTCACCCACGAGAACTCACTGGTGTCTCACACTGAAGTACCAGGCTGTCCTTTCCACCTCTTCACCTGAATAGTGCTTCTTTCAGTAGAGTAGCCAGGATCTGCAAGTTAGTTTGAAAGCTTTTTTTACTAGCATAGAGTGCATGGGAATACCTATAATCTGAAATGAAAAATCACATTGACCAGAGTTATTGTAAAGAAGAGGTAGTATCAGCTGTAAACATGTGAAAAGCCCAGGCACCTGAACTGGGTAGAAGCTGGGAAATCAGCTTCTGCTGGACACAAATTTGGTTGGCTCAGCTAGAACACGGCTCACAGCTACTTCTGCCATCCATGTTTGCAGGTGGATGCTAAAATACCACAGTATTTATAAGATAAACAGGTTCTTCTCTCTCCTAGGGCTGATGGCTTCTAACTTTCTTTGTCCATTTCACAGCTATTGCTGGGGAAAAAAAAAAAAAGACAACAACAGAAAAAAAGCTTGCTTTTGCAAAAGCAAGAAACAGGTCTGACTTCTCCCTCCTGGCTGGAATTTCAGGCAAGGCTAGCACAGTGAAGGCCTTGTTCTTTCCTGGAAGTTTGAGACAGTTTTGTTTTGGGGGAATAGATCTTCAGCAGCTGCTTTTTGGTAAAAGGGACCTTACAGACAATAGGTGAATCATCCTCCAATGCAGTCATTTGACATCAGCCACAAAAGCTTCCAGCCTCATGATCAATGAGTGCTTCTGAGCTATATATAGGAAGCATTACGGTGGTATTTTTGTGAAGCATGGAGCTTTCCCTCTCTCATTTTCCTGGGAACAAAATTACAAACTCATCTCTGACTCCTTCAGCTTGGAGTTGCCCAAGACAAGTCTGCAACATGGCAAAACATGAGCAGTAGATCATAGGACTTGTCTCATCTCCACCTGACAATGAAATCCATGCTGGCCTCTCCCTTTTTCTTTGACCTTAGACTTCTTTTTAGCATGTGACTGCATTAACCTCAAAGGCAAAGCTATTGTTTTTTTTCTGAGGCACAAAGGAAAAGGAAGCACCATAAGTTCAGCCCGGGAAGGAAACAAACAGCACATGCTATACCTATTTGTGTGCCCATCGAGGGTATAAAAAGTTGTGGATTAGTTTTTTTAATACATCTGTGGAGGGGACCCATCCTGCAGGCTGGTGGGCACTAGCATAGAGAAGCAGGGCTCAGCTGCCTGCAAAGGCTCTCCTTGTAGATTCATCTCCTAACAGTGTTTGGATTAATGTTTTGTATGTAATATTCTAACTTAAGATGTGCAGCTACAAACTTTTCAAACATTTTGCCTACATAAAGATTCCATGCAGTCCACATGCAAAACAAACTGCAGGTGAAAGAGGAGGTGTAAAGCCAAGGGAAGGCAGATCTGCTGTAATCTTCACCCTAAATAAGAAATAAATAACAAACCTGTAGTGAATAAAGACCAAAGGTAGCATGGAAAAAACCTTTGTTAATGACACCATCTTCTGGGATGTGTCCCCACTGAATCACACACAGCTGAATTACTCCAGTTTGATCCAGAGTGGTGACTCACATTAGCAAAGGAGTGAGCCAGAGATGCTTGTGGAGCAGAAGGGAGAGATCATGAATTGAAACTATGCAGGCTGGGATTAATGAAAAAGTTTTGGACCTTCACAGAAATTATGGGGAGGTTTCAGTTTTGGAGAGGACAAGGAATAGGCAAAGAGCAGTGATCTGTTCAGGTATCAGGATGCATGTGATTAATTTTTTTGTTGGCTGTGTTTTGGCTCATAACCATTTGTCTCTTCTAACATGACATGGAAAAGAAAGAACTGACAGTGGGTTTGCAGTACAGTATTTTCTTTCCAGAGGGACTAGCATTAACTGTAGTAATCCACAGTGATTTTTTTTTTTTCTGCCAACTATTATTCTTCACTTTCAGACTCTTGCAGCTCAGTCTGAACTCCTCAACATAGACCTGAAGCATAATAGAGGAGGGTGGTGCAGATAACTTTCCAAAAGACAAAAGCTCCTCTAACAGCAGCCACGCCATCGCCCTCCAGTGTTTTCAGGAAGAGTGGCTTGTTTCTCTGTCAGTTTGAAGTTACCATGGCAGAGACAGGATGTTTGGTTTCAGAGAGCAGACAGTAAGTTTATATTGTCAGAGCAAACACTTAGGACTCTAGATCACAACATCCCTTGTTGTTTACAGAGTGTGTTATGCCAGAATCGGACGCAAAGATGCACTTCATGACAACAAAAGAGGACAATGCCATTATCCTGCAATTGTCAACAGTGTTACAGTGCTGAAGACTTTAGTTCAATATTTGCCAAGCAGTAAAATGAGCAATGCCTGTCAGTTTGTTGACCTAGATGCATCAGTTACTAGAAAAACTATATTGAGCAGACAGCAGTTCAGTTTCAATTGTTGGGGTCCAAATTCCAGCCACAGAACTAAGTGCTATTGAGTCACATTCAGATTAAAAAGAAAACTGTTGAAGTCTTGCTTAGATCCTGTCACCAGGAAACAACAAACAAGAGTCCTTATGTTGAGACACTTTCAAACCAAGTGTAACAACAGTTTTGTCAGCACTAGGCACTACAACTCTTGCAGGCTGAAATTCCAAGGGAGATTTAAAATGCTCTAAACATCCTTCCTGGAAATGCTGAAAAACCTTTTAAAAAAGTGACCTTTGCCTTAATGCAGAGCGATCACTGATGTTCTGCCAGCTTCAGGTTACAGCAAATGTTGAGAAAGTGATACATTTGTACAAAAACATACTGTTATTCAGTCACCTGTGTCTCAACACAGCCAGAAAGACTTCAGTTGGCTCTCCCTGTTGGGAAGGCTGATGGGCCTGGGAAAGTGCCAGCCCTTGCCTTACACCAGGGCAGATACAGGGAGGGAAAGTACTTTAATTACACTCGCTGGGTAAGTGGCACAGACCCTGGACTAACAGCAGCTTAAGCATCCTTCCCTTGCATTGTGAGATATCCCACTGCCAAATCACTTTATGACTGATGTGCAGCTGCACTCTGTGTACAGGAGGATGACAATCCAGTAGAATGGGCTTGAGCTCATCAAAGGACAGAACAAACTGTACTGCCACTAATGTTTCTGCAAAGAAAAAGCAAGCAACAACACTGAGATAAAACAAAACCCAAGGTAAAGTCTGTCAGAATCAGAACAGGATCAGCATTCGTGAGAGTCCCTCTTTGCCAACACCACAGTGAAAGACTGAGAAAATTTTGCACAAGTTTGATTGATGAAATCTGCTAGACCATGTCCTTGTGCTTCCCTTGGGAAAAGCTGGCAAAATGCTTTTCCCCATTTTGCCCAAGGAATCTACCTTTCATCACAGAGCATCCCCTGCCACTGACTCTCCTGCATCAATCACAGACTGCAACTGCTTCAGACTGCATGGACTCTACATACTGAGTGTTTAATAACTAGGAAGCACACCATACCAGGCATGACAATACCCAGTATATTAAAGGCAGAGGCCCACCAGTTGGCTTCAACCCATGCTTTCCTAAGCACATATGTCACTGAGATTCCTCTCCAGCTTATCCAAGCTCTCAGAAAGGCTTTTCTTTATGTTTTAAAAGAGGTCTTGGATGCTAAGATACCATTCTGCTTTCTTAAGTAATGTCACAAGACTTCTGGTTTGGCCACACAGTTGCTCTTTAGAAATGAAAAGGAGAGTCTATGCTTCTGCTTGGGACAAGTGGCAGAAACACTGCAATCTTTTTTATAAGAGTGGAGGGAAAAGGGGGAGGAAAAAAAAAAAGATCAGGAACTGAGTTCAGTCACTCTGGGAATCCAGCCTTTATGTACTGTTTACCAAAAGGATGAGCTGAAAAAGGGGTGAGGGGCAAATGTGTGCATTAGGTCTCACCTGCTGATTCTCAGAGGTCATGAATATTCTTATAATCCCTGTCTCTTGGCCCAAGAGGCTACAAGCCCTTTCATCACAAAGCTTGATTTCAGCCAGGATCCGGGAGCTGCTTTAAGCTTCAGCAAGTGGTAGAATATTCCCTTGTTTCCACATGAAAACCAACTCTTGCCACAAACCACTCTTCAATGTTTCTTCTCTGTTACTCATCTACTAATAGCATTTGTCTTTCAGACTAGCCTAGATACTTAATTCTGTTCTGGGCTATGCAGAGACCAGCCAGCAAGTCACGACTTCTGAGGCAATCAGCACGTTTTTTGCATTGCACACATACGCTTACATATCTGTATGTTGAGATAGTTCTGTTTATAAAATGTGCTACACGCTTGTAGCTAAAGCCAAGACACCAGAAACGACTGAAAAGGGATGTGATCAGTATGTGAATTACGCTGTGCATTTTTCATGTCTGACTGCATTATTGTAAGCATCAAATCTGACCATCAGCACATCACAGGCCAGGGCTGTCAGCTGGTGTGGGTGCAATTTGCACGCCTATAAGGCAGAGGGCAGGGAAGGAGGTTGTGCTGGCAGGAAAAGCAAACAGGGTGTGTAAGAACATGCAGAAAACCAGTGTACTGAGATAAACCTTCATGAGATAACCTCTGGCTAGCTGTACTTCCACAAGCCTTGCTGAATTCTAATTTCCAGGCACCAGGCAATGGAAAATTATTTTATTTTACTGAAAAGGGAAATGTTACCTTCTCCAGCTGAAGGGATGGACTGTGCATAAACTGACAGGAAGGCAAAAAAGTCTTTTGAAACAGGAAGCTCTTATTTTCCTTACTTCCAACAGTATTTAGTGGCAATAAATCTTGGGCCATGAAACAAACATTTGATAGGTTTAGAAAAAAGCTTCCTATCAAGAAGATATAATTGATAAGAGCTGCCAGATAAAAGTCAAGATAAAAATCACTCTTTTGTCCACTGGTTTGAGCAGAGGTACTACATAATAAGAACAAAAAGGAGAGCGTTGCCTTCCTGGTATTGGTGGAGAATTTTAAAAAACTACATACATAACTAAAATTTTTAAGTGCCTTATACAGTTAATATTAATGCTGATCTTGCTCATGAGAAAGTAGACAAGGTCTCACACAAAGCTATAGATGACCAGTACTGGAACTCTGCGAAAGTAAGAAGTGTTTTAGCAAGAAATCCAGGGGAGGTGGGGCAGGGAAGCCATTCTATTTGGATAAAATATTTAGTCCATAAGTCATCCTAAAGAATTTGCACATGAAAATAGCTTTCAGGTTAGATGGGTTTGAGATTACAACTGTTCAATGAACAAAATATGTTAATGTTGCACAAGCATCAATACAACAGACAACATCCCTTATATCTGTGCATTCAAGCTACAGTCCACCATAAAATCATTAATGTATCTACATTTTTTTAAGGCAACACCCTTACCTGGGGTATGACCATCCTCTTTCATCCCCTTTATGTCTGTATCTTTCATACAAACTCTGAGGCCTGATGTTCTTGCAGATTTGTCCCAATGCCTGCTTTGGCTTATGGAAGCCTTCTGAAAAGCAGATGTGCAACACAGAGTGATGAGCCCAAATGACACACAGGTCTCTCAAAAAGTTTCTACTGGGCCACATAGATAGTGATGGTTGTGCATCTCCTGTTTTCCTGCCAGATGTGTGCTTCTTGGCAGTTCAAGTTACCCAAAACATTGCTCTTCGGTAGAACAGCTCCAGGAATACTGAAATAGTGTAATTGCTTCCTGTTGTGGTTTATTTCCAATTTTAAGCTTCAGATACTGCAAGCTTACTGCTAGGTACAGTTAAGACTTGGAGGGAGCAATGTGTGTATGTTATGTTTGATGCCTTAGGAATCCATTATTCAGGAAGCCAGAACTACCACCTAAACATGATGGTGTTGACAGGGCAGAAGGTAAACTTATGACTATGCAGGACAGATACAGTGGTATTGCCACCTCACAGTTTGCTACCTGTTGCAAAGTCTTCCTTCTACATAAGTATCTTCAAGGATGCACAGCTTTGGCATGAAAGGTCCCATCAGTTCCTAAGATTCAGTCCTGATATGCAGGAAGCTATTGCTCTCCTTACTATCAAACACAAGGCAAGATCAATCCCTAAATCAATCAATGTGACTCTCTTCAAACCTATGAAGTGCTCTGCCACTTTCAGGCATAGGTGTGACATGCTGCTTTGCAATCCACTATTTAGTGCATGTCATACTCAGGTTTTGCCTCAGTCTCAACTTCTTCCCGACTACAAGACATAATGCTGGGTTGTTCAAAGGTTGTTCTTTGCTTCTTCTCTGCTCTTAGGACAGATGTTTCAAGGTATGAGAGAGGATATAAACACATGCACACTGAGGAAAAGAAAAAAGGTGTCCAGGTGTTTAAGCAATGGCAAATGTGAAAGAATTCCAGTTCACTGGTTTCTCCTTTAATCCGGCAATTCCAAGGGACCAAGCGTGTCACGACTTGTACCCAGAACACTTTCCGCTTGGGTGAGATCAGACAAGGTCTGCATTAACTCCCCAACCTGCAAGAAAATTATTTGAAACAAAAGGTTCAGATATGTCCCTTTCCCTCCAACAAGCCTGGAAACAAATGGTACAGGAATGAGGTCAGAAAGGAATCATCCGCCTACCTTATCGCTGAATTCATTTACCTACCTCAGTGCCCATTCGGGGAAAGGGGTGGGATGGGGAACAAGGAATGATATAAAGCAGAATGAAGCTCTAGGGTCACTTGCTACATTACAAGATTTGACAGGCCTTTGCCAGCCTTCAGCTTCTTTGTGTCCTTCACATAATAGAGAAACACAAACTGAGCAGCCTGTGATCCGGGGGTTGCACTATTAGATGGAGCCAACCCTTTGCAAATGCTAATAGTATTGTAGCATCCTGTCAGGCAGCAACACAAAAAAGGGTGTTGATTTTCACATGAACCAGAACACATGCTTTGTAAGGAAAGTTGCAATGAATGTTCCATCTCTAAACATCAAAAGCCATAGGCAATTGGCTTGTGGACATCAGGCAAAATACTGCTTCCCATGTGCTTAAATATAGGGGGCATACTGTTTGTAACTTTAACACCCATTTTGTGAGGACACAGCTTCTTGAAATGGAAGTGAAAATGATTCTTGGTTATAATTTCTGTAGTGAAATAATTTCTAGATCTAAAGAGGCTTTTGTTGTGCAATCTCCTGTATTCCAGCAAGCTGGAAAGAGATGCTCCTTTATGAAACGTAAATGTGCAGATGCAGTCAAGGGTAGAGTCTGTCTTTTCCAAATGGAAAGCTTGATAGTAGCAGAGCACAAACAGAATGTGCTTGTCCTCTGCAGTCCTAAGGATGTAGCAACTGTCAGTCTTGCCCAGTGATGCCCAGCTCTTTCCTGAAATAAGTCTCTAAAACATTAAAACACATACAATGCTTAAAACTATTTCTGTTATAAAACTCACTATAAAATACCCTTTTAATTCAAAGTTCACATCTTCTCATATACTAAGAATGGTACAATCCAAGGTGTTAACAAACACAACATTCTGATTAACCTTCAAAAAGTTCACTGTAGTCCTGTGGGTGAAATACTTGAACAAAGCTCATCTTGTTGATTGTCACTACCAAAGATAGGTCAGAAATCCATTTTGAAGTCAGAATGTGAAATCACCACACAGGTTTGGAGGCAGATTTGTCCTGGAAGACCTCTTAGATCCTAGAGACTTCCAAAAGCAGCCAATAAACAGCCTTCTATCAGCATTCTGCAACACAAATACACAACCATTTGCACTGAAAACAGCTTTTCAGCAGAAATGGCTAAAAATACTTCTGGAATTGGCTCTAGAACAATACCTAAAGCCAATTCCAGAATCAGTCCTACAGCTAATGGCTCATTTCTCAATGCCTCTCCAGAACCATACTTAGAACCCCAAGAGTCAAGTCAAGAAACACTACAATAGTTGCTGGACTCAACATTCAGCCTTTTTTAATGCAAATTGTCAAGGGTTACTATGTTTAAGACAAATTAAATTTAAATTATATGAACTTTAGCTTCAGAAATACATCATAACTCAGTTTGGGTTCAAAATAGACTCAGTCAAAAAATGGATCAATAAATCCTTGATGGTGCAGTAGAGCACACAAGCACATTTTTAATAACTAAGAACTTCTTGACTCTCTTCACACTTTAACTTATCTACACTTGCTTTTGACACTTCCACACATTTCCAAGTTTTAAATCTCTTTCATGTTCTGATAATTTAGAATAAGGTTACTAGAAACAGTCAGAAGGAAAAATTCTTGAAAAAGCACTATTTATATCTTTTTCATGAAGAAGTGACAGAAAACCCCTTGGCCATTAATATTCAAACCTTGACTCATAAACATCTTACTTCTTGAAAAACAGAAATATCTACATGACAGTAAAGATGATGTTTTGGACATGCAACATCCACTTATGGAATAATTGTGTTTGCAGTTGATGATCCCCTCCCTAATTGCAAAAAGCCACAGAAATTACAGATCAATCTTTGCACCTTACAATAAACTGCTTTATGCAGGATCTGAAGGTAGTGGATGTAATACAGAAAAATATCTTGAATTTTGCAAAATGGTTTGGAATAATATACTTTTCCATACCCCATGAATTTTAGAGACAGTTAAAATAATTCTGTTCACTATCTAAACATTGTTGTAATAACCAGCACATCCTTGGTCTGCTGTGGCCAACTTATAGCTCTTTTTAAGTCCATTTTTACTTTTGTTAAGTGATGTTAATTTACTAGTGAGATAAGCATAACTTCCATAACTTTTCTTACTGCTAACCTTAACATAAGATCCTATAAAAACAGCATAAAATTACCTGTTGCTTATTTGTCAAGACCATTTTTGGTTAGTTTAATCATTAAATCAAGTGAATGTGGAGTTCTAATCCTTCACTGATCCTAACATGTCCATGTCTGCAATTTAAGCTTTGTGGAGCAAATATGCAGCCTCTTCATTACCACATTTTTACAGTGGTATTTTCAATTGATTTTGTAAAAAATTTATCTAAAAAAAAAGAAAAAAGAAAGAAACATTCCTGATTTCATGAGTTGGTAAACTGACTGCTCTATAATTTTCAAACCTATTCTCCCAATAAGCATGTTTATTTTAAATGCACTTGAAACTAATACTCCATAACCAGTCTTCATTTATACTTGGAATATCAGTTCCTTAAACTGACAGAGCTAAGATTTCAACATTACGATTTTTCAAAAGAGATCTTTGTCTAAATCTATTACATCAATGGTACAGTAAGGGTTCCTTAATTTATATAGTAAAAGTTAACACTTAGTACAGTTACCACTAACTTGGTGCTGTCACAGCACTTCTGAACCAGACATTTTAATACCATGAACAGAATACTTTTTCACAATTTAACATTGAGAAAAAGAAGGCCAAAGTGATTTCTGAATTAGGTGCAATAGTACTGTGTTCAAAATCCACATTTTTATTATTCTTCAGTTACATTTTTATTCAATAAATACCTAGTTTCCATGGGGTACATCATGCTGAGCCTTAGATGAGCAGCACAGAGAAGTTGGAACTAAAACTATAGGAACATCACACTGTAAGAGATGAAGGCTGGGCCACTGGATGCAACATTTACATTACACAGAAGTTTCAGTGATCTCTAGTTAATGCAAAAGTTCTTGTTTTTTTTGTTTTGGTGTTGGCTTTTTTACAAATAGGAATTTAACAGAAATACAGACTTATTTCACTTGCTATACAACTTAATAACTGCCTTCAGAATTGTACAAACATATTTCTGAAGTTATCTTCAGAGAATGATGACACAAGCAATTTTTACATTTTTCCATTCTTGAACACTCATTTTCAGGAAGTAATTTAGAATAGAAATACCCCAAACATTCAGTTAGATCACCTTGAAATACTTAAACCTTTCAACACCATTTTATGAATATGTTAACTTTCTATCCAGTTCACTGAATATTTTCTGTCTGAACATTTGGGGAACATCTTACCATATTTTGTACTGTTTCCTCCAAGAGCAAACAAAACCAGTATCTGTCAGAATATGTTCAGATTAATCTCTTAATTGTCACACATCAAAAATCAAAAGGCTTTTCAAAAGGGAAAAATAAACCTAAGTCAATTTTGCAACGTATATAATCAGACAATTGCAAAACAAACTTTCTGGCCTGGTACTTTCTCCCACAGAAGCATTCAGAAGTGGATCCAGATCATTCGTGGCAAAGTGTGGACAGAAAAATATGGTGATTAATCACCAGGCACCTATGTCCTGTATGGGCAGGCAACTATGGGCCTGTATCATGCTTAAATTTGTCAGAAGTGACATTTCTATGGTAAAACTGAAAGGTAGTAATAGACTTACTTCCTATTTTTACTATACTAAATGATAGAAATCAAGTGGTTGCAAAAGAACCTTATACATAACATTCTTACAAAAGCAATGTTGGTCTTACAGTAGCTATTAGAAAAATGAAATTGTATTTTTCCTTTCTTAGTGAAGGAGGTTGCCAACTTGGAATTGTACAGAGCATCCTTCTACATTTCACATGTACTCAGATCAGGTTACTTTGTACCTACAGCGAAGGGAGGAGTTAACAAGGAAATTAAGAGTCTGTGGGATGGCAGAATTGAAATGTAACTGGCTGTGATTCAAGAGTAACAACAGACATTAGGGAAGAATGGGTAAAAGAAGCAGCTGTTATTATTTCCTGAGCCAAACCTTTTAAGATGACAGTGAACAGCAGTCTGTACTTTCACTTGCAAGCACTACAAGAACTGCCTGGGTGATGTCTCTCAAGAGCTTAGGAGTTTAACAAAATCCACAACTTCCTCTCAAGATCTGGATACCATGCTTTTCAATCTGCACCAGAGAAATCAGAGAATGCTTCAACACAGAGCATAACACATACAAATGATATTACTTAGAAGGGCATTTTAGTGTACAAATACTAAAACTTTATGTCAAACTCTGAAGATCATTTGCAGGCAAAAAAATGACAAAATACAAAATAATTCTATGGAATCTGATCCAGCTCTACCATACAAGACAGATGCCAAAATTAAAAGCTTTTTTTCCTTTCAGGAGAAGAAGGAACCTTAAATGTACAACTTCTGCAAGCTCCCAAGCCATCTCATTGTCACACAAGTCAGATTCTTCAGTCATGGGCATGTAGCTTCAAAATTAAAAGAGCAGGTGGATTAAAACTGAACTTCTCAATCCCATGAGACACCATTTTCTTACTCCTCCAACATTTCAGGATGTTCCCAGTACAGACAGGAAAAAACAATGGGACACAAAAGCCACTTCTGATCAGTCTTCTTTGTGCAAGGTATCCTGGAAAAGGCTGCATTCTTGTGTAAAGCTGCTGTTGAAACAAAAAGGAGATTATCTTAAAATGTAAGAAAATATATAACAGCACTTAGGCTTATGTTTTCATGAATTAATATAGAAGAAATTTGGGAATCATCAGAATGCAAACATTTTGCTAACAATATACAGTGCCTTTCAGCAAAAAAAAAAGAATAAAAATTTGTTCAATTTTGATTCAAGCTAGTTATAACTTCTTTCTCCTAACAGATAAAAATAACAAACTGAGAGTAATAAAAAAAATATTCTGAGTAATTATATTTCTACTCAGTTTCATATCTGCTTGTAGCATAAAAGCTAGAAGTACAGCTCTTCACTTTAGAAACCAGAAGCAGCAGCAGCCAGGCAGTGGAATAAAATAAAAAAGGAATTCTCACAAAGTCTGTATGAAAACACATGTATCTAGAAGGCATGGATCACAATTTTATACTGAACAGTAAAAATATTGTAGTGGTGTTTTTATGATCTAAACAATGTTACCTGCTTGAACAATCTATTTTTCTTGATGGAGGGCTTCTATGAAAGCTTCAAGTTTTTCCTGGATTTCCCGAACTTTTTCTGGTGGAATTAAAAAAAATCACCATTAAAATGCCACTTAACTGAGGACATGCCCAGAAAAAAACAAACAACCCCAAAACAACAAACCCAAAAACCTGAAAACATGAAGAAAAACATGCTGTCATCAGTATTTCCCTATGCATTTAGTGTCTTAATTACTAAGATTTAGAACATTTTTCTAAATAAAAATAAACAAAACCCATTTTAACAACTTTTACAAATGTATTTATGATTATCATGCTAATTTAGTAATTAAAAATTTACTAAAACAATCCAATACTAGAAACACTGTCTTTCAAAAAACCTGAAATTTTCATTAGATCATGCAGAGCAGTAAGTACTGTACACCTGTAACATAAATTTGTTCTCTTTTAAACAATATCCCCTAATCCCTTTCTGTTTTAATCAAATATCTTCATTCTCCACAGCAAGTGTAATGAACACTACTAATCATTCTAAAAAGAGCTGAAAGCCAGTGCCCTTTCAGCAGGGAGAATTTCAGGGAATCAAATTCAAGACACCCCGTCAAAAGGGCAGAGACAATGCTAAGAATGCTTAAAACTTGCACTTTATTTCCTTGCATTTCAGTAGTAACCAGATGGGTGCAGAAACATATTTTATATAAATACTAAAGCTGGGAGTTTACTTCTCTACAAAAAACATGACTCGCACACCACTACAAATGGTTACTAAGAATGAAAAAGCAACATTGATTGCAAAAAAATCTGGGGTTTAGGCATTTTTCCACTCTTTTCTCAATTCTGAACAACACTTGTCATCATTCAACCTATTTGATTTATTGAACTGCATATGAAGCAAGATTTGGAACATAGCTGGAATCCAAAGCCTGCGAGGTTTCCTGCTTCTCTCTCACCACATCCTCATTTGAAGCTCCTTCTGTGCGTGATTACAGCCATGAAAAGCACACACTTCAGAAATACGAAGGAACAGGGGGAGAGCAGCAGGACAACCAAAAATAAGTTAGATGAGCATAAACACAGACCATTTTTTTTTGCAAGCTAAAAATGATATTGGATTAAAGCCATATGTTCCTTTGTATGAAATACAAGGTCTGAGCTTTTTTTTTAATCTTTTACGAATGTTTTCTTCTCTTTAGCAACACCATATGTTATAAACTTGCATTGCTGAGCTGAAAGAACAGCAAAACAACAAAAAAAATTAACTGATCAGCCTTAAATGGGATACATAAGCAAGAGTGAAAAAGAGAATGCTCTAAGGATGCAGTTAAGGGGAACTCAAAGTTTCATCTAGTAACGAAGCAACAATCACAGACGGTTATGAAATCAATTTTAGAGTAATTATAATAATGATAAGAGTAATAAAAACTGAACAAAACCCTTGTTCTAACAGAAGAATTTTAGTTTGCATTTGAAATAGAATTTGGAAAATAGCCTGCAAAAGGATGAAGAAATCTCAAACTAATATCTCTATGACACAATTGTTAGGTGACGAAGGGCAAGCCATGTGTGCTTTCAACACTTCCATGTCCCCTTCCCCAGTAGTGCTTATCTACAAACACAGATGTACAGTCAGGCAGAAACACACTCTGGGACCTACAGAAAACACCAAAGAACTTTCTTTAAAAAAGAAATAAATCAGCTGAAATTAAAGTACTTTAATATTACAAGAAGATTACAGCCAGCATGAGGGCAAAAGCTGTATCTTGAAAGAAACACCAGGAGCTTTTACCATGAAAAAAAAAAAAAAAAATTTAAAAAAATCCTTGATTCAGTTCAGAAGAGAGAATCTTTGAAAGCTGCCAACAAAAAAAAAGTAATCCCACGATCACTTTCTACTTAGCATATTCAAAGTGTTTTGTTACTATCTTTTAAAATAAAAAAAATATATATTGATTGTATGTTAGTATATAAACCTCTTGTATAATGTCAACATTAATTCGATGGCATTTAGTTAAGCAACTACTTAGTTCAGCTTCCATTGCTGACGGTCTAGGTTTAAAAAAAATAGCCTTTGAAATCAAGCCCTATTAGCTTGGACAGAGCTGACAGATTTTTGTAAATTATTAATCCTGGACCTCACTCTCCAAAATGAGCAGCAGTTGCTAGTGACAACTGGAGATTAGATCTTGTGATCCAGAAGATCTCTTTATGTTGTTCTTTCAACAGTTTATTTTTGATGTGGATTTTTTTAACTGTGACATGCTTTTCCCAAGTATGTTCTTAATATTGATCAAGCCATTAGACTTGGTGAAAGCAGGCAGATTTAGCAGTATTAAATGGAAATAAATTCCCTTCTCAGCCTCTTGCTAATGAAATATTACAGTCCTGAAAATTAATAGCATCAGCAAAAATCTATAATTATTATTCCACCCTTAAAAAAAAGGGTTTGTGCCAACAAAATCTATTTTAATTTTCTGATTAGGGCATATTAAAGTAACAGGATAGCAAATATGTATTCCACCAGAATATACTGAATCAGCTGTGTTTGCTCAGAGAACAGACATACTAAAAGTGCCCTGATATTATGAGCACTTTATTAGTTTTTATACTTGGACTGAATTGAAATGATTGCTTAACTGTAATAATTATGAGGTCATGAAGTAATTTAATACTTTGAAAATACATGCTGGCTATTCTTAAAAAAGAACAGTTACAACGACTGCCAAATAGCTGCAATTATTCATGCTATGCCCTGTATTCTTAGCAGTAGTAAAGCCTTTTGCAGCAGCAGACCCCAGTCAACCTATAACATTTTCCCACAAGCCCATTCTGTAGCACGGAGAGAGAAGCAGCCTGAAAACTGGATTACTTTTAAAATAGGCTAATGGCAGTTATGCATTTACACAACACTAAACTTCATAAACCAGTAAATATAAATGCTTGGGCAGAAGTCTTCTAAAGAGTGCAAGTACAGGGTCTGCAAGTCTGGGTTAAGTGCCCACAGCTTCATCAGCACCATGTGATGTTGCTTTTAGAAAAACAATTAATTGTTACAATTTGAGAGTCAGATGTCACCCATCTTTACTTGGGGAAGTTCTCTGTGAAATGCACATTCTATATACCCACATTTACAGGGTTTTAACTGACCTAGAGAAAAAAAATATTAGTGCCTTATGCTTGTTAATTATAACAATTTTATTTTGAGGTTTATCAACATGCCATACCCAGAATATCATCTCGGTTTCAGATAAGAATACTTAAAATATATGTAAATTAAGAAACAGAGAGAGGAGACCTGTTGCTTTTTCTGTGTTTTGTGAAACTTTTTCCATGTACAAGTAAATCACAGATTAAAAGCATTTGGCTTGCTAGCAAAATATTTTTGCAACAGGTTGACCTACCCTAGCACTGTTATACAATGCTCCAATATCACAGAAAGCTGTTAAAGTACTATATTCTTCTTATATGATACTGCAGAAGTTTAAATATATACTATTTCTTACACTGGATTCTAGAAAGATGACATGGTCTTTGCTAGTTTTGATGGAGATGTGAACTTACAAATACATAATTTTTCCAGCACCTGTTAAACAGTGATCAAAACCCAAATCAAATAAATGAAGAGTAACTGTAACTAAACCCTTGTTCCATGTAAAATTCAGTAGCCAAGGGGCAATGAATGGCTATTCTACTTCCCATTCACCCCGTGTTTACCTAAAAGATAAGCTGGTTCATACACCAACTCATTATCCTTCTTGATCTGGTCATGAATACTCCCATAATCCTCCCTCCATATCCCATAAAACTTCACTGACAGAATGTGGAAATTCTTTATTCAGACATCTTGAGATTCTCATTCATGCTCAGGCTCTCCTGATCCCCATACAAAACGATATTGCACAATATTGCTACCCAATCATTTTATTTTCATGAAACCTATGATCCTAAATCTAAAAGGCTCAAAACCAGACTAATTAATCTGTAATGAGGGACTGGATAAGTTGTGAACACAGAAAAATGCAGCTACAGACAAAGCTTGCTTTTCCTAGTATGATAAACTGGCCTGAAGGGAAACCCCTGAAATACTCAGTCTGACAAGGAGTGCTTATCTACTAATTAATAGTGCAGAAGCTGGTGAATCACTCCTCAAATGAAAGACCTAAAGTAAGTTATCAAACAAATCTTCTGAGGTAAGGCCAAATAATCTCAAAATGATGTTAAACACACATTACAAAAGCAAAGTACATTACTGATTTATTTCAGCCATGCTCTAAGTAGCAAGAAAGTTTTTTATATATATTTTCCAACTGCCTTTATTGGTTTAATAAAACATGTGGCCTGTGCCCACAAAACCTGTCTTGCTTATGCTTCATAAAATGAACTTTGAGACATTCAAATTGTACATACTTACCTGTAAAACCACAATAATTTAAAAAATATAAACCCAGTAGTTTTAGCAAGGAATTTTAAAGATGCTTGTGTCTGTCTGTGCCACAACAGTGAAAAAACTGCATGAGTATTTTAGGCAAAAATTTTTCACTTCCCCTGTTTACAAGTTTGCCTGCATGACATCAAATTTCAGTTGCAACACCAAGAAAAAAAATGTAAAATCTTTCTGGACACAAATCCATCTTTATTTTGTACTTGATGAAACTTCTAGCATGAAACAACCACAGTAAAAATGTGTTAATATCTCATAAATCCTCCTGTTGCACATTAAAGTGATGTCTACCTGCAACTAAAGATTACATGGCTTTGATATTATAAAGCTGAGGATTGTACTCCTTTTGCTTTGGATTATGCTTAGACTTCAGTTTTCCTCTTCCTTTTTCAATCCCTTATTTGCCTATAAACATTCTCACTGCTTGCTGTGCTACTTCTATGTTATGGTTAATTAACCACAGAGGCAGAAATGTTTGATTTACTGCTGTGAATGCATCATCTTTCCTCTAGTAAAAAGGAAAGCCCAGTCTAGTCAGATTTAATCAGAATGCCCAGAAGCACAGCATTAAAAACTGGAAATGTGAATCCATCCTTTCCTATTGAAAGCCAACTTGTAGCTTAGGGCTACCTACGACACAGCCCCCCTAGCTGTGTACCACCCCTATGAGCAGCCAGGTGGAGAAGGAGGTGTTGGGGGGGAATCTCTTTGGAGCCCAGCCCTTTGTACTGCATACCTGGATTTTCTGAGGGCCACACAAAAGTTTCACTTCTTGCTTAAAAACAGTTTGAGGCAGCACACTCACAGCCACTTCCAAACAATGTCCCAGAAAGCACATTTTCACCTACAGCTACAAGACCTGCAGCAACATGCTTTCTCTTGTCTCACCCAGCCA
>NW_009953935.1:1309972-1349034 GCF_000747805.2 Chaetura pelagica
CTGCTGAATTTTAGAAAATCCTTTGAAACTACCCATCACATTTTTGGCCAGTTTCCTCTTGTTCACATACCATGTTTTCCTCTGGATGAGGCCAAGAGGAAAACTGAAATTTTAAGGGGTGGGGGAGGTGAGTAGGGGGCAAAACCACCCAGGCTGCCCTTAAAGAGACAGCACATCATTTATCAGCTGCAAAGACAGATTTATAAGTAGAGGGCCCCCTCTGTTCCTTTAAGGTTGCAAAACAGATGGGAAGTGAATGGACAGTCAAAGGGTCAAGAAAACACATGGGAGGTGCTGCTTGTCTGCTGTTTGTATGTTCCCTGCTTAAGAAAGGGTCAAGATTGTAACTGCATGGCTGGATGCTGGAAAGGTCTTTCCTTTAAGCTGTTGCAAAGACAAACGTTGTTCCTCATCCTGCTGTCAAACTGCTATAAATATTGGTTTGCCAAGAGAGTTTCAGGCAGCTAAAAGTTTTTTTAAAAAGGCTGAGCAGGAGGATGAATCATGTGAATGAGTCTTAAACAATTAGCTCATTAGTGTAATAAAAGCCCTGCAGAACCCTGAAAAGTTTAAATGGAATTTATAATAGGTCGTGTAGTAATTCCATGAATCATTAAAAATATACAGCCTTTAAAGTGCAAGCTTACAGAAAAGAGCTGGCATACTCTTTAGTTACTAGTAGTGAGGCTGAACGAAGATGCCAATGCTACATCACAGTAGCCTTCCTTTGTTGCAATACAAATAAGAAAGGTAACAATCTATAATGAGATTTGAATTTGCAGCCGTTGGAGTTCTTTTGATACATTTTGACTTCAAATTATGCTCACTGAACTGGGATAATTATGATACAAAAATATTGTAAATACATTTATAAATATTAGGCTTCCCCTCTCACACACAAAGCTAGACAACCACCATTATATTCAGAGTTACTGACAATTTTTCTACTTGCTTTAAATCCCTTTGCCACCCTGATAGAAAAGGTATCTCAATCAGAGCAACATCTAGAATACCTGTAGTGCAGTTAGTAGAAAGACAATGAGGACAGAAACATGCTCTAACAATCCAAGTTGATGAAGTGAGATGCTTCTATTATTAAATACATAAAGATAATATTTCAGTGTCCTTTCAGAAATATTTATCTTAAATCCTAGAAGAAGACACAAGCTCTAAACATACTTTAATATCACTATGAAAATCTCCAAGGACCAGTAAACATATCAATGAATATAAGTTCATCAGTAATGCCTGCTGGTGACCTGGCTGAAAATCTCCTTTTGCATGGCATTAGCAGAAAACATCAAGGATCCTGTGTCCTACAAAAACATTCATAATATAAAGTGCACATTTCTTCTTTTCCCTGCTGTAGGTGAACCCACCTCCAAAACATCAAAAGCTCACCTCTAGATTGTATTTTTAGCCTGCTGTAGAAACATAATAAAATCTTAGTCTTAAGAAGCAATTTTAGACCTAAAAAAGAAAACAATCACAGCTACCATCACTGAAGTAACTTTTGTTGTAAGTATTAATATCATACTAATTATTAATCCCTGCATATCATAGCTAAGCAAAGCTATCAGCCGCCTATGAAAAACAGTATTACCTTTATTTCAGTCTAAAGATAACCAAGGACCAGCAGAAGAGACCTTGTCTGAAAACACTTCAGGTATTTTTATAAGGTATTCAGCATCGGAACATTTTAGCATTACTACTACTACTTCTTAGTATTAGGAATTGTGCTTTGTGCTGATCAATTTGTAGATTACTAATCAATCAGTGTCTTGATCTATGGATGCCCCAGATTCACAAGTGAGGTCACAAACTAGTGTACATCTCTATGCTGTCATTAAGGTTAGCTCGATGTGCAAATTATTATTAATCTATATTAGGCTGCAAGTTGATGAGAGTCACGATGCCTGTAATAGCAAGGGAGGAATTGGGTGCTTTCAGTTTTCTGTCTCTACTTTAGATTTTTAATTAACACTGAATCTCTCAACAGATGAAGCTGTGCTGCTTACCGGACAGCTAGGAGCTTAGTAGCAGAATGACAAGGCAAGCTCACAAAACAGACTCCCATCTTTAATCAGACTTACAGATTTAATTTAAAAATCAAAACTGTTAAGCTAGAATGAATCTGAACATGATGACACCCATTATTTTGGGTCGAAGTAGTGAAAAGTATAAAGGCAAATCAGAAACATTACTTGATGATTCATCCAGTGATGTAAAAAACCAAACAACACAACAACTTTCTTTTGCAGAAAGTTTATAGCTTTTTATACTTTTGTATACAGTTATAAAGGTAAGTTACTTATCATAAAGGCCACTGTAACCTTAAGGCTAAAAAACTGAAGGGAATTTAAGAAATAAATTATATATGCTAGTTTTCCATCCAAGATAAAACGTACTCAGAAGTTTGCTAGATAATAAAGAAATACACTATCAGGACTATGTCAAAGTCTGTCTAAAATATAATGCCAGAAAATGAAATGGTGATGAGACAAAATATCTTAATCATAAACAACTTCATTTTTGATCGTGAGAAACTTCAGACATCATGCCCTAAAGAAAATGTCCTACTATTTTTTCTTAGTTTGCTGTCATTCCTAGATGAAAATAGTTCCATCACTTCTGTTTTCATATAGACTTCCAAATTACAAGCCAACTGGATTCCACTACATCAACAACGTGCAACCTACACGATACTGACTTCCTCTGCTTTTGGAAATGTGAATGGTAAACTCCACAGTTCCATACTAGTTCAAAACAAACACACACACATTGGTCAGTTTAAAAATCTGCATTTGTACAAATAGTGGTATCTCCATGATAAGTACTTATTTAAATTTCAATAGGTAAGCCCATAAGCAACCAGTACTAAAAAGAAAATAGCATCCAGTTAGATACTTTGATTCATCATTAAGGAAATTTTAGGAAAAAAAGAAATTTGGCAGACAAGGCTAGAGTGACTCTCAAGTACAAGAGACATGGGTCTAGGGTAAGATTAACAGGCATTCAATATGTCATTATTCACGTAGCAGTTTATCATTATTTTTCAATGTCAACTTTAAATTATAGGCTTTGCCTAGTTAGTGATGAATGTGCTGAACTTTGTAAGGATCTGTTCTAGAATCTGGACATCAGTGCCTAACTCTTCATCAATAATTTTTAGAAATCACAGCAGACAGACTTGGGTCATCTGGGATTCTTAAGTTAAGTAAACCATCACTCCATCACAGGAGGTTTACAAGTGATGTATGTTCTCCCTTGAGGATTTACTTCCCTCTGAGAAGATGCCATGACACAAAGCAGGAACTACCTTATCTGCTCTTTGACACAGACCGTCAACCGTCCTACACATTCTTCTGGTTTGAATTCATTAGTTTCATGCAGCTGGTCCAAAACTCAAAGGAAAAAAAAAATTGAAGATAAAAACATTCAACCAGTATCTTTCATGTCAAAGAACACTTGCTTGGGTTAATTTCATAAATCACCTACATGGAATTAAAACACGATAATCATGCACAAACAATTAATTTGCATTCTATCAGAGTACCAGAAAATCAGCAAATCTACCAAAAAAAAAAAAAAGGGATGACTTGTTAACTTGGAGAGTTAGCAGAAACTGAAGACATGAATGCATAGACTGATCCCAAGAATGCTGCCTCTGGATTTCCTGTGTCATGGAGTGTCAGGACCTCAGCACAGGACCTCAGCACAGCTCAAAGGGAGAACAGGAGTCATACTGCCACCAGCACACTGGTGACACCAAAACAAGCTTGAACTCATTAGACACAGAGGGCCCACACAAACACTTTGATTGATTGAGATTTAGGCAGAAATGAATGTGCTCTAAACGACAATCAGCCTCTGATAAGATGCAGGCCATATTAATGTCCTGAGGGAAGCTGCTGGCAGGAGGTTCTGAAGATCGCAGCTACCCTGCACATGTTTATCAGAAGCTGGAGATCTGTTTGGTGATTCCCAGAGGAAAATGGGTGCTCTGCTTTTGTCTGGTTAGAAGGCCACTTCTCCTGCTGTGACATTCTGCCAACTGAGGATCAGACTTGTAACTGAGTACTCCTCACTGCTGTGACCTGCTGAAAGGAACAAAGCAAGACTGCTGCCACCTCGGTGAGTTGTCTCACAACTACGAAGAAACTATTTTTACTGATGTACCTTCCAATAATTAGGCATTGTGGAAGAAATGAGTGCACAAAATAACAGTAATTCTGCAGATTCTTGTAAAATTACTCCTCCATTTGGATTTTCTACAATGCTTTCCTCTTTTCCATGCCCACCTTTGTGCAGCAGGGACAACATTTGGGCTCTGCATCTTCAAAATTACTTTTTTCCCCTTCAATTTTCATAGAATCATAGAATCTTAGGGGTTGGAAGGGACCTCGAAAGATCATCTAGTCCAACCCCCCCTGCCAGAGCAGGGTCACCTAGAGAACATCACACAGGAACGCATCCAGGTGGGTTTTGAATGTCTCCAGTGAAGGAGACTCCACAACCTCCCTGGGCAGCCTGTTCCAGTGCTCTGTCACTCTCACAGTAAAACATTTTTTTTCGGATGTTCACCTTGAACCTCCTGTGCTCCAATTTGCACCCATAATTTTGTCAACACTGCAAACCTTGTTGGATCTGAACAAGCACCTTAAGGATCGATTTAAAGACTACTAATCACTGCCTTTTGAGCTGTTTTGTCTACTTCTGTTTTCTAGGGGAAAATTACCAAAGGTCTACTTATTTGAGAGATGATCATTCTCCTACAGCTGAGCCTTGCCCCTTATGAAACACTGTGACCTTTTAAAAAAGTCAGGAGCTCCTAACAGAAGAGTAAATGGAAGCAAATGTTTTACTTTTTTTTTTTTTTTAGATCTTAATCAACATTGTAATCAACAATGTTGTGAAGGACAGAGGTCAAATCAAAACAGTGTTGACAAGTCACCTCAAGGGACTGGAATTTAATTAGGCTACAGTAATGACCACAATATAGGATTATTTTCACACAACATTTTTATTGTTCAACTAACAGCAATGAAAACAAAGAAAAGGTAACCACAGAGCAAGTAATTATCTGTAAAGTACTGGTCACAGACTTTATCCTCAACTTTGCACACCTACACAACAAAAAAGGAGGTTGGGTTTCAATCAGTTTGTGACATACAACAGACATGACAGAGCCCTCTCAGCTTAGC
The DNA here is from genome assembly GCF_000747805.2 of Chaetura pelagica. NCBI lineage: Eukaryota > Metazoa > Chordata > Aves > Apodiformes > Apodidae > Chaetura > Chaetura pelagica. The sequence continues at coordinate 1,315,177 of NW_009953935.1, forward strand.
CAAACACATTCTAGGAATTCCAGATCCTGAATCAGCAACTTGCACCTGGAAGTACCAACCTTAGCTACCATTAGCTTTCAAACTCCATTAAAAATGGCAAGTTTATTATATGCATATATGATATTAAATCATGCATGCTTGAAGTTTGCAAAAGGTTTACATTAGACATGAATGGATTCAAAACAAGGGAAAAAAGTTAATTTAATGAGTGACTTTAAAGCAATGGCTTTAGATATAAAACTTGATATTTTACTGAAACATTGATTTAGTTTTTATGTTTTAGTCTTGATAAGAAAATAATTAGGTTCTGCAAACTGTTATATTTCAAACCTTACAAATATATGACAATTCAAACAAATGGCCCTAAGCCATCTTTTCTTCATGTGAGGGCTCACTCCTCAAAAATTTCAAAAAGCTTTTGTGCAGAACGAAGCCTCCGCTGGCCCATGACACCTGTAGAGGTGTCAGTACTACTGACAAATGAACTTGGAGGCTGACCCTTTCACATTCATACCTAGTAATTTCAGGATCAAGTTTCCACAGGCATTCTACAATCTCTTCTCACCTCCTTCCAGTGACTCTCCCTGAGTAAATGCATATGGTTTTACTTATAATTTGGTGAAGCTCTGGGTTTTCTTTTCCCTTTTTAATTTTTGAAGAAACAGGATACTGGATGAATTGCATGCTGACCTAGGAAAGATGCTTGGCATGTACTATCCTTATATGTGTTTCTCATACACACAGAAGATGCCTTTGCAACATTCAGAGTTTAGCTGTTTAAAAGGAATAAAGGAGAAGAAATAAGCAAAGATAGAGCACATGTATCTCTTTGGAGTCTGTGAAATTTAATCTCTAATGAAGTCAACGGCAAAGCTCCTGCTGCCTGCCTTTGGCTAGGATTCACCTGAGTATTCAATGCACATGTGCACCACCTAGCACATTTTAAATGTTACTGCAATATGTGTATATGTAGCTTGGGTTTAGGGTAAGACACTGGAAGACACCACTTCCCTTCTGAAATGATTCAAGCATTCGATTCATAACAGTATTTTATTAACAGACCTTATTAAACGAATACTAAAGCAATGAAAAATGCATAACTGAGAAAAAACGACCATTGCTTACATTCTTCATAAAACACCAGGAGAGTGGCAAACAAGAGGGACAAGGCTAGGCTCGTGCATCTTCCTCCCCGAGGAAAAAGCCTAACATCCAAGAAAACAGTGTTCACAGTTTAAGCCATGCTGAGCACCAAAAAGCAAGAAAAAGTAACCAGAGGCTGCTCGATGCTCATCCTCCTCATACCTCCTAGAAAGGTCATTTGTTGCCATCTCGTGTTGGAAAGTTGTATGGCAGCTTAATCATTGACAAAGTTTCACACGATTGAGGAAGTTTCCTTTGGCCCTCTATATAAAAAGAGCAAGTCTAGTAGAGAGGAATTCTGGCAACAATTGCATAGTTCTGGGAGCTACCAACAACAAAACTGCCATGTTAAAAAGCAGTCTACAGATTTCAGATTAATCTACATGCTATGAATTTTGCATAGAGCTATAGAGTATTTCTGCTGAAATTATTACTGTATCATTTGTGTTAAAAAAAAATCAGCAGAAAAAATATTAACTTTGAATCAAGTGTATTTATTTTTTATCCAGTAAAGAAATGCACTACTCAATACTGGAAAACATAATAAAAATACATATAGTTCTTGGGAAGGTTTGACTTCAAAGATTTGTCTTTTATAAATTACCAACTCACTTTAGCATTGCCATCAAAAAGATCCTGAAACTCAGGAAATGCCAGTAGTTTCATTGTTTCAACAAATTTGGCAGAAAAATCCCCACATTTTAAAATGCTAATTTTTTTCACATTTTAGACGTAAGTTCAGAGGCAGCCTGCATCAATGTTCAGTGTCACTCACTTTGGAAAATTAAAAGCAAACACAGGAGAAAATAGTCTGAACTAGTAGAACTAAGAAAGATGAAATGAGTGGCAAGGCTGATGGAAGCTATGAAACAATGTCCAGCCAAAGAACAACTACTCAGATGAGAATTTTTCAAGCCAGGAAAAAGAAGAGCAAGTACAGATAGCACAAATATCCTTAAAATCATGAGTGGCATAAAAAAGGAAGAAAGATTACTGAATGCCTTCCTCAGTGCCACAACTAAGGAGAACCAAATGAAACTGGCAGGTGGCTCAAAAACAAACAAAAGGAAGTACTTTTTCACACAATGTGTAGTTAAACTCTGGAACTAATTGCCACAGGATGTTGCAGATGCCAAAGTTTACATGAGTTCAAAAAGCAATTAGAGAAATTCACAGGAGGAAAAAAAAATATGCTTGAATGGCTATTAATCACGAAGATAATTAGGAGATCTTGGAACCAGAAACTGTTAGATGCTGAGAGAGCACATCAGATGAGTACTACTGTATGCTTAACCTGTTCTTATGCTGTTTCCTAAGTACTCATGCCTGGTTATTGCCAGGGAAAGGACACTGGGATATAGTGACCACGAATCTCTTTGAATACAGGTTTTCTTACAGACTGATTGCATTTTAGGACATTTTAAAAATAATGTTTCAAATTCAGCTACTCATCTGCTCTGTCTCTTTTTGTACCTTATGATCCTTTCTTCCAGATGGTCTGTAGTCCTAGTGCTTATTTCCATCAACTTAGTTAATTGCTCTTTGGTACAACTATAATGATGATACTTTTGATAAGGAGTACATTCAAATTACGTTTAAAGGCTTTTTTTTTTTTTTTAAAGTAGCCTTCAGTAAATTTAAAAATATATAATTTATTAGAAAGGGTTCAAAAGTTCTGTTTACACTCTTGAAAATATCTAGAGTAAAACCCAAGAAATAAACACTGAGAAGCAGCAAGACTCAAGGCCTAAAGGTCATCAAGGAACATCCTTATATAGGAGTAAAGTATCTTTCAAGGCTGTAGAATATAGATAACAAAACCTGTCCAAGTAAGTTTTGAGTCTTATATGAGCTCTCATGAAATTGGGTCATCCCCATGGTAGAAACAGTTTTACATTAACCAGGATTCTCAAACAATGAAACACTTCCAGCATTAAAAGACTGATGTAACTGAAGTGAGATGGTGTTTCCAGCATCCCAACCTCAGGTATACGAATTTAGATTTACAAGTACAGTTTCCAATCAGGAAAGGAATCCCAGCCTCACATTTATAAATTTAGAATGGAAACTTTAAAAGACTACTTCTAAATATCAGAGGAATGACATCCTGGAGCATGTTTTCAGTCTCAACAGTGAGCTCCAAAAAGTTAACTGATTTAAAGATGGAGCTCAAGATATGTGAATAAGCTGGGTTATATAAACACAGCTGCTCGGAACAGAGAGATTGGACTTCATGATTCAGATCCCTTCCATTACATTCCTAATTCAAACACAAATACTTTATGAATGTGTGTTGGGGGAGTTAGGTTTTTCTTTCCTTAAGCAGAGTCCCAATCATCACTGAATGCTGCAGGAAGGAAATTGTACAGCCATCTGAGAGTTCAATGCTCTATGCTAGCAAAGTCTGTCTCAGGAGTATAAAAAACAAACCTTCACCACAGAGAAGTACTTGATTCACTGAGGGAAAGACAAAGAAATCCCTTTTTCATGTCATTTGCCCATAAAAACTATAACCACTTAGCAATGAAAGCATGCAGAAAGTAGAGAGAACATGCCTGACTTGGACTACACAGCTAAGAAGTACTAGTTTTAAAATCTTCTCATAGGCACAATAAAGCAGAACATGCCTCATACCTTATTTGATACTGGATTAAAATCATTTCCTTAGAAAAATTCATGTGGGATCTGTGACCTCTTGAATCTAAAGAAATACAGTGCAAGGACTGGTGTTTTGGCTACACAGTAATTTATGAAAGGGTACTACAAACTTTCAGCATATACACTAACACAGGTACCATGGATTATAAACACACCCAGGGGCTGCTCTTACAGCTCTGGACTTAGTTTACAAAATCAGGACCCCAGCTGTTACTGGTTTGAAATGGGAGGTTATTCCTGAAGCTGGTGTGAAGTTAAATTGACAATGCAAAAATTCAAAGTTGATTTCAGTGCAAAACAAAGATTAACTTAAACATGATGTATTTGCTAGTGCTCCTTTGCTTTGTTTTGAAACTTGGAATATTTAGGGAAAATCAAAACCACCAAGTTTCACTCCATACTGGTATTTGCCCAGAAAAAAAATTAACATCCAGCACCAAAGCAACAAAGCAAGCAGCACTGCTCACTAACACAAGGAGGTAACTTTCTCATTAAATATCTGTCCCACTATGCAGGCTGACATTAGTTTTACCTCAGTCTTATACAGAGAGAGGTAAAAGCCTTATTTTGCAAAACACGTTCCACCCACTCTAAAGGTATGGCACCATAAAGGTTGATACAGGGCATTTGGAGAGAATTATGAACTCATCATAGAAATTATACACTCCCATCAGCAGTTTCAGAGACCAATCAAAAAACCCAGTTAGCCCCAAATTCTCTAATATTCCTAATCACAAATCCAAAATATTGTAGCAACAAATAGTATAACTGACTGGGATTTTTACCAAACTAGCAACTACTAAAAATAAATAAATATATTTGTTTTATGCGACATTTTGGAGGCAAAAAATGGTAGTCATAATTCATACTTAAGAAACAAACAGCAAGTGAAGCTTCTCTGTCCCACTGAACTCTGGATATAAGAACATTGCTCAATAAAAGAGGACACACTGACCACAGAACTAAGTTATTCTGAGCTAAGTATCTGAAGTATTTTAAGAGAAAATTAGTTTCTAAGTTAAACACAAAATAAAGGTCTAAGAAGAAAGGTCACCTGTGATGTTCACATGCAGACATTTATATATCTACACAAACTTTATTTATCACAAGCATTTTTCCCTTTTGCATGCATAATACTTTCCCCCCTACCAGACCAGGTGTACAGCTGGGGTTTAAGTGGAAGTCTCACAGAACAATAGCAGAATGTTGCCAAGAAAACAATATATGCGCAAGAGCAAACCCCATCAGCTCTAAGTCAGTATAAACCTTATTGGATGTGCAGGTAAACAACAGGAGTATCACCTCAGCCTGGATCATCCCCTTATTTAAAATCCTACTATATTGACCAAAGCCACTTTTTGGGTGATTCAAGTACTTAAAACTACTGTAAACCTTCTGGAAGGCTAAATCTGCTAGAATGTCTTCCTTGTTAAATCTCATGGTCAGGTTTTGTTTCTGTATATCTAGTCTGAAACAAGCTGACCAGTAACTCAGAAGTATTTCCAGCTACTCTGCATTAAAAGTAAGTATTACCTGTGGGAAGGATGTGTATTTCACCTAGTAACTCAGAAGATGGGATCAAAACTTCCTTACAGTCAAGACTGAATCACCCAGAGACAGGTCTCTGAGGTGTGGATTAGGGATGTTGTACTAGAAAAACAACAACTTCCCTTTACAACACTACTATTTTAACTACAGTTTTCAATATACTGATGGAACACACTTGGATCAGTGAATTTACATCTGGTGTAAATTATGATGTTTTATCACACTACCTATGCTCACCTTTGAATCAGTATAATCTGACCTTATTTAAGAAGAACTCCATCTGTGATACTAACTAAATGCAAGTACATCAACAACCCATATCACACTAAGTTTTCTCAAGGACAGTGGTCATAATTTGCTTCATTTCAATTTAGTTCCAAAACACTATTAAGTAGGTACTTACTGAGATCCTCTGCAAGCTGGACCCTCTTGCCAGTTAGGAGCTTCACTTTTTTTTCATTGTCCTCAGCAAAATCTTCAAGCACTTCCTTTACATTCTTCTCCAAGCGTCTTACTGCAAAAAACCCAAAAGAACAAGAATTAGTGGTAATGCTTTTGCACCTTTTGCATCTAAGGACAGAATTCTGGGAACATCTGTGGGAGACTTAGCATATATTACCATACAAACTAATTTGGTTGCCCATTCTCCAAACTTCCGAACACAAGCTCCTTGTTCAGGCCATTAAGACAGAAAATTATTTGAGAAGGATGTTGAAATTTCAAATTATATTTTCTCTTTGAATTAAATTCTTACTGGATGACTTTTTTTAGGAGGAAAAAAAATGTAGGCTGCTTTTCTGTCTATTTAATTCAGCAGTTTCTTCTTTGAGACTGATTGCCCAACAAATCTTTTATTGTAAACATCTTTGCTGCCTTCCTTCTTAACAGTTACACTTCTGCTACCAACATCACCCTCATCAGATGAAAAAAGACTAAGCCAATTAAAGGTGAAAGATGGAAAAATGACAACACTGGGGTGTGTTACTGAAGGACTGGTGACACACAGAGGGGTGTTGCCATATATAGAAGGCCAAGAGGAACCAAGAGCTTTTTATTATGACCACCGTAAAACTTTCAACCTTGCACTACAGGAGGGAGCAACTCCTATTAAAACTTACTCATTTTCAGCCAGAGTAAGTTGCCAAAAAGTTATGTGTTTTGAAGAGCCAAGACCTAGTTTTCTACATTTAGGTACAATTTCTTCTCCATGGTAATGTGCAAGACATGAAAAAATTAAACCTTTTATTGCACCTTTTCAGGAAGCAGATTGAAAACTACTTTACAGATCAAAGGTCATTATTAGTAGTTGTACCTTAGTGCTAGTCAATTGCTACATAAATTATGCTTTATAAGGAAGGTACTGTTGTATAAGCTTGTCTAGATACCAGTAGGCCCACTTTGCATAGTTTAAAAAAACGCATTATAATTTATTCTTATATTAAAACATTTAAAAATTAAATCTACAGACAGGCTGACCTGAGACAAAAAACCAGGCACTACTGAAATTCTTTCTGCTTGGAAAAAGTTACTGACAACTGGCATCATGAAAATATTTTAAACTGAAGGGTGTCTTAATTTCTTGACATTCTATTTACACTAAACCCTTTAACGTAAATAGAATGTCAAATTCTTTCTTCTACATCTTTTAAATACCTAAACAGGAGACAAAAATCAGCCAGCCAGGCTAAGGATGAAAGGAACACATAGCCAGAGGAATACTGGAAAATTTCTAACCAAATGTTTATTTCAAACACCTCAGTTCAGTAGGAGCCTTACCTTCAGTGTTGGTGAGCTGCTGCCTCAGGGTGTTTGCTGTAATTGCCAGCATTCGCTGTATCCGCCAGAAGAGGACAATATCATTGCACTCCAGCTGAAACCAGGGAAGTTGTGCTGTCAGACCTCTGGTGTGCACTGAGCATCCCACACCTACTAGAACCCTTGACACTTTTGGTGGCAACTGTGAACTCATGTATGCATACCCTGATCTTGCAGAAATATTCCCCAGAATAACTGCTCTAACCACGTAAGCCCTATTTAATACACTACATTTCCATCTATTTTGAACAGAAAGACACACATCCAGGGTTATAATGGAAGAAAAACAGTTGCACACACTATATATGCAGTTAATCTAATGCTCAATAAAACTAACATGCTTGTTCATAGCAAACACATTGAAAGACAACAGCTGAACTCCCAAGTCATGAGTCCCTGTCTGACAAATGCTCCCGAGGTGGTGTTGTATTTCTAGTATTTGGCTATATTTGTTTCCGAGGCGGTGTTGTTGTATTTCTAGTATTTGGCTATATTTGTTAACAGAAAAGACCATTTCTACACCTGCAAGGATGGCAGGAGGAAGCACTAACTTCACATTAGGACACCTCAGAAAAACATTAACAGGAGGTTAAGTGCCATGGAGAGGCAGGACTCTACTACTCTAGGACCGTAGTATCTCTTATAGGCAAAGGGATTTCTACAGTACTAAAGATTTCTGGCTTCACAGGGGCTCATTATTTCTCATTAGAAAGCAAAACAAAAGACCACAGAAAGTGAGGAGCTTTATCTTTACAGGAACTTCTTTTAGATTTAAATAATGGTAAGAAAACTGTATATTCTCTTATTTGTGTGAGTTCATGCACACTGTCATTTGTTGCCCAAGCTTGGATTTACAAAACTGCAAAGTCATCTAAAAGATCTGCTTGTAAGCTCTACAGGTTTTTTCTTTTGAGCATGTGATTCCAAGCATTAACTCGAAACACTTACTTATCATACTCAGCCCATAAAAAATCCTTAATTAACATTTTCTGAATTTTTGTATCAGTAAGATAAATAAATAATCCATGGGGAAGTAGGAGAAACTGATACCAATAGCTGCAAAATTCTGCTTTTAACAGTGTATTTTTGATGCTCATGGATAAGGAAAAGATGTTTAGGTCACGGCTGATACCTAGTGGTCATTTTATACAATTACCACCATGATAGCATTTTATATCAATTACAAACCTCATGTAAAACATATCTAGGATCACCAGTAATCTGAAGGTAAAGTGTATACAAGAAAGGTTAGACTAGTTTAAAGTTTTTTCAACTGACATGGAAACATAAGGCAAAACACCAGCATATAAGTGCTCTTCAATTTACCTCTGAGTCCACAAAATGCCTCTGATAATAATAGAAGCCTCTTCGACACAGATTACAGTGGTTCAAAGCAGTCTTCAGGAAATATCTTCTATAAATTTGGTGCCATGTGTCTTTAATCTAGGAAAACAGCACTTAAATGTGACTAAACAAATACATACGCTCGCTTTCGTGCATAGCTTAATGACTGCATTTTATTTTAAAATGTAACTCCAAATTCCACTATCCCTGTCACATAATGTATGTTTAAATATTTCTCAGCAATTCATCTGCAACTGGCATATGATTAATGTGTTAGTTACATTTGACAAACATTACAGATGATTATCAACTTAAAAATCTACACTTCCATGCTTGTAACATAATTTAATGCTTTAAAACGTGCTTTGGCTGCAGACATTTAAATTATATGCTACAATACAGGACAAAGTTCTGGTCTTGGCATGATATAATCTTCGTATTAACACAGAATACACTTTTGAATGGTACCCATTAATCTATCAATTAAACCAGATTACAGCATAGGGAAATACTTAATGGGTCCTATGTAAACAAACATTTGAAACTTTTTTATTAGGCTTAATATGTTTCAGTTCATCAGAATTAAATATGCACACAGATATTGCCCTTGAAAAAGGCCATAAAATAAAATTAAGAAAATCAGTTACCTAGCTAGGAAGGAAACTCAATTTGCACTCAGTCTCCTCATGCAGAACATGTGCATCTCTACTCTGCCCTTTAGTAAAAGGTATGGTAAGGGCTGTACAGGAAAGGGGCAGTAGGTATTTATATAACTCTTCTGCCTTGAATAAGTGCATTTATTAACATTGAATAGGGAGCCAAAGTTACTGCAAAGAATAAATCACTGTTCAAGGAAATCTTCACTTATTAATATTTGAATTCTGTTTTAAAAATTTGTATTTAATCAGATAAAAGATCTAATAATGGTTAAGAGCCATACATTGCAATGACATAAATAATCTTCCAGAACATTTAAAATGTACAATACATTCCCTCAGAGTACTCCAAACCCCATCTTTTTCCAACTATTTTTACAAAATTTCCCTCTCTTCAATGCACTTTTGAAATTCAAACTGCACATCTAACCAGTCAGGATTGCACAAGATGTTGTTACTGTATCTTGCTCACAAAGGCCTTGATTCCACTATTGAACATCTGAACAATAATTTTAAACAAGCCTCATCGTAACGCAGGCGAGAAAATCTGCTCAGCAGATCCTGATTTCAGTCTAGGCTGACAGACCCTGAAGTCTTGTTCTGCATCTTGTCTGACAGCCAACAGAAGGGTGTGAATTGCGTGCAGCCATTGACACATTAATTTGGAAACATCTGGGTTACAAACTCAGGATGTAGATGGAGGTTTTTTGCATGGTATCTTGAAAGAACATTCAAATGTTCACAGGGGGCTTCCATATGTTCTGTTACAATTCTGCATCTTACCAGACATGGGTCCACTGTTATTCCTCTTGCTTCCAAATTCTTTCTGACAGTTGTCACTTCATCATTTGCCAGATAAGCTGCATGTTCTTCATTACATTTGATTAACTTCTCAAGTTCATTTTTTGTTTCGTTACGAATATTCTAGGATAAGAATGATTAGTTAGAATTAATTACTATAGGCTCAGAGAACCTTAGCACTTCTTCAATGAACAGTCTACCTGCTCAATAGGACAGAAAACACCTTTGACACTATTTAAATAACTCTAAAGGTATTTGTGCAAAGACACCTCAAAATATTTAAAAATTGATATTTTGCTGTAATTTTTTTCCCATTTTTAAAATTTTCCTTATGCACAGAAATGCAGAAAAGGAATAGAAGGCTGGGAAAAAAAGTAACCACAGCTGTTAGCCTCCTCTCCCCAGTGGGGTTCACATTCATAGGGATAGAATTGTAGTTTTTGCCTAAGAGCAAAAATTCTCTATCAATTCATACCTTCAAGTTGTTGTTCATTAAATTCAAGTAAGACAGGTTAAAGTCACTACCTTTCTCCCATACCTGGCTGCATACAGTTGACTGTGAAACTCCTTCCTCTGAAACAATTACTTTCTACTGTATTCTTTTAAACTCTACTTACTTCTTTAAAGTATGATTCAGTTTGAGAAATATCTAGAAAAAGTAACATAAAAAGCCCATCATCTCTGGGCATTGAATGGAAGGTGCTATTTAAATTAAAAATAAATTTCCAAAAGCTATGAGCAAATGAGAGGTTACGATGAAAATGATCAATCAGAAGATACAACTGCGACTAGAATACTGGTGATAATGCAATCACATACTAATTACACCAAATGGAGCATGATAGGAAATGGCACATGACTTTTACTTAAAAGGCATGCACAGAAAGTATAGCCCAGTTTCCATCCTGCTTTCACCAATTTCTATCCACTGGAAAAATTGTAATATTCAGGTCAATGGCATAATAGTAAAGATGTAATTTAGCTGAAGAATGCAATACAGTTCCTAACCACTACATAGTATATAGAATTCTTTGTGGTGTAACATTTAAAACAATGAATACTAACAGTAATTGTATTTAAAAGTAATTTCTTAAAATAATCTGAATAGTGTGGTGAGGGTTGGTATTTTGAAAAGTTACTGAGTAATAATCAGAGTCTTCTAAAGGAAGTAAACTACAAAGTTCTTTTTTTTTCTTTTTATTTTTTATCCCCTTTTACCTGTTCTTTAGTGCGGCCCATCCAGTACAACCATCTTTTTCTCCAGTCTGGACCCACCATACCTTCAATAACAGATTCAGCTAAAAAAGAAAGCATGATATTAAGTATCACTCAAAATAGATGTAACGAGCCAGATTTCCAGCTCTGAAATTAGGTACAAGATCAAGAATGGCCATTTTATGCCTAAGAATGCCATTCTGAGAAAAGGCAGATGTCTTTTCCTAAAATTTAAAAATTACTGCCAGCTGGTACATCCTTCAAGACACTACCCACTGAGGCAACCTTCCAGGTTCCAATTTGGGCACTTAAAAAGATCTTGTTCTCTTGCAACTCACATCAAAATTAATTACGCTTGATAACAATAAATGGAGCAATCACTGTCCCTGAATTTATTCTATTGTTCTACATGTGTTTGTACCATTTTTGGACTCTACAGATCTCTATTACCAATCTTCCAGTTGCCTCATTGCAAGAGCACCAGCTTTTGAGGCTGTATGTTGCTGAATGTTTCTAACAGTATTGATACCGATTTAAACTGCCACCACTACCTCAGTTGTGCTGACACTAAAGCTTGCACTGCAGAGAACAAGATCTGGAAATTGGCCCAGATGAAAAAGCACACAAGTGTGTAATACATCACACAACTCACTGTCTTTGAGACGACTCTGGAGCGTCTCTTCCATAAAATGAATAGCTGCATCCCACTGCTGTTTATCAGATATTGACCGATCTTCCAAGGCATTGTGCTGGATGACTCGCTGCAATACAGAACACTATCTCAGCATAAAACATAGTTTACTCAGGATTTAGTAAAAACAAAAGACTTGACATTCTCTTAATTTCTGACGCCTACAAAAACAGCATGGATGGGGCACACAGGATTTATTCAAGAGGCACCTTTAAAAAGCACAGCCAAAAATATTTTCTTGTGCCTTTACATTGACTCTCTTCTATAGCCAAGCATAAATAATATAAAAACTACAGCAAACATATGAAATCCTTCCAGATTACAGAATCTATAAAGACAGTCACGAAACACTGTTATTTTATGTGGCTATACTTAACAGAATGAATGAGTTGAGGTTGAACAATTCTCACAAGGCTGTCCCCTGGGGCAGCCAGGGAGGACTTTTTTCTAAACCAACAAAAACACTGTTATTGGATGTTATTTAGGGCAATAATTAATAAAAAGTACTAACTAAATGAATTGAGAAACACTGAATTAAAACATTAGATAAAAAAATGAGAGATGGACACATCTCCCTGTCATTTTATGATTATATTAAAAGAATACAAAAAAACCCACTCAAGATGCAATTTCTGGAAAAAGATTTCTACAGCACTTAGTCAACAAAGCAAAAAACCCACTACATTATACCAGGCTATCCTCTGCTCTCTCGTTCCATTTATGTCGCTTTATACTTTCTTCTTTGACAGCTTGTTTCAATTTATCAAAGATATCATCATGCTCTTTTCCTTTTTTTTCTGTCATGAAACGGGAAAATTCTTCTTGCAAAGTCTCCCATGCTACCTAGAAAATCAGCAAACAATGACTGCTGAAATGGACTGTTACACCATTCGTGCACCAGCTGGTAAAGGAATATTTATGACAGTTCTAGCAAGTATGAAAATTTGCCTACTTTTTGAAAACAACATACAAGTATAAGAGTAAGTCACCAACTTTTCCTCTGCTGCCTTATCTGTTATCCTTATCCATTTAAAATCAACACTAAACTTTGATTTGCTATGTTGTAGCAAGTGGAATTCTGTTAAACTTGCATAAATCTATTAAATATCAATATACCAAGCCTGAAGGCTTTAACCTTTTAAGAGTAGGGTTTTTTTGGTCTTTAATAGGGAAAATTCACTAGAAGACCAAAATACGTTTCTGCTTTATATGCTTCTCAATATTAAGATATTACTAGCCTTTTCTGACATGTAAGCTGATGAGAAGAACTGTAGTCAACCCTTCAAACCATTCCCATACATTTAAGGAGCTATGCTTTTATTTCAACAGGTTTTGCACATTTACTTTTACATTATTTAAATTTTTTAAAGTAACTAAATTCTCACCTCTACTGCTTTATTAGGCAGTTGCTTGTCAGTCCACTGCTTCAGTTTGATGTCCACAGTGGTGTTAAATGTCCCTGAGTTCATAGTTTGTGCTGCTGGAAGGTAGATATTCTCAATCACATGAGTAGATACCCTTTCCCATAAAGTCTTCTGAAGAATCTCCTCCCTAAAAATGGAAGTTGTAATACATAGGATAGCTTTCAACAGAAATGTTTTTAACATGTATGTATCCAATTTGTAAGAAACATGAAGAAAACAAGACCACATAACACAGGGAAATGCTCCTTAGCATCAGGACACAACTTCAATCAAAATCTGCTTGGAACTAAGGACATAAGTACACAACGTTTTCAGCAGCAAAGCAAGCTTTGGAAGTTGGCCTCTACATCTCTTCTGGCTGCCACTGCACAGCAGTTCCTTACACTGGTATAAGCACACAGAGCTGTGTGTGCAGATGCATGGCAGGTGAGGGAATGACAAGGGGGGAGACTGTAAAGCAGTGAAATGATTTGAGTAAAAAGTCCCGAATCTCAAAAAAAGCATGTGGGTTTTGCTTCTGTAGTATTCTGATTTGTTTGTTCAAATGTGCTGTAGTTTTCCACCTGGGATTTTCTTTGTTCCCAGATTTGATAAACAATGAAACAAGCTGAGAAGCCCAACCCTCTACCAAAATATATACTGATACTTATGAATGTGTCTCATATCACTATAACACTAAGCACCACTTTCCTATTTATGATGCATTTCAAGAAGTAACAATGTTTAACTTTAACCTTTTAAAATTACAGTAAACTTTCTCAGGGAAGTTTGCAGCTGCAGTGACACAACTCAGCTGAGCCAGGGTCACCTGCAGCCAGTAGCCAGAGGCAGCCACGCTCCTTCTGCTCTTGCCACAGTCTCCAAGTACAGGTTGTGTGTTTCTTGCAGGTTAGTTTTACACTAGCTCAGGAGCTAAACCAGCTTACCAACAGGTCTTGTGAATGCCATGCTTGGTAGAATGGTGAGAGCTAAGAGCTGAAGAATAAAACCTGCCTTTTTTTTTGGTGGTACAAGACTATCAGATTCACTCAAGCCCTTTTCTTCCAAACAGGCTGAAATTCAGGACACAAATCTCATCCTTAATAATGTCCCTACTCTGAATGGACCATCTGTGGACAAAGACTGAAGAACTTCTCATAAATACCACTCCCCCCATTTCAACAATGACATAACTGAAAATGCCTTGTGTGTTTAAAGCATCCTTAAAGATTTTGAAGCTGTCCTTCCAACATACCAGTATAAACAGGGATCAAAGCCACTAGTTTTTCTACTGTTGGAAGAGATTTTTTGCATACTTAGGGTAATAAAAGTATTTATAAAAAATTAAAAGGAACTCAAGCATTTAAATGCTGAAATAATCCGCTATAAATAAAAAAAAAATTTCCTACCAGTAAAAAATATTTTTCTTAAAAAGCTTTAAAATAGGATGTTTTGGACAGGGTTCAATTAAAGATCAATTATTGATTATTTTTTATCACCCTTAAAGAACTGGGGATGTAGCAAATTAATTTCATTTACAGGGTGTGCTGGAAATAGTCTGTTATGGATTTTACCACTTACACATGCATTGTAGGAGAAGGGCACAATTAAGAACAAATGCAATCTCATTCCTTCTTTACTGACATATCAATTAAAATAGACTTTTGCTTTGCTTAATCCAATCAAACTTAATTGGAAGGAATGGAAATTTTAACAGGATAGAAACATTTGTATTCATCAAATATCCTGCTGTTTTTAGGCTACATAAAATGGCTAAGAGAACCACTTTTTCATCACTTAAGTTTCCAATTCTACTTTATAGCTTATTAAGTGTTATAAAACTAGTACTATCAGTACATCTTAACTTTCAAAAGAAACATACAGAAACATTCCTGTTATGCCTCCACCCAATCCACAACAAAAATTGAAGCAGACTAGGCATGGGTCAGGGCACCTCAGCATCTATTACACAGCAAACAGCAGCAAGCACCAAGATGGCAAAGCTGCACTACGTTAGGACTAGAACATAACTTCAACTGATACAAGGCCTACAACACTTTCTCTGAACAAATCCATGTCATTAATTCTAACACAACTGAGAAACAGACATTGTATCTTGGTTTTTAATCTATGAGCACGTAAAGGTTCAATCCAGGTCGCAGAAGACAAATGCATTAAAGGAATCTATTTTTGTGGTTCTCAGTAGTACAGGCTGTCAGAGTAGTCCTTTACATTGATTATTCTCCTCTCAGTCTGCATCTACAGTGGCTTTCCTATGCAGTGCTTTTCCTATGCTCCACTGCTCAAAGCCCTTGGCTAAGCAGGCTCTCTCTCTCAATCCTATGTCTGCCTAGAAAGAAGCAGAGCAGGGTAGAACAGTGCTGCCTCATTGAGGCTAGCAAGGAGAACCACATGTAGGATGAAATCCTCAAACATCCAGATCAGTTCTTTTTACAGCCAGGAATTACATATTTTTCCAACTTCCAAACCTCTGATTCACAGACATATAAAACTCTTTTCTGAGGTCACATATGTTGATATGCACAATAAAAATCCCCAAACATCAAGTTAAAGGAATTCCTGATTCATATTTCAAATGAATATCTATAAAAAAATTTTATTGTGACTGCTGCTTTTAATTTGAGGAATATCTATTGCCCATTATATTGTATAAAAACAGAATAACACACAAACATACTATAATTTTTGTCAAAGATTATACAAGTATTTGCTGATTCAGAACTATAAACAGACTACTGCCACAAAGGACAAAATACACAATCCATAAAAAAACCCCAGTTCCCTGCTTATATTTGATAATTTTGTTTACTACAACTTTCTACCTTAAAGGCAAGTTTCTACTGGTTAATAAAAAAGGAAAAAAAAATTACCATACCAGTGTTTTGGTGTGACCTGAGTCAAACTTATGACTTCATCAAGAATCTCATTCTTTGCTTTTTCAAACAATTCATTCTATACAAAAGGAAAAAATATGAAATAATAAGCATAGTTTCATCATGTTTCCACACAAAGAGTAAAAAACAAAACCTTTTTCAAACACTGGCCTATTCCTGTGGGCAAGTCAGGTCAGCTAACATGAAGAGTGAAGGACTTGTTAATATGGGAGTATCACAGTTTTGAAGCACAGTAATGTGTAAAAGAGAGCTCAGTATTTCTTTTGCCTAGAACAATTTACACTGTCCTCACACTTTAAAATGTCAGTACTTTACGTTAACTCTAAGAAATCTCTACAAGCAAGATAAAATGGCATAAACTTGAATCCAAAATCTCCAACACCCTGTAGCACACAAGTTAAAGCACCAGTGTAACTTACCCTGTCAAGCTCTCGCAACCGGGGGTAGTTGTTCTTCCATTCAGTCTCAAGATTGAAACGTGTGGCTGTAAAAATCAGAAAAAACACCTTATTTTTAAAATTGTCTATATGCCCTTCGTGGCTATCTTAAAAGTTTAGCAGCTCCTAAAATTGACACAAATCTTGCTTATGACAAACCCTCCAGGAAATGCCTCTGGAAATGAGCAAAAGTTTTTGCTGTCTATGCTCAAATATTCTGCTTGCAAACAGCAGGACTCATGCATTTAAAAAAATTAGAGGAAAAAGAGACATTCAACTTCCAGCTGTCAGTTCTGCTCTGGCTGATCAGATCTTAATTAATTTTAAACAACATCTGAATCCAGTGGAAGAACTGTGTTTTGTCCACAAAAAAAACCCTTATTTTTTCCTTCATACTTACTTATTCCTTTGGCTTTTAGAGCAAGTGGGTCTTTCATACCATGAATTATTTTGTAATGAGTTTTTGTAAAGATTAATTGGGGCAATTACCAGTTCATGATAAATGGTGACTGTATAAAACATAAAACACAACTGCCCAAGCATGCTGGCAATATTATATACACATATATAGAACTGTTTAACAGCCAGTTGCTATTTCACTTGGTTTTTGAAAAGTTGTTTACCTTTAAAAGCATCTGCTTGCTGCTCCACAGACTCTCTCACCATTTTCCAAAAGCAATCTGACACAGCAAGACTTAAGTTCTTTGTTGTTACCTGGTGTGCCTTCAGCATGTATGTCCTGTACAGAAAGACAGCTAGAGGAAATTCTTCTCTGCATACCCATGCTCTTTGGCCCCATTTTCCTACCACAAAATAAAGCTTTGCTTTTTGTAACAAATAATGTGCCAATGTGCACCTAACCCACATTCCAGTCTATTCCTCCAAAATTTTCCATGCAGATAATCAAAGCAAGGAAAAACAAAACAACCAAACAGAAACACCACAAGTCAATTTTTACCCTAGAGATTGCACTGCAGGTACTGCAGTCCCAAAGACCATGAAGTTACTTCCTGAGAAATACAAACCTGTGAAATCAAAATTCTGCTCAATGAATTTTAGCAGAACACACAAGCTAACCCTCTGAATACAACGTTGTCACACCAAGACAATGAATATTCAGAGGCACTACAACTAGTATTTGGGCTAGATTCACTCCTCCCAGCTGTTTCAAGTGCCTAAACACAGGTTAGAAACATAATTCTTTTAGAGTCAAGGGGAAGACACAGAAACCTCTTAAGAGAGGCTCAGAACTGCAGTGGAATCAATTGAAGATGCCTGCCTTTCTCCACTGACTTACAGCAAGCACTAAAAAACCCAGCCAATTCTGTCACCTCAGCAAGAGATTTCACTTCAGATTGAATGTAAAGTACTGCTTCCAAAATTCAAACCTTTAAGTTCAACAAGAAAAAATGATGCTGGCATTTACCAGCACAGGCTCATTTTAGTAAAAAAAAATAAATATTAAAATAGCAACTTACTTTAACAGCTTTGAATTTTGAAAGAATTCCTCTTCATATTCTTTAATAGATTCAATACTTTCACTGCTGTTTCCTGGAGAAAGAACAGAGTGCTGCAACAGTTCCATTTAGACAGTTTTCTCTGCAATCAAGGAGCAAATAAGCAGAGCCAGAGCTCTTTTTACCTTTTCCAGTAACAACTGCAAAATAACCCAAAGCTTTCATTGGGAAGAGTTTGCCTTCAATTATTTGCTGGATCTATGAAAATAAAGGATTAAAAAAAAATGTGGTTAACTTTGCACAGAGACATTCTTTCCTTCAGAACAGTTTAAACCCCAGATTTAATTGTATCTATGCACAGACTACTAGAAGAAGCAGTTTGCTGTGGGACTACAAGTTCTACAGGTAAATGAGCTCCAATATTTCTGACAGCATCTCAATATTTTTCCATGTGTCACTTGAGCCATCACAATGAGAAATTAGTTTCAACTCACCCTGCTTGGGCTAGCCACATTTTTCTCAGCAAGATCAACTTTAGTCAACACAAAAATCGTCCGTTTTCCTTGAGGATCCATTTGGCTAACTAAGTCTGTGACAATACTGCGTTCTGCATCCACAGATCCATCTAAAATAAACAAAACCAAAGTTAAATTTTAGGGACAATATAATCTAACAGCAGGTACTGAATCTACAGTAGGCACCAAGTAAGTTTCATGTTACAACTTAAAAACAGTAAAATCACACAAATTAGTTAGTTGTAGTTGTGTAAGCTTTGACCAAGTATTAGCTTGCTCAAAATATTAAACTATTGCTGTCTGTTGCTTTCAAAAACACATTAAGAAATCTTGACATTTTATGACCACCATTCTTTAATGATAAACAATTCTTATCAAAAAGTTGCTTTTTGCCATGGACACCAAAGGTCCCTTAACTAAATGACAGAAATTCCACAGCATGCCCTTTCTACACTAAACCAATTACCACAAATGGAAACAAAATATAATCAGGAGAGATTCACAGTTAATATTTTAAAAAATCCTGCCAGTTGGACAACTATCTAGACTCATATTACCTTGAATACAAAGAATGATGGCATTAGGATTCTGCATGTAGGCCTTGCTGATGCTAAAGATTGTTTCCTTAGTATCTGGAGCCATACCTGACGTCACAGTCTTTATATGGAGATACACATTTAAAAGAAAAAAAAAAGAATAGAAAGATGTAAAATAGAAAAACAAAAGCAAATGTCACTAACAACACCATCTTGTTTACACTTCTTAAATATTTGGTTTTATTGCATACTTACACTAATGACTCCAGGTAAATCAACCAATACCATTCTCTGCAAACCAGGACCTTTCACACTTAAGGAGATGGTCTGTGAAGTAAAATTGAAGTTAAAGGTTTATACACATACCTACATTACATGTAATTACACACACAAACACATATATAAAGTTATATAAATGTATATTTACACACACATATGCTTGAAACCAGCAATTTTTTTACATGGGAAGTCCAATTTTATATGCATGACTGTGATATAGAACTGATTTTAACAGTCCAAATACACTTTGTATAATGCCAAATATTAAGATACACAAACTGGATTCACCACAGTCTCTGAACAGTATTTACAAAAGATACACATGTACAGATATTTGCCACTAAATATTAGACAAGTCTTACCTCAGTACTAACAGTGCACCCCTCCTTCACACTGTTTCTCATTCTGATTTCTATTTCATTTCTCAGAGCTGCCAGCTGTTTTAAGAAAAACAAAATATCAAACTCCTTATAATCATGATAGAAGAAAAAGTCACCAACACAAGCAAAGAAGTTAACTTTGGGGTTAAGATCTCTGTTTATAAATACTGTTTCAAATGCATGTTGAATAACTAAGTCTGATAAATTGGCACTAAATGAGATTGCCTGCAGACCCCTGCATACTCCGAAAAAAGGCCTGACACAAGAGCTCCTCTTACATTTTACTCACTTCAGTGCCAGCCAAAAACCACACTAAGAGACAATTTAGTAAAGAATATAATGCCTTGCCACACTAAACATGTTTAACTCTGATTAAACAGGAGTTAATAGCTCACAAAGACACATTTTTTTCAAAGAATTAATAAAAGTCATATTCACTTTCAGACTCTTCTTTATACTTACATCCTCTTCCTTGGTCAGATCAAACTCCCGAGAGCTGTCTTTGAACAAAGCCACGTGGTGGGGACCTTCACTAAGGGTTACCTAAAGGGTAAAAGCCTCATATGAGAAAGTAAATCTAAGCAAAGAAACATGAGAAGCACATAGCATATGTACACTTAATCGGCAGACATACAACTATGTGTAATGCTTATTTGGCACAATACTCCTTGCAGTAGGAACTACTATTACTCTGACAGTATATATGGACCATATACAGGCTTGCAGAAGCTGTCATTGACTGCAACAACTCACTTGTATAGAGGCCATTTTATAAACAAATGTTCATGTATAGTTCAATTAATGGCATAATTAGAGGAAAACAATACTGCAATTGCTGATTCAGATTATGAAGTTTCTTACCTTAACAGGGGAACGTGTCATCATCTCTCCAGACCCTCGAGGGAATATGCGGGCCTGGGCAATCATTTCTAGCACACTGGTTTTTCCTGCACTTTGATCTCCAACCACCACCACCTTAAGGGAAAGTTTAAATAACCATTGACTTTCAGTAGGACATTTTGGAAGCTTATACAGAATCTGACTAGAAAGACATTAATCTGCATCAGCACCAGCTGTATTTTGTTTGACAACAAATGCATTTGTTTAAATACGGAATACTTGAAGAAATACTAACTTGGAGTCATGCAAAAATTGACTCGTGCTTAAGACAGCACAGTCCAAAAGCACCCTATGGGCCTAACCTGCCAGACCACCTCTTGAAGACAAGGAAAGGCTTGCTGTTCTTGTGGCAGGCAGTTCTTCTCTCCTTGAAGAAAATCCTCTCATCAGACAAAACACTGAGGACTGTTGGTCTGGTAGATGTTGCTTCTACCTGGAGAAGGCCGAATTCTGATGTAGTTGCTGTCATTTCCCCATCTTACCAGCTTCCTAAAGAAGCCACCATTGCTACAGGTGATTGTGCAAGCAGAAAACATTCCTGTCTCTCCTCTACACCAAGAGTCAGGGTAGCCAAATCCCTTCTTTTGCTCCTCCCTCCGACAGCAGCACTACTGTGGGGACTCAGCCAGGTCACCTTACCTTCTCAACTCCACAGCTATACATTGGGAAATGAGTCATTCTACAATGCTAAGAAGGCTGCCCTGTCTGAAACCCTTTAAAATGAAAGGCTGATATGAAAAATCTGGATCTAGATAGGATTTTATCTATGAAGCGAGACAGACCTGACATAGTTACATGGATTATTCTCAAAATTATCTTGTTGCATTTGAAACATTGCATATAAATTTCAGAGCACTAGCTCTGGATTATTCTGCTATTTATTTCAATTTTCTATTCAACTAGAAACTGGTGTTTCAGTAAAATACATGGAATTTTTTATCTACTTACTCGAGGTAGGTGGTCTTGAGTGTTATAACTGGCATCGTAATCAGACAGGATGTCGAGTACCTCAGAATACATATCAATCAAAGATTTCTACCAAAAAAAACACAGGGAGAAATGACAGCCAATTGAAAAAAAACAAAGACTGGTTTTCAGGCTACTTCATCTGTATATTTTGTAAACTAATCTGAAAAAGTGTGTTTATTCTCTCCCAATGGTTTGAAACCTAAACTATCCACACTGCAGCACAGATTTCTTCTTTATGAAGTACAATACCAAGTCCAGTAATTCCTTGCCTTCTGTGGATAAAAATACTACAGCTGCAGATGCATTTTGCTGAAGGAGCAAACCTAGAGCTCTTACATACAGCATCAGAGAAGAGCAGCACCCAGACTTGACAGTCTCAAAAAAGCTGAATTAAGTTTCTTGCATTAAGCATCCAAACTCACATTTTCAGCTTGATGAAGCGTAAGCATTAACAATGGTATAGTGCTATCAACCTCATTCTGTACAAATAAGAATTCCTTATCTTCCAGTTCCCAGAGGAAAGAGGAAGATGCATACTGGTCAGCAAGTGATGCAAAGAGAGGCAGAAAATGTGGTTTTGGAATGCTCAAGATGTTGGCAGACAAAAGCAAAAGCACATTTAGTTCAATCTCTCTGGATTTATATAGGGCCATTGAAAGATATTTCCTAACTTTGTAACTATATTCTTACCAAGCTCCTTAAGACTCATGAAAAAGCACAAAGGTATCAATCAGACTGTGTTTGTAAGAAGAGCTGGAAGCATATTTATTAGCAAATAGCAAAGCTACATAAAAAACCCAACCCACATTTTCTACTTACTTCAGTAAGTTATTTAATTAGACCTGGTAACCTATTTGTGCTCTTCAACTGAAGCCATTTTCAAGGTTATATAGTTAAAAAGAAAAGGATGTATAAAAGCCTTAACATGTCCATGTATTTGTATAGATATAACAAATGTTACAAGTTCATATATGAATTAAAAAATACAATTTAGAATAGCATCATGGAAAAATACAGCATAATTATATTTCTATGATAACTTGTAACACATAAGTACCTTTAACTTCCTCTGATGAATTCCCTTCTCATCTCTTTGCAGTACCAATTTTCTTAATTCTTTGTTCTCCTTCTCTAGTCGCTCGAGCATTCTTTGGTATTTGAGCTACAAAACAGCAGTATAAAGACACTCATGTAATTAAAGAAGTAGCACACTCACACAGGCAAAGTTTTACCTCTGAAAAATACAGAGGTTTATTAAAAATACAAGTCAATTGAGAGAACACTTAGATTCTGCCCACCCCCAACACTACTCAATGCTTTTTCTTCAAAGAATTTATTATTTCTTTGTAAATCAGATCTGCAGCTGCACACTGTACTGCCCAATATTATGAAATCTACCCTCAGAAGAGCTGGCCATGCTCCTCATTGAGCTGATGAAGGGAATTCTTAGATTAGCTGCTGAATTCAAGAACAAATTTCAGAGAACATAAAAATCATGTTATTTTTTTACTTTGTTTTTAAATAGCTCATGCTTGTATATACTTGTGTCCTTCATAGACAGTACTAGATTTGTTACTATTTTAATGTTATCAGGTTGTAAGCATAAGTTTTATGTAAGGGAAACAAAGTAACATGTATCTATTAACTACATATACAAATTTGTATTTAAAAATGGGCCTTCCAAATGTCTTCTACTGAACTGGGTCCTCTGAAGTTAAGTCATGCATTTTTAAAAGACCAGTTTGAAAAGGAGTGATCATAAAGCTAATCTGGAGATCTTTTCCTTTCCTGCCAGCTAATGAAGAAGGCTTCTCTTTAAACACAAGTAACAAGAAGAAATACTGAAAACTTGCAAAAACACATCTTCTCTCAGATTGTATGAAATTGCAATAACTGAATCAGATGGAAGATCTTCAGAAACTCAAAGTGGCTTCAGTTTTGTGAAGCAATGTTTTTTTCAGAAATGTGCATTAAAAAAAATCCTACCAATGGCTGCATTATTCAAATTATCTTTTATCTTTTTTTAAAAAAGGACATCACTCTGAACACCACCATCCCCTTCAGCTTCTTAAAAGGATTAGATATTCTCTTAAATCCCAAAGAGAGGGCAGAGAAAAAGCTGTTAATCCGCTCCTAGCAATTTTCATACCAAATAGACTAAACATAGAGACAGCTTTAATTGAAAGAACTGCTTACTGCTTCACTAAACAGGTTTTGATTAACACAGCATAGCTTATATACAACTCCAGCATTGTCACTGCAATGATTTTTCCTGATAGAAGAAAAAAAAAAAAAACTAGACTAAACATAGAGAGAGACAGCTTTAATTGAAAGAACTGCTTACTGCTTCACTAAACAGGTTTTGATTAACACAGCATAGCTTATATACAACTCCAGCATTGTCACTGCAATGATTTTTCCTGATAGAAGAAAAAAAAAAAAAAAGAAAAAGATACTTTGGTTCTTATAATCTGAATATCTCACTCTACATATCCCATATGTTGTTTATGTTCCCTCTTGGGCCTTCGATGCTTGTTCAGCAAACGCATTTAAAAGTTTCTTTACTAGAAAGTTTCCTAGATTAAGGGATTAAATTGTAACTCCTTAATAAACTAACTTCCTTTGACAACAAGTGTGCCACTAACGTAGATATGAGGTATCAGAGATATACTTAGTAGCACTGAAATTAAGAGAATTGCAGAATGTTAGTAAAGTATTAAACTAGAATATCACCATGGTATTTATGTAACAGACTAGAACTGACCTTTGGTCTGTGCCAACACCATTAACTCTGTATTAATCAACTCAAAGATTAAATGAGGCACTGCATTTCTGCCCAATACCTTGTATTCCAAGTGTGCTTTTGTCTAGTAAATCTGAGTCTGATGCACATAAATCTCTACCTAAGACATCAGGAACTCAAAAAAGTTACCTGAGTGCGTAAAAGTTCCTCTTGAAGTTGATCGATCTTCTCTTTGTCAGAAACCTAGAAAGAAAAATAACCATGGCTACCAACACATTGTTTAGTGTATCCAGTGCAATTAACCAAATAGCAAACTGAAAGTTTCACTCCACAGAAGAAAATTAACGTCACATGCATTTTAAAGCAAGTATTACTCTTCAATTAGCATTCCAGATTTAACACTGATTACAATTTCCATCTGTATCTGGATGTTCACAACAAAAACATTTCCTAATTCCAGTACATGCAAATGCAAAAATCAACCCTTCAAGACTAGAAAATCTGGCTTAGAGAAAAGCAAACTGTACAGAGCTCAGAGTTTTCTGGCCACTGCCCTAAGTGCAATTTCAGTGGTCAAACTCTCAGGATCTCATTAAAATCTGCATGATTTTAATGGCATACACCACTAAAACACTTGCTACAGAAACTAATTTCAGGTGAATATTCAGTATTTCTGAATCTCTAAGGGAATTCTCATATCATATTTGTTTTTCAGAATTATAATACTAAACATACATGCACAACCTCATAAATTGTAGCTAGCCAGGACAGTCTTGAAAGGTTTTTTTTTTCAGTTATTTAAATTAGATAAACACCTGGAAAAATTAGAATATTATAATACAAAACATTTTGAAGTTCAAGACATAAATGAAATCAGATTAGGCAATTACAGCCATTTTTAGTTAAATATTCTTAAAATACATTCATCAAATTGTAATTAACATCTGTTCAAAACAATCCCCTTTTAGTAACACAATGACAAAAGCATAAAAGGTGCAATACAAATCCGTATGATTGAAATATTTACTCACAACAAAATCTAAAGGTTGATTGTTGAAATATTAAAATTTGAAAAATTATCTAAACAATTACTGAAATAATGATATAGGTAAAAGCTCCAATATTTAACTAATGCTCATATCATAAAGCTTGTGACATTTACAACTCAAGATAGCTGCATTTCAGAAAGAGCATATTATCTAATATGCAGAGGACAGCTCTTTAGACACCAATCAGTTACTGTGATTTCAAACTAGTTGTTACAAATTAAACAAGCAAAAACCCAGTTATTTGTAGTGATTGATGTCATTTAGCTATTAAACCTGTAATATACAGGATTGTGCCTGCAATTTACAGAGCAAAAAGCTGTTAATCCGCTCCTAGCAATTTTCATACCAAATAGACTAAACATAGAGACAGCTTTAATTGAAAGAACTGCTTACTGCTTCACTAAACAGGTTTTGATTAACACAGCATAGCTTATATACAACTCCAGCATTGTCACTGCAATGATTTTTCCTGATAGAAGAAAAAAAAAAAAAAAGAAAAAGATACTTTGGTTCTTATAATCTGAATATCTCACTCTACATATCCCATATGTTGTTTATGTTCCCTCTTGGGCCTTCGATGCTTGTTCAGCAAACGCATTTAAAAGTTTCTTTACTAGAAAGTTTCCTAGATTAAGGGATTAAATTTTAACTCCTTAATAAACTAACTTCCTTTGACAACAAGTGTGCCACTAACGTAGATATGAGGTATCAGAGATATACTTAGTAGCACTGAAATTAAGAGAATTGCAGAATGTTAGTAAAGTATTAAACTAGAATATCACCATGGTATTTATGTAACAGACTAGAACTGACCTTTGGTCTGTGCCAACACCATTAACTCTGTATTAATCAACTCAAAGATTAAATGAGGCACTGCATTTCTGCCCAATACCTTGTATTCCAAGTGTGCTTTTGTCTAGTAAATCTGAGTCTGATGCACATAAATCTCTACCTAAGACATCAGGAACTCAAAAAAGTTACCTGAGTGCGTAAAAGTTCCTCTTGAAGTTGATCGATCTTCTCTTTGTCAGAAACCTAGAAAGAAAAATAACCATGGCTACCAACACATTGTTTAGTGTATCCAGTGCAATTAACCAAATAGCAAACTGAAAGTTTCACTCCACAGAAGAAAATTAACGTCACATGCATTTTAAAGCAAGTATTACTCTTCAATTAGCATTCCAGATTTAACACTGATTACAATTTCCATCTGTATCTGGATGTTCACAACAAAAACATTTCCTAATTCCAGTACATGCAAATGCAAAAATCAACCCTTCAAGACTAGAAAATCTGGCTTAGAGAAAAGCAAACTGTACAGAGCTCAGAGTTTTCTGGCCACTGCCCTAAGTGCAATTTCAGTGGTCAAACTCTCAGGATCTCATTAAAATCTGCATGATTTTAATGGCATACACCACTAAAACACTTGCTACAGAAACTAATTTCAGGTGAATATTCAGTATTTCTGAATCTCTAAGGGAATTCTCATATCATATTTGTTTTTCAGAATTATAATACTAAACATACATGCACAACCTCATAAATTGTAGCTAGCCAGGACAGTCTTGAAAGGTTTTTTTTTTCAGTTATTTAAATTAGATAAACACCTGGAAAAATTAGAATATTATAATACAAAACATTTTGAAGTTCAAGACATAAATGAAATCAGATTAGGCAATTACAGCCATTTTTAGTTAAATATTCTTAAAATACATTCATCAAATTGTAATTAACATCTGTTCAAAACAATCCCCTTTTAGTAACACAATGACAAAAGCATAAAAGGTGCAATACAAATCCGTATGATTGAAATATTTACTCACAACAAAATCTAAAGGTTGATTGTTGAAATATTAAAATTTGAAAAATTATCTAAACAATTACTGAAATAATGATATAGGTAAAAGCTCCAATATTTAACTAATGCTCATATCATAAAGCTTGTGACATTTACAACTCAAGATAGCTGCATTTCAGAAAGAGCATATTATCTAATATGCAGAGGACAGCTCTTTAGACACCAATCAGTTACTGTGATTTCAAACTAGTTGTTACAAATTAAACAAGCAAAAACCCAGTTATTTGTAGTGATTGATGTCATTTAGCTATTAAACCTGTAATATACAGGATTGTGCCTGCAATTTACAGAGCAATGCAAGCTGACACTTCCCTCTGAATCAAACTATTTTCTTATGCATAAACAGCAAAGAGGAAGTGCTGTAAAATTAATTCTTTCTAATTTATGTGAATTAATTCAGTGATAACAAAAGTGCGTTAGAAACAGAGTTAGTTTAGCACACACAACACTTGATAAATGCAGCCACAAGGTGCTATATGCAAATAAACATTTACATATACACACACACTTCCAACACCTCAGAGGCACAAGGGAAAAATAAAAAAAGAAGGGCAGAGTCAGAAGAAGGAATAAAGGAAAGAGAAGGAAAACCAAGTGCTTCCATCTGCTGCAGAGTTTCAAAGCAGTTAAGATTTCCCTGCTCTCTGCTGTTGAGCAAGCAGCTCCTGAAAGCACTGCTGGGGTCTGGAGGCACCTCTGAAGTACACACTTATAGACAGGTTGCCTCTAACCACACCAGCACTGTCTGTTATGTACAGGATACTCATGTTAAACACAGTAAAAATATTGCACACAGCTACATGTTGCAAGATCAGCATAAAATAATTATTTAGCACTAGATGATTAATTCTAAAAAGACAATTAGGCAAGTTATATAAACAATAAACAGCTCTACAGTGATGCATATACTTCAGCATTTGGTTCAGGTGTGCTTTGAACGAATATTTTAACCATTAGATTAATACTATTGGTAAAAAAACAAGTTACCAATAAAAGCTAAAACTGTCATAACAATCTGAACTACTAAGTCACATATGACTAACTTATGATCTGTGATTTCTACTAACAAAAAGTTAAAAAAATCAGGTATTAAAATATCTCTATACATGTGCATCAACATTTGTTCAGCATGGTTTGTACATTAAGATTCCTCCTTTCTCTACCCATTGCCACCATAAAGTGTTAGGAGAAAAATTTAAGGCCATTTGTAATCAAAGGTTCCTGCACACGAAGGTGCAGGTGCCTCTTTACTAAGATTATCAGAAGCTCCTTGCAGAGTGACTCATTTTGCACAGAGGTTGCTTTCCAACAACTCTTGTCACACATTGTATGAAGTATGTGACTCTGTGAAAATTCAGTCACTTTGAAATCACAGTTATTGGTTTTGCATATTCTCCAACTAGACTGTAAATAATCCTAAACTGATTCCTATGAAGAAATATAATGATTTCCAGTAAATACACTTGAAATTATCAAGGCCCACAAAAATGCATGTAAACAGCAGCCATGCACAGTACAGCTATACAAGAACAATCTATTCTATTGTTAAATATTTATCAAAAGGTGAAGAAAAAAAAGTAATTAACAGGAAACAATAACATTTTTGTTTTTAATACCCTCTTCTGATTGTGAGACAGCATTATTCAATGTACAACTAATGCAGATTTAATATTGAATAATGAAATGAAAATAGAAAATGTTCAAGTAAATTGGGCAACAGAACTTCCAAGAATGGAAATGAAATTATCATGTTCTCCAGCAGACAGGCAAGCAAGTCAACTCAATTAAAAAATAAACAAGGTTAGTTTATGCCTTGTCAAAAGGGCATGCCATGACTTATTTCATTGACAGCAAGAACTTTCAAAGAAGAACTTGCACCAATGACAATACAACAAGGAAGTAAAATATTTGCTTGAAATGCTACTATAGTTTCAGAGAACTGTGATTTCTTCTATTGACAGAAAACTGCACCTATGCAACTATGTCTAAAAGTTTAATTAACAGTTACTGTGTTAATATTCCTTAGGGAGTTATCTTCAGATGTATAGAAGATTAAGTTCTGCATCCAGTCGTCAATTCCAAAGATGTTGAAAACTGAATAATCAGATTTTTCTGAGGGGCACAGAAGCAGCCAGACACAGCCAACAAAGCCAGATGGTAAAGAATTACAAGTTGTAACAAATTAGACAACTAAAATATCCCAATTTAGAAAGCACTTCCAATTCATCACAGCCATATAACAATGAAATTATCAGAGCTTAGATTAAGTAAAGTGATATGCAGACGTTCAACAACCACAGCACATCCATATAAACTGTGCTTAAAAAGGGAAAACAGATAAAGAAATGCCTTTGAAGAATATACTGTAGAAACTGTTATTAACAGCAGCATTTAATTGTCTGTGCAAAATCGTTTCTGAAAAGCCGCTGTAATTTTCAAATCAGTGACAGTATAAAGCAGGGAAAATGTTGCCAGAGCCATGTTTTCTGTAGACAGCTATAGTCATACAAGATAGATCTACTATAAGCAAGCAGTAGTAGACATAACAGACTTGATTTTTATTTACATACTTTCTTTAAATGCATGTTTAAGGCAACTTTAAGTAACAGTTTTATAGAAACATACAATTTCAAAGTGACACAAGGTATCTGCTCCGATTTTAACACCATGCTTCAAATGCAACTTTGTTAAACTGCAACAAGACTACACGTCTGCAGAGAAGCTGGCTGCAACAATTATTTGAGCCCATGATTTACTTAAAATTTTTCTAGCTCAAATGCAGAATGCTGAAGTACTTGATTAGTGGGAATACAGTACATATTGTCCCTTAAGCCATCACCTTTCGCCTCTGCTGGGAAGAGCCCATGTTATACTGGCCAGCGGCTCTGCGCGCTTCCTCCTCGTGCTGCTGGATTTGTTGTTGTAATAGAATGAGTTCACCAAGCAGGCCCTGCCATGAGTTTATAATAAAAAGGAAAGGAAAAATTTGGGGTGTAAGGAGAGCAAAGTTAAACCAAGGGGCATGACAAAGACAGATGAAAAACAGGTATGAATGGGTCAGTTCAAACAAAAGACAAGTTTGATTACTGAGATCTCTGGCTGGCTGGCAGGGGATCAGCCAGCAAAACCATGCATTTTGCAAATCCAGGTGGAATAATAAACATCTAGCTACATTCTGTAATTAAACTTTGATTAAGCATATACATCTTCAAAAAATTCAACTATCCCAGCTTCAAAATATCATAAAAGGTTTCAGCATTTCATTTCAATTATTCATACCAGAAGTTCTTCAGTGTCAGCAATTTTTTTTCCCCACAACTTAACCATGCATTTATTTTAAGAGCATTTTGAACATCCTACATGAAGTTGGGCACAACAGCTAATAGGCTCAACTTTGTCAGAAACGTAAAAGTTCTCATTTGGTTCTTATTCCCAGCAACACACAGATTATAGGAAGATGGTTTTACCTGCTACTTAACTTTCTGAAACTAGGAGAAGAAAAATAGTTTCTACAGCATAAGGAAAAATCCCCCTCCCCACTTCTGTTAACGCACTGCAGTTTAAAATCATGCTGCCATAATCCTTCCTGATCACTTCGAAACTCCTGCAACTCAATGCTTATTCCTTTATTTTTTCAGCGTTTCCATGAAGCTTAGTTTTCTATTCTTCTCCCTCTACAAGAAATACTCTTCAAATTGTAACCTGTCTTTCAGAATTGATTTAGAGATACTAAGGCAGCACCTAGTTAATTTTTGTACCGTTTCTGAGAATGTAGACAAAAGTATTAATGAACTATTTAAACATAGCTCTTTAAAAATGACATAATGTAAGAAAACACTAAATTAAATGAAAGGTTTAAAAAATGCACTTCAGAAATCAAACCAAACCTTGAAACAGAACTTTGGTGTAAGAATTTAAGACATCTACCATGAAGTTATACATTTGTTGCACAAAATACACACACAGGCATGTACACAGAAGGATAAACAACACAGGAGAGAATGGATAAGAGAGATGATCAAATGACCATATAAACATTAACCATTGGTGATTTGTATAGTATTTCATGAACAGAAAAATCTTCACCTTTGTATTTTACTGAACCACTTTAAGACTTAACACATTTCTATATTGTCAGACTAGCAAATGCATTGGAGCTCTGTCAACAACTCATGCAAAACAAAAGATTCAATTTCTGTGCAGCAGCAAGGAGAGACTTCCTCACAGCTACACTTTGCATTAGAGGAACAGTATTTTGCTATTTCATAAACAAGGAAACTCTCAATAGAACTTGACACATGATGCTATGGGTTAAGAAAACAGAAGAAAAGACAGTGAACAAAACATTGATTAATAGGATTTTAAAAAAACCAAGTTCTTTACAATCATATTATAATTATATAAAGATCATGTTATAATCATATAAAAATAGGAATAACACTATCTGACAAACACACAGGCAAGTACAAGCCCTGCAAAGTCACCATGAGACTCTGGGTACACAATACATTGAAAAAGGCAGAACAAGTGCTAACATTTTTACTTCATTTGCTTTAAAAGATACATTATTTTATATTAAAAGTTAATACCCTGTACTTCAAATTAAAGTCATACTCTACTGAAAGTTCCTCAAGACTGAAGTACTTGTGCCCCATTTTCATGAACAACCAAAACCCTGTATTTTTGCATGTCTTGACTCTTCACTATTTCTCACTGACTACAGTGAAACTCATGAGAAAACCTGAGCCACAATTAGATCCTCGCATGAAAAATAATTAAAAGCTGAGGGTTGTAAAGCAGTGAAAATTATGAGGAAAGTAAAGAGATTAATTTCTAAAAATTTGAGTAATTTTATCTAGGGTACCTGTCACATGAAAATGGGAATTAAGCTGAGAATATAACAGAGCTCTGAATAGAAAAAAATTATGGAAGCTTTATTGCGTAACTTGTAAGAAAGCAAAAAAACCCCCCAACATAACTTGTTTTTGAAAAAGTAAGATCCAAGTCAAGTGATATTCCTTTATTAAAGCCTCTTCTTCACTCTCCAGCAGTAGCTGTAGAATGACTGTGACATTCCTTGCACCAACTGAAGGTGACCCGGTGCTGGCTGAGTGAGGTGCTGCCAAACCCTCATCCATTGGCTTCCTTGAGGCATGAGGTTTTATCCACGTACCAAAGGCAGGGAAGGGACTGTATGGCTCATTCTGAAATATATATCTGGCTTCTAAGTGACAAATCAATACTTGAGTCATATTTTTTACACCCATAGCTTCAGTTATAACCACTCTACATTTTCTTTAAAAGCTGGGCTAAACTTTGGAATTTAGTTACTTTAATAGGAAGCTGAAACTTTTTAGGATTTTTATTTTTGGAGACAGACAATAGTACAAGATCATTTTCTAAAGTAACACTGCCATTTCAAGTGCAAGCCTGAACTAGTCCACACATACAATATTTTACTACACTATAGCTTTTATAACTATCTTTTCTCCTCTTTGTCTAAGAACATTTCTTTTTTAATTCAAGAAGAAGATTTACATTCCATTTATTTAAATTACTTAAGTGAATACTGTAGCAATTTCAATTTAATTATCTTTTTTAAAAAAAATGTACCTTTTGTATTAAGTGAGAGATTAGGGGATAAACACACTAGCTGGCAAGACACAGCACAGCCTGATTCAGTGTGCAGGACAATGTTCCTGCTCTCAAAGATACCTTACAAACGAACTGGTTCCTCACAATGTACAGGACTTTTCAGAGTCCTGGTTGAGCACCATGCCCATTAACAGCTCTACAGAACATTCCTCAAATGAGGAATTCCTCAATTTCTTTACCAATTACTAATCTTCACACAATGAAAAACGGAAAACCACCTCACCAGACACATTTAAGACCATGCTACAGCACCTTTCTATGGAAAGCACTGAATGAAAAAAGGCCATCTAACCCATTCTCTTGAAAATAGTAATTTTACTTGCCAATAAACTGATTATGCTTTGTTAAGTATTCTTACGTGCCTTGTTCAGAATATTATGACCAAAATTGATCATATCAATTAGCAAACCAACTGTTTCTAGCCATAACATATCTGATATAATTGGAATAACAAAAAATTAGTAGCCCAAATTTTCTAAATAATGATGATTTAATAGAGGCTGATATTTCACAAACCACAGCAGGTTTTTTTTGGCAAAATTAAAACGCAGATGTCTCTGCATCCAAAAAAATTAAAAGATGAATATTATTAGTGATATTGCCAATCAGTACAACTCTGTTAATTTAGCTATCAAAGACAATGAACTGAGATGGCCACTCCTTCACAAATAAATAGCAAAGCATTTTTTGTTTTAAACAGTGAAACCTGTTCTAAGCAATCACTCAGGAGAAAACAAAATATATACAGACAGCTTACTGACAAAAGGGAAAGAAAAAACTAACTTAATTCTCATGTACAAATACATCACTGTTCTAAAGGGAAAAAAAAAGTAATAAAGAGTGAGCTTTGTACAGGTTTCACTATATTTTGCTAGGCAGAATTAATGTAGA